>NW_025999999.1:5925075-5936975 GCF_001458135.2 Marmota marmota marmota | reverse complement strand
CTAAACTCCTTAACAGCCCCGCTGAGGTCGGAACGCGGCTGCTCTGTGCGCAGACCGCCAGCCAGGCTCTGCCTGCAACGCTGAGCGCTGAACTCTCAGGGGCAGCTCCCGCAGCCCAAACCGCGGCCTCACGCCCGGAGCCAGAGCCTGGCGGGGCGGGGCGGGGCTCCGCCGATGCCCTCCTCACCTCTCACCCGGGTTACTGCCGGTCAGAGACCCGGCCTTCAGGGTTATTAGCGTTCACGCCGCACGTAGCTCCTGAGCCCACGCAGCCAATCAGCGGCCACTCGGCTTGTCAGACGGCCATCCGAGCCAATCAGAAGGCACGACCGCTACAGCGCGACCGCTTCAGCCCGTTCGCTGTCGTCTTTCTACTTTTTCTGCCCGGGTTAAGGCTTTTGTCGGACTTCGCCCGCCACACGCTGGAACGCGGAAGTGAAGACTGCCTTCCACAGCGGGAAGTTCGTTTGTGCACTTGTGCGCTTCGAGAGCTCCCGGAATGGGAGAGGCCGCTCCTACCCAGCATATGATCTCCTTTCGTGCCCAAAAGAAATGCAAAGAGCTTTAGCCTTCTGGACAGCCAGCCCCTCCCCTGGGGTCTATGGCCTGTGTAGGCCCTTGTTCCCCAGCTGCTCTTGAGGTTGGGGAGACCTGGCTAAACTGGGAGAGTCGGTGGGCAGGGCGCATTGTGATTCTTGTCTGTATAGTGCAAAATACCTGTCACGTAGGAGTCAGAAAAACTTATGAGGAAGAGCCCAAGGTAAAACAAAAGTGAAGCGTTAGGGAACGTTCCAGGCTGATGTCACCCAACATGAAGGGGGTGCGGAATGGGAGGGAAAGGTGCCTGCACAGAGGGTGCAAATTGCTTCTTATCTGATAAGGAGTCATTAGATATGTTCAAGCAGGACAGGAAAATCTGTGCAACAGCAGAGCAGAGCAGAGGAGTCCAGACTGGGGCTGGTAGATTAGATTAAGGCTTTGGTACAACTCAGGTGAGGAGCAGGGGTAGTGATGGAAATGGAAAGGAAGTCCGAGACGTTTGGAACAGACTCAATAATAACACTCAGTCGATCGAAACTATGAGATGATGGAAAGGAATTGAAATGCCTGAGGTTTTTTTAATGATGCAAAGGAAGTACTTTCAACAATTGAAATAGGTAATTTTTTAAAAGAAGTAGAGGTGAGTGTTGTAGCTCTGGTAGAGCCTTGCTTAGAATGTTCAAGGCCTTGAGTTGAAAGAAGGAAGGAAAACAAGAAGAAAAAAGATTTGGAAAGGGGTTAGGAGTTCAATTTTTGATGTAGTTTGAGTTGCAAAAAGTACATGTACATACAAATACTACCCAATAGGCTCCTGGGAATCAGGATCTAGTGTTGGGAAGAGAAATAGAGATGAAATCTAAATGAGTCTATATAAAGATAGAGAGAAAGTTGATAACCTAAGAAGAAATTATAGACTAGGAAGGTGCAAGGGCAAGATAATGGGAATTAGAAACAAAACAGGAAGAGAACACAGTGGTAACAAAAACAAAAGACACATTTAAAAAAAATTTGAATAATGTAATATAATTGAAAAATAGTTTCACCAAGAGGGAGCAGGAAAAAAACACATATCAAAAGTATTTGGTTAAATAGATTTTGTCCTTTTTATTTGTTTCTATTATTTTCCCCTTTTGGTTTTTTTTTTTTTTTTTTTTAACAGTGATTTGAAGGAATACTATGTAGCCATTAAAATTAAGTTCTTGGGCTGGGATTTAGCTCAGTGGTTGAGCATGTACTTAGTGTCCATAATATCCCTAACATTTAAAAAAAAGTTATAAAAAACTATTATTAATTTCCATAGAAAATGTCCAATGCATCTTAAGAGAAATATTCAGATTAAAGAATGGTATGTATACAATTATCCTACACTTAAAAAAATGTATACGTGGCAGCAAAAGGTCATGAGGGAATTTTTAGCATAAGAAACTTGTTCTGTGTTGTTCAGGTGGTGGTTACACAGTTATATACAATGACCCCCAATCCTCTAACTATAATACCTTCTTTAACCCATTATGCCACAGTTTTCCATTCTGTGAGTATTTCAATGAAATTGACAGGTACATTAAAATAGGTTGGAAATCATAACTAGAGATTATATATTATTAATATTAATTTTATATTATAATTATTTTATCACTTAATCGTCATATATATTATATGCTATATTTAAGTTTTTATAGGGTGCTCCACATCTGAGACAATGGGACAAAATGGGTTAGAGAGGGACACATGTTGATTGTCCCTACTTCATAACAGTGTGATGCTGTACTTTATGTAGCAAAAGAAAGCACATTGCCTAGAACACAAGAACTCAGTGAATGAAGAGAAAAATGGTGACCCAGAACCACTGCATAGAGGAGGCAGACTGGGAACATGGCCTGGAAGAATAAGTCAAGACCACACCTGGCCCTCCACAACAAAACCATTGAAAAAATGACCCAGAAGTGATTCACTTCAGACTGAATCACTTATCTTTGTCCATACTTTTTATCGGAACATTGTAATTATACATAATGGTATAATTCATTGTTACATATTTGTACGTGCATGTACAAATTATATTATAACTATATATAATATAATTATATAATAACATAATTATATTATAACAATATAATTTGGTCAATATTATTCAGGAAATTTCACTTATGAGAGGACTTGGAAGATGGCTTAAACCATGCCACAGAAGTAGACTTTTTTTTTTTTTTCTTATTGCTTCAGGGCTTTGAATGAAGCCTCCTTTCTCTGGTCAAAAGAGAAATCGATTTGAAATCGATTGCTTGGACCTTTCAATGGAAAGTAAGGAAGAAGAAATATGCAAGTATTGAGTCAGCCTGGTTTTGAAACTTATAATTTCAATATAAAACTTTTAAGTTGTGCCGCAGTCTGGCTGGGCACAAAATCACGAGCCACTCAAGCAGGAACAAACTTTATTTTTTGAAACTGCCGCCAATGCGCCCGGGAAGATTTTCGATGGACCCATGCCGCAGTTCTCCCGGATCCCAAGAGGAGGTTCCTCCTCCGGAATTCCCTCCTACCGCACTTCCCCAACCAATGGGAACTCTCCAGGAGTCCCATAGCAGGCCAAGGTGGACAGCAGGAGTCCAATATCCATATGAATGCAAATCTTAACATAATCATATCATCTCAATGGCTTGCTGGCATCACCTTTCAACCAAAAATGCCATGCATCATATTACTTGGCTGTGGCTCTTAGCAAAGTTGCCCAGAAGAAGTTATCTGGTGAAAACAGACTAAAAACAGAGCCAGGGATTCTAATATGATTCTGGCTGAGCAGATCCCAGAATCATCCAGTGTTTCCCTTCCCTCTCCTTAGTGTCCTTGTTATGTGGGTGAGTGGTTGGGGGAAGACAAGTGAGATCTGAAACAAGACAGTGTTGTCACAGAGATTGGGGAGAAGGGTGTTGTTCATTTGAAAAGTCTCTGTAGTTACCTTGTATTTTTTTCCATATTTTATGCCTGTTAATTTCTATATAACTTAAAGAGTGAAAATTTTTCATAAGGCTTGTTATGAAAATAGTAGGACCCCTTCCTCGTCACCATTTTCTGCTTCTCAGAGACAACCTTTGAACTTCTTTTAGCTCACTCTTTGGAAGTCCCCTCTGTATCTCTATGTGACATGTGACATATAAGCACATGGCCACTTAGTGATTTAAACCCTTTTACATTACTTATTGACTTCTCTCCAGGTCGGAAGAGAATTTTATCTTTTTCCCCATCACCACTAGTACAGCCACCACTCACTTATTCATATGGGCACCTGGATGATTCACTTTCTCAGTACTCTAAGTACAGTTGTGTTGTAATTTTGGTTATATCTGTAGTCCATGTTTATATTACTTAACTATTGTTCACTCAGGAGACATGTGATTCCCTCCTGTGTAATTTTTTGTTTTCTCTGGACCTAATAACTGGTTTTCTTTTAGATTTCTGTGCACTTGCACTTATTATTAGTTCCACCCAATCTCCCCACCAACTTCTACATCTCATCTCAATACATTTGGTCACATCAGGTATTCTCTCAATTTCAATGTCCTGGAGCAGTCTCTCCTGAACCTGTCACCTGTTCCATCCTGGACTGGGTGCTCCACGAACCTCCTGCCCTCCTCTTCTCTTAGGACTTCTCAGAAGTATGATTCTAGTGATTCCCTTTGCTTCTTGCTGGCATTGTATCTTCTGTTCATGGATTCTTTGTGTTCTTTTTTCTTCGTTCACTGTCTTTGGGGAATTGTTCATTTTCTATTAGTCTCACAAGACGTAGAATGTTTTCAGTTATCTCTGGATCTCCAGTTTTCTGAAATTTCATGTTGATATGCCTTGGTATGGATCAATTTCCATGCATTGTCAAGGATATTGTGTGGACCCTTCAAATCTGAGAATGTATTTTGGTGATGTATTGATGATTTTTCTCTTCTTCCTCCAATTTTTTTGTTCTCTGTCTTAAATCTCCAGAATTGCAGAATTGATCTTTAATTAAAAAATACACACACACACACACACATACACACACATACATGTATATATACATATGTACATATGTATATATACATGTATGTGTGTGTATAGAGATATAGATAGATATCTTCTCTATTTTTAATTTCTTTTTCTTTACTTGATTTTTGGGAGATTTCTTTACCTTCATCTTATAACCATCCCCCTTTTTTTTTGCATTTTATATCATACCTTAATTGTCAGTGGGCTTATTATTATTGTCGTTGTTGTCATTATTTTTATTTTTATTCCTTTTTGTATTATCTTGTTTGTTCCTTGGATTCAGTGTTTTCTCTTATTCCTTTAAGAATTTTAATGATAGTTTAGAGAATATTTTTTCCTTCTCCCTACATAATCTCTTTTCTCCTATGTTCCAAATTTCTTTGTTGTTGTTGTTTTTGCTCTTTTGTTTTGGCAGATCTGTCTGAGGTGCCTGATGATCCACACCTGTTTGTTTATGTAAAACAGTGGGTACAAAGCCCTAGGAAGCTCTGAGCGAGCACCTCATGTTCAGTGAGAGCTGATCTCTGCCTGTGACAGAAATGTTTGAGTGATTTCAGATGTCGGTATCATAGCTTTTTCCTTCCAGGCTCTTAGAGTCTGCAGAGAAGGTTCTTTCAGTTCCTGCTTGAAGTGTTGAGGCCTGGCTGCTGCATTCTAGATGCTGAAAAAGAGAAGGATCTTATGAGTCTGATATCCAGTATGTAAGTCCTTCTCTTTACCCTCCCTTCCCTTCCCTGTCATTTTGCAGTTTCTATCTCCTGACTCCACCACACTGATGCGGTCACTCTGCCCTCAGATGAATTTCATGTTCCCCAGTTAGAGGTCCTGGAGTTTTCTCCAACCAGTAAATAGTTTCCAGTGTTTTGTCTGGAGTCTGGGGCATTTCCTTCTTCAACAGATCAGTGATCCTGTCCTTAGGATTCTGTGCCCTCCCCACCTCCCTCCAAGGCAGCTAGTGCCTCTGGATCTTGAGCCTTTGTGGACTTCTTCCATGGAAACCATGTTGCTTCTGTGCTGTCCCCAGTGCCTGCTTCAGCTTCACTGGTTCTGATTCAGGTTCAGTCTTAGTCATCCACCTGTGTTGCAGCTTCCAGAATCTGCCTGTAGTCTCTTCTCCCATTTTTTTCCATCCTTGGATTATGCCTGTTAAATAATTCATTTACTATGATTTTGCTAGAGTTTGGGGAGGGAGCCTGTACAGGTGTTCACTCTGTCTTCCTTACCTGAGATTCTCTTGTGTTTCTCAGAACCTTCTTATTCTGCACATATTTATTGGGTGCCTGCCGCAGTCTGGCTGGGCACAAAATCACGAGCCACTCAAGCAGGAACAAACTTTATTTTTTGAAACTGCCGCCAATGTTCTGTACGCCCCCGGGAAGATCCGATCCACACACGCGGCGTTCTCCTGGCACGTCCAGAGGAAGTTCCTCCCCCGGAACTCCCTCCTACTGTACTTTCCCAACCAATGGGAACTCTCCAGGAGTCCCGTAGCAGGCCGAGGTGAACAGCAGGAGTCCAATATCCATATGAATGCAAATCTTAACATAATCATATCATCTCAATGGCTAGCTGGCGTCACCTTTCAACCAAAAATGCCATGCATCATATACTTGGCTCTTAGCAGGTGCCTCCTGTATGTTGGGTACTATTTACACAACTGGAATGTATCAGTGAACAAAAAAGAACAACCTTTTCAATTGTGGATTTCTCATTCTAGAATGTGAATGGGGTTATAGAGATAATGTTAATCAATATTTAGATTATAATTGGCATTAGAAAGGCAGTTTTAAAAGTACTGTGGGAAAAAAGTGCAGAGGAGATAGGGATTCAGGAGGAATAGGTGGAGATAGGCTACAGTATTTAATAGAATGGTCAAAGTAAACATCATTGAGGAAGTAAAACTTAAGCAAAGTCTTGAAAGGTTTGCAATTGCATGTGTGTGTATTGTGTTTGAGTGTGTGTGTGTGTGTATACATATGTATACGTACATATTTTCCTAATAAGATGTGTTTGTACATATTTTCTATAACTTTTTTCTTTCTTCTTATCCTGTAGTTTGAAGTTAAGTAATGTCTTCTCTTGAGTCCTCATTTCACCTACTATATCATTTTCCAAGGGACCTGGTAGCCCCAATTGCCTGTGCCTGAAAGGATTTTGAACTTGGATGCTGACATTCCATATTACTTTTGGAAAGATGTCACTCCTGAATCCCAGTTTCTCATGTATATGATGGGAAGAATGGTGAGCTGCTAGATCTCATTCCTTTCCTGGAAGCTAGGACCCAAGGGCATCTAAGATTAGGAAAATTACAATAAGAATCAGTGCTGGAATGTAATTTTTAAGGACAACCAAGTGACACAGCCCATATTATTTTGGCAGAAATAAAATGTTCAACTTATATTGGAAATTAGTTTTACTTTGGAGATATTGAGGTAAACTGACTTACAATTTCCATTCACCATACTTCACACACACTTTGCACATTCCTTCAGCCTGCTTTTCTGTTCAGAGTCACAAGCAAAGGCATTAAGTTTGAGTGTTATATTCCTAGTCCTATGCTGATACTTCAACTATTGAGAGTTACAACATCCTGATGAGATACAAGTTACTAGCCTTATATTAAAATAAGCAAACTGAATTTTAAGAAAACAAATTACTGACCTAAGTCACACTGCTAATAAGTGGCACAACCAGAATTCAAGCTACACCAGTTTGACCCCTGAGCATAAGCTCTTATTGTGCACTACACCACCTACCTAGTAGAGTTGCCCAGAGTGGCATTCCAAAAAGTTTTATGATTCATCAAATGCACAGATACTAATAGATGAATTTTTCAATATAAGTAATTTAACCTAAAGATAGTAAAATGAAATCCTCTTTTATGTAGTAGGTATATTAGTCCAGGTTGTAAAGAGAAACAAAATCAATAAGATATATTTATATCTATATTGAGAGAGACAGAAGGAGACTGGAAGTGTTGGATGTGATGGCACACATCTGACATCCCAGTGACTTAGGAGGCTGAAGCAAGAGGATCACAAGTTCAAGGCTAGCCTGGGCAACTTAGTGAGACCCCATCTCAAAATTAAAAATAAAACAGGACTGGGGATATAACTCAGTGGAAAAGTGCCCCTGGGCTCAACACCCAGAACCAAAAAAAAAAAAAAAAAGATTTCACTAATATGATTATGATATGGAGGCAGAATAATCAAGATCTGCATTTGGCAAGCTGGAACCTAAGAGAATCAATGATGTCAATAGTGTTCCAAGTACAAGACCTGAGGACCAGGAGGGTCAATGGTGTAAGTTACAGTCTGAATCTGAGTGTGAAGGCAGAAGAATGATATTTCAGCTCAAAGGCAGGCAGAGAGAAGGAATTTTTTTTTTTTTCATTCTCTTTAGACTTTGAACAGATTGGATGAGGCCCGCCACATTAGGGAGGATAATCTACTTTTTTTCAGTCTGCTGATTCAAATGTTAATCTCATCCAGAAACACCACCACAGATATACAGAAATAATGTCTAACCAAATATCTGGATACCACATGGCTTGGTGTAGTTTACATAAAGTAAAATAAACTATCTTAATTAGTTTAGGAAATTAATTTATTTAAAATAAACTATCTTTAAAAAGCATAAATAGTCTCTATACATAATGTGAATACTTTATTAAATTTGTGTATCTTTTGGACATTGTGTTATCTTAAAAAAATTTTTAAAAACAGTCGGAGACATTCATTTACCAGAAGTATAAACAAAGTAGGAGCACCTGGGATGAGGTTGAAGGGTAAAGGACAATTCTGATTCTTTCCTGTCACTTTAACAATTGCCAAAAAGTATTTTCAACTCCAAGGACTTTAATTTTACTTCATGATATGTTTAATTACATGATCATGAGTTTTTTGTTTTGTTTTGCTGTGTTGGGGATTGAACCTGGAACTTCCCACATGCTAAGCTCATGTTCTACTGTGCTACATCCCCAAAGAGATTTTAAAACAAATAATATGGTAGAATTATAACTTAAAATCTCAAAGTCCCAGTACCTTCCATTTACCTTTTATTCCTAGTTTTCAAATAAATTTTATTAAATTTGTTCTTCCCACTGGTCTAACATGTGAGTACTGCATACATTATTAATATACTGAATCTACCTTTTGTCTAATTTGATACTTCGAGAGATCACACCATAGGGCTTTTGCCCTCTTTTTGCCTCATTGTTATCACTTCAGCATGAGGGAGTGGGTCAAGCAAAAGTATAAACCTGGACTTTCCATGTTAATGATTTTTTTGTCTATTTTCAGTATAATACAAAAAATGAGTCCTTTAAATAGAAACATTCCTGGGGCATTTATGCATATACATATATAAGCATATAAGTATGAGTGGTGGATGAGTGAGCAGAAGTGGATGAGTGAGCGGAACATAAAGATAAATCTAATAAAGTTAGTAGTTCTTTCAGAAAATTTTACTTAGATTTTCAAATATCACATTGCAAGACATCAGGAAACTATGATTCAGTTTGCATATGATATTTTCCACAATGCATCCATTGCTAAAAAAGGAAATATACTTTCTGTATTATTTGATCATGGTAATGATAGGGTTCAAGTGTCTTCGGCTAAATAGAACTTATAAAGAACAGAACTACAAGGCTGGGGATGTAGCTCAATTAGTAGAGGATGGCCTTGCTGTGCAGAAGGCCCTGGGTTCGATCCCCAGCATCAAAAAACCAAACCAAAACAAAAAAACCTAAAAAACAGAATTGCAAATATTATTTATATTTATTGAATTGATTTATTTAACCACACCTATGAAATGTCTTCATTTGGGACTGTCATGGTGCCAGACTTTGGAATTACAAAGATGTTAGAGTCTGTAAACAAGTCAAAATAACACCTGGCATTTTGCCAGGGGAATGTTAGAGTTCATAAACAAGTCTGGATGGTGCCTGGCAAAATGCCAGAGGGAGTGGTTTGAAAAGTAACAAAAGCGAGCCATTAAGTGTGGAGATTCCTTATTGGTTGACTGATGTATCTAGTTTATGCTAATTAGATAAGCTGTGTGGAATGTATAAATACTGCTCCTGTCCTGCAATAAATGGCTCCCACTCCTGCTGTATCAATCTACACAAGTTGTTCGTCACCCCCCGGTTATTTTGCTGCAGCCGGACTGCGGCACAAAGATAAATAAGATGTGGGCCTTGCCCTTACACAGAAAATCCAGTAGGCTCGTTAGAGACACTGGCCCTTTTGAATGACCAGTGCTCCAAACCTAGATCCCATGGAACAGCCTACATTTTGCTTCCACATTTGAAATGTTCTCACCACAGATTGCTAGCTTAGTGAGATGGGATTCAGTGTATGGGTTCTGTCCAGACTACCTGAGTCAACTCCAAGTTCTGGTAGAGAATCCTGGAGTGAATTACTTAACTTCTTTTTGCTTCAGGTCCTCATCTGTAAAATTAGATAATAATGTCACATACATCACAGATATCTAATGAGAATTAAGTGGAATACTGCATGTATAATGTGTTTAGAACAATACCTGGCATGTACTAAATAAGCACTCAATAAAAATCACCTATTATTTAGCTATTATTTTAGAACACATACAATGTTCTGTGTTTTATACTGTGTTGCAAAGATTTATTTTGAAAGTTTTTTCTAAAGTTTTGATTTAATCAAAGAAAGCTTTGTAGAAGATATAAATTTAGGACAAAACTAGATATCCTCAGATAAGGAATAACATAATAAATGGTCAGGAGGCAAGTCTAGGAAAACCAGACAAAGTGAGCTATGAGCTGTTTCAATGAAAACAAATGAAATTAAAAAGGAATACTGAGATAATTAGGAATCAATTGATTAAAAATACTTAGTTTTAGAAATGAATATAAACTTTCTGCAAAATAAACTAATAGGTTATAAAGAATTTAAAGGAAGGGGAGGTTTTTCAAGATGGCGAAATAGAGGAGGTTGCTTTCCTGGCTGCTCCATGGAGTGAAACCAAGAAAGCACACAGGCAACTTTTCAGCAAGGTGGGTGAACAAACAAACAAACAAAAAAAAAGTGAGGGGAATTTACTGGAATTTAAAATTGGATATTTAAAGCAGATGGGGGACTCAGGAGGTTGGATATAATAAAATAAGAAAGAAATCCCCAGCAGCACAGCCACTGCTGAGCTTGGGCCAGAAGCACTAAGCGAGAGCAATTCCTCCATGAGCATAGTGGAGGGGTAAGGGAATTAAAGGAATGCACATTTTTGGAAGGCCTGAGGCATGTCTGGGTGCCTTTAGAAATTAAGGACTTTGCCCAGCAAACCTGAAAGACACACTGCACAATATCCTTGTGCAGGGAAAGAAGCCACCATCTCTCCAGGCATCATGTGGAAGACAAAGTAAGGAACCATTTGCAGCTGCTTCCCTGGGGGGACCAGCAGCTGAGGGGGCAAATTCCTGGCATCCCCAAGTTTGGCCCCAAATATAGGCCCAGTAAACACACACTAAACAACATAGAATGTGCTTAAGTGACCAGGAGAAAATCAAACATGGACAGCGGTTTATACAGGACACAGCTGATCATGGAAACCCACCCAACTCTATACCCTCCCTCCAATCCAAGTGCTTGCAGGACCAGCTGGGAGAGATGCATCTGGCTGGGAAGTCTGAAGAGTGAGGGCTGGAGGGATTGTTTGGAGACTAAAGGCAGGACCAGGAAATGGTGGTGGGGTGGAGGTGGGGGGTTCCAAAGGTGACACAGAGGGCTAAGAATTGGGTCCCACATGAGTGGAACCCAGGGAAGATCCCTGGGGTACAGACTTCCAGCATGAACTGTTAGAGTCTGTAAACAAGTCAAAATAACACCTGGCATTTTGCCAGGGGAATGTTAGAGTTTGTAAACAAGTCTGGATGATGCCTGGCAAAATGCCAGAGGGAGTGGTTTGAGAAGTAACAAAAGCGAGCCATTAAGTGTGGAGATTCCTTATTGGTTGACTGATGTATCTAGTTTATGCTAATTAGATAAGCTGTGTGGAATGTATAAATACTGCTCCTGTCCAATAATAAACGGCTTCCACTCCTGCTGTATCAACGTACACAAGTTCTTCGTCACCCCCCTGATTATTCTGATGCAGCCGGACTGCAGCAGATGGTGGCCCCTACCGGGAGCCCCGGGACACTCGGGGGTAAGTGACGAAAAAAAAGCTGCTCATCCATAGATAGGACGGGAGCAAATCTGCTCATCCCTAGGCAGATAGGGCGAGAGGAAAAATGGTCATTTCAAGAAAATGGAGAAGATTGATACAGTATGTTTGTGTCTTGTTTTGTCTCAGTGTATTGTATTGTCTTTGTG
>NW_025999999.1:5901220-5923921 GCF_001458135.2 Marmota marmota marmota | reverse complement strand
GTGTCATTGCTGGTATAATTTTTCCAAGGGCTTCTTGCATGGAGCCATCAATTGGCTTGGTATTGTGGCATTTTGTATCCTCCCTTTCTGTTTGTAGCAGGTTATTTATGGTGTTTCTGTAAAAACCACTATGGTCGTTATTTAAATTAAACAAAAAGGGGAAATGTTAGAGTCTGTAAACAAGTCAAAATAACACCTGGCATTTTGCCAGGGGAATGTTAGAGTTCTTAAACAAGTCTGGATGATGCCTGGCAAAATGCCAGAGGGAGTGGTTTGAGAAGTAACAAAAGCAAGCCATTAAGTGTGGAGATTCCTTACATAAGTTGTTCGTCATCCCCCCCCCCTCCCCTGTTATTTTGCTGCAGCCGAACTGCGGCAATGAACTAGCAAGTACTGGTCACTGCAGGTGCATTGATTTAAAATCTCCACCAATTGGCATTAAGCAAAGAGCCTAGAGCCCACCTAAGCCTAAACCCTGCCTCCAGGAATTCCTGCTCCTTGATTACCTCTCTCCAGCAATCCAGAGGGTGGAGTATCACACTACAGAGGACCCCCACCTAAAATTGCTGAGAAGATAAACTAAGAATCTTTTGAATGCCAACAGAAAGAATTCTTTAACTTTTCATCAAGATTTTTTTTAATTATTTTTCTCTATTTAATTGTGACCTTATAGTAAATGGACATTTATACATATTCATATTTGTTTTTTTCTCATTTCTAGCATTTTTGAAGACAGTTATTTTTCATGGATTAGTTTTTTGTGAACTAGGATGTTTGATTAGTATATTTTAGTTTTGTTTTATATTCTTTTATTTTTATTTTTAATTTTTTAAAAAAGTTTACTTTATATGTATATTTTTCTCATACCTGATTCCCTTGATTCTCTTTTCTTCTGCTAACAGCCAATCTCTATTGTTCTTCCACTCATTCCTTAATTTTTTCCTTCTTCTTCTCCCTTCCTCCTCCCTCATAGTCATCATATTCTTTATCAGTTCTGTTCTCTCCCTGTCCACCATGTGAAATTATAAACTATTTTGCATTTGCTGTTTTTATTGTAAGCAATAACTGATCATATCATTTCTGTTTGTTGTGATAATTAACATTGTGGACATCATAGTAGGAACTATTTAGTTTAATGCTATATATAGTTTGCCTTGGTTGTTGTTATTATTTGTCTCCCCCTAAACAGTGAGGTACTTGAAACCTTCAGGGACACTCTAGGTCCACAGGGTAGAAACTCTACTGCCTCAGATCCATATTTAGAAGGGTAGACACACAAACAACATGAAAAGCAAGGGAACAGATTGCCCCAAACAAAGACACTCCAATAACAGAGTTCATTGACACCACAGTGGAAGAAATGTCAGAGAAGGAGTTTAGAATGCACATAGTTAAACTGATCTGTGAAGTAAGGGATGGTATACGAAATGAAATCAGAAAGAAAATACAGGAAGTGAAAGATCACTTCAATAAAGAGGAAGAAATTGGCAGGGTGGTGGGGAGGAACAGAAATCCTGGAAATTAAGGAAACAATAAACCAAATTAAAAATTCAATAGAAAGCATCACCAACAGACTGGGCCACTTGGAAGAAAGAACCTCAGACAATGAAGACAAAATATATAATCTTGAAAATAGAGTTGACCATGGAGAGATGTTAAGAAACAATGAACAGAATCTCCAAGTGGTCCTTTCTTCCTTCTTGCTTCACCCCACATTTTGTGATATAGAGCAGAGACTCCTTTCTGCCAGGGAAGTGCAGAGATATAAACCACCTGAGGATCCTGGAAACTGCCCCAGCGATGGAAGAACACCAGGAGCTCCAGAGGAAAGCAATAGAAGCTAAAGGAAGCGAAACGTGGGAAAACTAAAGCAAAAGAAACAATGGGATATATGGGTTGATGGGGAAAACCAAAGCAGAGAGGAGGATGAAGTGTCCCCTTCCTGGCACAAATAAAAGATTCCTAATTAACACAACCAAGAACACATTGCCTTCCCATAAGGAGCAAGCACAAGAACAAAAAGAAGGCAATAAGGAACCTGAAAAAATCCAGGACCAGAAGGAAGCATACCAGAAGAAGCACAAAAGTCAACCCTATAAGCACAGCTTGCACACTCAAGGCTAGGTGGGGTACTCATCCCCCAAGAAGGCAGGGCACCCAGGCAAGTGCAACCCGTGGCCCAGCAGGTGGTGAGGCTGAGCGGGAGGAGCCAGCCCATGCCAGCTGAGCCCACACCACCCTTGGTACTAGGGTGTGTTAGTACAGGTGAGCCAGCAGGGCAGGTGTCTAAGAGCCATCTTCTCAGTAGGTCCTTTGTTGTTTTTAAAGATGGCTGTTGGTGGCAGGTGGAAAATGACCTCGAGACTTATCGAGGAAATAATTACAAAGGGACTTGCCCTGAAGATGTCTTGGCATGTGTGAGCTACTTTGACAGTATAGTATACATCTGTGTTATTTTTATCCTATTTTGTTTGGAAGTTAGTTTCAAAACCTATAAATATAAAATTTAAAGTTTTCAGATTATTAAAACTAGTCCCAGTTTTTTGATGTGCTGCACTTTTGGTCATTTCTCAAAATTTCTCGAAATACTTGTAAATCCTAAAACAAAACAAAACAAAAAAAACCTTCAAGAATTATGGGATGGGGCTGGGGATGTGGCTCAAGCGGTAGCGCGCTCGCCTGGCGTGCGTGCGGCCCGGGTTCGATCCTCAGCACCACATACAAACAAAGATGTTGTGTCCGCCGAAAACTAAAAAATAAATATTAAAAAAAAAAATTCTCTTTCTCTCTTCTCTCTCTCTCTCTCTCTCTCTCTCTCTCTTTAAAAAAAAAAAAAAAAAAAGAATTATGGGATAACATGAAAAGACAAAATTAAGATTTATCCAGACAGATGAAGGTGCAGAGATATAAACCAAAGGAATGCACAATCTTTTCAATGAAATAGTATCAGAAAATTTCCCAACTCTGAAGAATGAAATGGAAAATCATAGACAAGAGGCTTATAAAACCCCAAATGTACAAAATTACAACAAACCCAAATCAAGGCATATTATAATGAAAATATCTAGCATACAGAATAAGGGTAGAATTTTGAAGGCTGTGAGAGAAAAATGTCAAATTACATATAGGAGGAAAACAATTTGGATCTCAGCTGATTTCTAAACCCAGACCTTCAAAGGTAGGAGTCCTGGAGTAACATATACCAAGTTCTAAAGGAAAATGGATGTCAACCAAAAATCCTATAGCCAGCAAAATTAAGCTTCAGATTTCAAGATGAAATAAAAACCTTCCATGATAAACAAAAGTTAAAAGAATTTGCAACTAGAAAGCCTGTACAACAGAATGTTCTCAACAAAATATTCCATGCAGATGAAATTAAAAAAGGAAGTTTGTGTGGTCAGAGAAGTAGAAGGAAAAAAAGAATTCATCTGACATATAGTGATATAGAGTTTACATCTATGTAGTTTTGCCTAATGTCTTACTAGCACTATTCTAGCTGACTTGAAGCAAACCTATGGTCATATTTATTACCTGCTCAAGGGCCTACAAGAATTCTCCATGAACTAAATAGACAATATCTAAATTCCTGGGACGGGTATTTTGCAGCCCTGCCATAATGTAAGTACAATTAAGTTTCAAAGAAATTTTTATGAAAAACTAATTATGTGTGTGTGTGTGTGTGTGTATACACATAAATAATACATGATATTGTTTTATAGCATTTCAACCCTTACATAAAAGAATAGGAATTCTCCTATTGCTTTGTTTTATTTTCTACTGAATATCATATTTATAAAATTCTCCCACATTGATATATTCATAATTACCCATCCCATCCTCTAGCTGATGGACAGTTAGTTTATTTCCATTTTGCTATGATTATTCTATATTCTATATTTATGTGCAATAAATTCTCTGAATTCAAATTTCTGGAGCAAAGAATATTTAACTTTACTAGATGTTGATATATTGTTCTCCAAAATAGTTGCACCAACTTGCAATCTCACCAGCAGTGTATACGAGTGTCCACTTCTCTGCTTCCTCTCTAACACTTTATACCATCAGGCCCACTTGCCAACCTGCTTTTACAGCTTTAATTCCCTCTACTCTCTTTTTTTAATCATCATTCAGGTGAGTTGTAAAACTCATTGACTCCTAAAATGTTCTGCAAATGATTTCCCTGTTCCCAGAGTATTTATTAATCAGTCACCCCTATCAAAAACCCTGCTAAGGGCTGGGGATGTGGCTCAAGCAGTAGTGCGCTCGCCTGGCATGCATGCGGCCCGGGTTCTATCCTCAGTACCACATTCAAACAAAGATGTTGTGTCCGCTGAAAACTAAAATAAATAAATAAATAAATCACCCTGCTAAATGTTAGGGAAACAAAATTGAGAGGACGTGGTCCCTGCCCTAAAGGACTTTATAATTTCCTGGAGAGACAGACTTGCAAAGCTAGTCACAATGATAGTATATTCAAACAACAGAATGCCTGAAGGCAGAAGCAACAGGACAGTCACCTCATTTGGGAATAGCAGGAAGGACAGGAGGGGAGAGAGTCAAGAGAAGACTTAAACAGGAATAAGTTGGACTCTGCACTCACCCCTGGAGTTTCCTCTGCCTGAAGATCCTTCCCTCTTTCTTGTCCTTTTCCTGCTCAGCTCAAAGGCCAGCTCTTCAGATAATGTCCCAGTCACTCCAGGAACATACTTTGCACTTTTCTTATGGCCTATCTCCTATTGCCTCACATTGTAGATATTTGCATGTGTGGAATTAACCTCCTCTACTACTAAATTTAAACTCATTAATAGGAGGTGGTGCTCTCTTATATCTGCCCTCTTCATATCTCCCCAATAGCCTAGAATATGGCTGGCACACAATGCTTGTTGAATGAAAGATTAACACAGGATAGAGGGGGCTGCATCATTGCTTCCCATCCTCCCAGATACTTGACTCTTCAAACACATTAAGTAATTGCTAAATTGAATTACTATTTGCTATTGCCTAAGAAACAGAAGGCTTTAAAACAATGATAACAACAGTGACTTCTTAAAGTTATCTCTTCTAGTCCCTTGGTGCAATAAACATATTCTGTTTTATAAAGTCATCTACTCTAGTGCAACAAACGTATTATGATACATTTTTAAGTCAAGGCCAATCCAAGGGACTTGCTCTAATATTCTGTTTCCTGCTTCTTTAATAAATACTACATTCTCATTTTCAAAGATCTAGATAGTACTGATCCAGAACAACTATACCCATCAGCAGAATGAAAAACACTGCACACCTGCCTGCTGCAGCAGTGGAAGGAGATAGGAAACAACTTGGACCTTGGAAGCTGGTGCCTTACAAACTTTTTCTAGAAGGGGTCTTCCTCTTTTTAAAAGTGAGGGGTGGGGGTAGGGGTGTGGGTAGGGGTGGGGCTGGAGTTGTGGCTTAGTGGTAGAGCACTTGCCTAGCACGTGTGAGGCACTGGATTCAATTCTCAGTACTACATAAAAATAATTGAATAAAATAAAGGTCCATAGACATCTAAAGAAAGTTAAAAAAAAAGAGTGGGAGAGTAATCAAATGCTTTGAGAGTTTTAACATATACAATGAGTTTGTAAAAAGTTTGTTAAGAGTGAGGCACTATGGTGCATACCTGTAATTCCAGTGGCTCCAGACACTGAGACAGGAGAACTGCAAGTTCAAAAGCCAGCTTCAGCAACTTAGTGAGGCCCTGTCTCTAAATAAAAAATAGATCTGGGGATGGCTCAGTGGTTAAGCATCCCTAGGTTCAATCCCCAGTACAAAAAAATAATAACAATAATAAATAAAATAAATAAATAGAAAGGGCTGGGGATGTGGCTCAGTGGTTAAGCACTTCTAGGCTCAATCCCTGGTACCAAAATACCCCAAAATTTATTAAGATCCTGGTAAATAAACTCACGTTACAAATAATCAAACTTACAGAAGTGTTGCAGGTTATCCTTGGTCTTTGAGAGTTCTGTTGAGAGCACAGAAATCAATAGAGGGACTTGCAGTTGAACAGGACAATAGCTATTTGCTGAGAGCCATAGCCAAGTAGGAATGATGCATGGCATTTTGGGTTGAAAGGTGACCCTGCTCAGGGATTAGGGTGGCTCCGGGTTTAGGATTTAGGGTGGATCCTGCTGGGAATAGGGCAGCTCCAGGATTAGGGTGGATCCTGCTGGGATTAGGACGTATCCTGCTACCTCAGGCGCCCGCTCCTTTGGAGTTCCCGTTGAGTTCTCGCGGGGTTCTGAGAGAACTGGCGTGCGGAGCCCGGTGGAGGCAGTGTGTTCCCAGGAAGTGTGTGTAGAGTGTTGGTGAGAGTTCGGGAATAAAGAGTTGCTGTTTGAATCTATAAGGCTTTGTGGTGGCTCGGTTATTTTGTGCCCAGCCAGACTGCGGCATTTGGCGGCCCGTGCAGGGAACGCCTGAAGCTCGGAGGTAAGTGAAATTGCTCGCCCCTGAGGGAAGGCGAGAGAATGGGTGACCATTTCAAAAAACAATGTGTTCTTGTTTTGATTTATTTTGTTTTTATTTCAAGTTGCCTGTTCCTAGAACTTTCTCAGGCAAACTGGGGAAAATGGTTGACTCAAGATTTGAAGTTGTTCGCCCCCGAGGAAGAGAAATTGTTAGAGGAAGGAGGCACCCCAGTAAGACCAAGAACAATAAGGGCATATGTTGATACAATACAAAAATGTAGCCCATGGCTTTTTAAAGAGAAGTTGTTAAATATATCACAATGGGACCATCATGTTCAATTTACTCAAAGTTCAAATATTCAAATGGGCCAGTTTGTATTTTCTGAAAAGTGAATTTAAAAACATTTGAAATAGCTCTTTTTCTTTCTCCTTTTCTTTCCTTTTTTCCCTGCTTACTTCTTGACACACAGGAAACATAGTCACTCATTCCCCAGAAAAAGAAATAGTGGAAATTTGTCCTGAAAAGTAAAAAAGCTTGTTAAAGAAGGAAGCAGATTACTTTATGCACCCAGAATCCTTTACCTGTGTCTGCCATCCCATAGCTAAGAGAGTCCCATCCTGCAATAATAGCAAATTCAGGAGCTTCTTCATCCCTTTCATCATTGCTAACCACTTACTGTGGACATTTCTTTGACTGTGCAAAGAAGGAAGCTCTCAGCAGAAGCTAAATAGAGGGGAAAGTACAAGATGTCATATGATTATGTTTTATTCATGAGAAACAGCAGGAGAGCAGGGCAGGGTTAGGAAAGAGCTGTTGGTCACAGTGGGTACTTTTACCAGCCACACCCACAGAACTCAGAACAATCTCAGGCTGTTGGGATACAAAGAGGCAACACAAAACATTTTGGCTGTACTCAGGACTTAGCTTCATATTAAAAGGGACAATTTTAAAGGTAGCAAAACTGAGGGATAGTTACACAGACACAGGTCTCTTCCAGCGCAAAGATTCTATTTTAGTATTTTGAGATTTTGGGGGGGGAGGCACACTCAGCTGAACAAAGGAAGCCTTCACCTGTCAGTGTTGAAATATTTTTTTTTTTTTAGTTGTGGTGCCGAGGATCGAACTCAGTGCCCCACACATGGGAGGCAAGCGCTTTACCACTGAGGTACAGCCCTAGCCCACAACCCAGGTTTTAAGTTCAAGTTCTTGCCACTGACTCAGCAGCCCTCTTTTCTTTCTTAATAAAGAACACTCTTTGAAGAGACTCCCCAGGTGATCCCAAACCCAGCTGTCACAGGTATGTCCAGGTGACTAGAATGACAGGGGACATCTTCAGGCCCTTGGATATCTTCAGTATCTGCTCTACTTCCCACCAACCTTAAATCTATTTAGCTTCTGCTGAGAGCTTCATTACAATCTAGCCGAGGGCCCCTTAAGTATAATTCTGCAATTAATTCATTCAATAAAGACCTAATAAATCTATCCCTGAAATTCATTCATTCAACAATATTTAGTAAGTTTCTTTTATTTTCTAACATTGCACCAAGCACTGAAATACAGATGTGAATTAAACATGATCTTTACTTCAAAGAACTTCTGGGTTGGTGATAAGAAAAATGAAATCCATTCTGGAGAACTTAAACTTTTCTGGAATATTAAGATGATTATGCATGGATATGCTTTGTAGATAAGTGCCATTTTCTGATTATCTATTATTGAAATCAAGATTCTCTGTCCAAATACATCTGTGCACACATAGGACCTTAGATGATTACACTATTAGAACTTAAACTGGTCTCATGGAAAGGGTTTTTGCAATTCATTCCTTCTTGGGTTTGTTTCTGAGGTATTTCTTAGAAGTGAAGAACTTAACCAATAATTTAAGCATATTCTCCATTTTTGAGAGTCAAAGGGCACATCAGAAAATAAACAGAGTACTGTGTCTGAGAATTTTTGTTCCCCTTCATTTTGATGGCATTGCAAACCTTGTTAAAAGAGCCATGAGATGCGCTTAATTATTCTGTAGAATTCATATTGGAAAAACAACTTTATAAGCTGAGTTTTGACATTTTCTATTTTGTTGGCTAATTTTGCCATCCAAAAATTGTTTTATAGTTTAATATCTGGGCTCTTAACTAAATATACTTAGTGCTTGAAACTGAGATACACACTCAGAGTCACAAGTTCAAGATGTTTTACCACATCTTCAATGTTTTACCACATCTAATTCTGTCCTCAAAGTTTTGACTATAATTCTATCTGTCGTCGTCATATTATCAGCCTTAATAAATTCCCAGTAGATAAAAGTAGCCCAGATACAGGTGTGAATTAAACATGATCTTTACTTCAAAGAACTTCTGGGTTGGTGAGTTCAAAATCAAGTTATCTTGGCTATAATAAGTATTGAATCATCATTTCATTCTTTCATCCAACATTTATTGGGGCTTTCTGAGGGACAGGCATTCTTCTAGATATTGAGAATACATCAATGAGGAAAACAATGAAGTTGACATTTTAGTGGAGTTTACATTCACTTAATCAAAAGTCCCAAATAACCAATTTTGAGAATGAACTCCATTTTTATGGGTAAGGGAGATAAATGACAAGAATCTACACTATTGGAAAGTTTCAGCATAGTATGGTTAAAGAATCACTGGATTTGTAGTCCAGAGATAGATTTGTAATCCTAATTGTTCAAATACTCCTTGCTATTTTTTTTTATTCCGACTTAACTCATCTGTTATGAAGTGGCATTAAATTTCATAATTTCAAAATTCCCTTATGAATTGAATGATCAGTCTGTTTTTCTATTACATGAAACAAGCATTTACTTAAATAAGGTAAATGTATATTCAATGAAAGGTACAGATTTTTTTAAATTAAAAGATGTGTAGGAGTCATGCTAAATTTCTATGCCTTCAAGTATGAGAGATGGTAGTAAGTGAGCATGGGCTGCAGGTCTCACCTGGAGCCGCCCAGGGGTGTCCTTCCGGGAAGATGGGCAGAAAGATCTGTGAAGGGTCCAGAAATTGGAAGCTGCCTGGGGCTCCAGCTAGAAGGGCACCCCAGGGCAACTTTGTCTCAGAGTGCATCTCCAACTTCAGCTTTTTCCTCCACAGAACTCATAATGCCTAGGGCTGGAGGGAGCCTAAGTCAGCTTGTAAGCATGCATACACAAGCAGCACAGATGTGTGTACATGCACATAATAGCACAAGCTGCAGGTCACATTAATAGCTATGAAACTGGACCTTGATGTACAAATGTTTCCCCCCCCTACCCCGTTTATAATGAGAAAAAGGTATTTAAGTTAGGAATGATCCACTCTACAATGAGGTAATCTTTTTTCAAGGGTGCATGGGTCTTATTCACTGTATATATTGAAAGTGACCCTGATGTAGAAGTGGGCAGGGAGTAAGAAGTAGAAGGCAAGACATCTGACATGTTTTAAGGAAGAGAAGTATTAAGCATGTCAAAGATTGATTTCCTCCTACTTAGAAATGTGTCAGGACAGACACATTTGTGTCAAAGCCAGTGTCAGCAGAGACCTCCTTCAGGAGGTCAGGAGGGAAGCCAGATTTCAGAGTGGGGAGTCCTGAAGGGAAAGCAGCTAGTGTGACCCTTGGAGAGCTGTGTCCTTGGAAGGGAAGAAAGGAAGGAGAAAGGAGTGCATTGGAGAATGGGGCAAGGAAAGAGTTTCCAAGATGAGCAAGAACCAGATGAAATGTTCAAGGTAGCAAAATCAACAGATTTATACACTAAAGTACCATTTTTCTTACCAGGCAGATTCTTTCCCTAGTGAATCACAAGTTTTCATGAGATAGTGTTTTCCCCTAAATGGGACTTGTCTTCTATATTTTAGGATATTTTATAGGGTCCCAGGCTGTCTTTCCTTGTTCTCTTTTCCTTCCTTTATGTATTGTAACAAGCTCTGCCAAGAAAGGCTGAGCTACAGAGCGCTTCAGCACTTAGCATTGAATGAGGACTCACCCCACCTCTCCTTGGTCTCTAAGCGAAAGCTGCTAAGGAACTGGCCTGGCCACTGTTCCCAGAAGCCTGGCACTGCAGGAGCTTCTCTCAGTCACCAGAGAGGGGTAGAATTTTGTTTTGTTTCCTGATCTAGTTATCTTTTTTTTTTTTTTTTTCCTTTTTTTCTTTTTTTTTTACTGGGGATTGAGCTGAATCTGGGAACACAACCTCTTCAAAAAAGTGAATTTGGTTTGGTCAGATAATGGTGAATTTCAATGACCCCCTTGCAGTTTGACTTTCTCATAGTCTAGAGAAAACTGCAACCTACAATGCATACAGAGAAATGATATGATCAATAACAAAGGATTACAATAAAGACTGAAAAACAAACTATAAAACTTTGGCTCATAACACAACTAAAGAGTCTGTCCACAGTGGATGGTCACTTCTTTCAAGAAGTCCTTAGAGTCTAGGTATATTTCAAGTGCAAGGTAATGGGGGAATGTTATTGATGTGAACCAAGCTCAGAGTTTCTCCCAACTGTTAACCCAACCTGATCCTTTACTTAGAAAAATCTTTCAGAAAAATAAGCATTTATCCTAAGAAAAATTATCTTTACCTCACTTTCTAAACCATATGGCCTTTCCTCACTCTTCTGATAGAAATAAAAAAGAGGAATTTGGTTAGTAGTACCAAGAAAGCATTGCATTACCCAATTGTCCAGCTGGGAGAAAGAAAAAAATTAATCTCTTTCTCTGAAAGAGAGAGAGTTAGGATCAAAACTCCTTTGCTTCTTGTCTTTTTAGGCCCTCTTTATTTCTATGTAGTATCCCAACATGCAGATCCTTCTCTCTCTCTCTCTCTCTCTCTCTCTCTCTCTCTCTCACACACACACACACACACACACACACACACACACACGCATGTGCACAATGAAGATGCACCTCAGAACATCCTTCTCATCATTACATAATCTGGCTTCATAAAGAGCAGGTATACTTAAGTGTCTCTCTCTGGACCTTCCTCAGCTTTGCTGTTATAATAATAATAACAATAGTAGTAACTGTTTTCTTTCATGACAAAAGAAATAGAGATCAAAAGAAAAACAAAGGCTCCAGTTGTTGAGGAAAAGGAAACACTGGGAATTGAACTTCTCTGGTGGAGTCTCAAGCCCGGGAGTGTAGCTGCTCATCTCATCCATTTATCCAACTAGGGCCACCCCATTTCGAGGGTTTTTTGTTTTGTTTTTGATCATGCACTTTTCTTCAGAGACCAGGGAAGCTATTCCTTGAGCGCATCTGTTTCATTGACATAATCCGGATTCCAAAGCAGTTCCTCACAGCTTTCTTTTTATTTCTTTTTCTTTTTTTTTTTTTTAAACATATTTATTTATTTATTTATTTTTTAGTTATTGGCAGACACAACAT
The DNA here is from genome assembly GCF_001458135.2 of Marmota marmota marmota. Taxonomy (NCBI): domain Eukaryota; kingdom Metazoa; phylum Chordata; class Mammalia; order Rodentia; family Sciuridae; genus Marmota; species Marmota marmota. The sequence continues at coordinate 5,912,095 of NW_025999999.1, read as the reverse complement.
CTTTGTTGGTATGTGGTGCTGAGGATCGAACCCGGGCCGCACGCATGCCAGACGAGCGTGCTACCACTTGAGCCACATCCCCAGCCCCTCTTTTTATTTCTTAAACTTTCAAGATCCCCAGCCTCTTTGAGGAACAGAATTCCTTTCTAATGTGACACGTTTAGTGAACCCTCCCCTGAATAAACTTGGTTTTTGTGTGTGTGTGTTTATTAGTGGGAAAATCTCAACCCAACAAAAACTTAATATGTAAAAATCATGAATTCAATAATTTTAAATGAATTTTTATTTTATTGTTTATAATATATAGCCATGCACAGAATAACAATGTTTTGTTTAACCATGGACTGCATATGTGATGATGGTCCCATAAGATTTTTTTATACATATAATTTAAGATTATTGTATCTCCTTATAAAAGGAATACTTCAACAGATTCTTCATGCTATGAAGCAGAGGAATGTTGACTTTTTAAACAGAAACAGATTAAAAAAAAAAAAAAAGATACAGGATTCCTTCAGTTCTTTACTAGCCTTAGAAAAACTTTCCAGAATACTTCACACTGTTCTGCAGCCAATACTGTGCATTCTGTATCTGGTCCTGTGTTCCTGTAATGGTAATGGTCTGATCTTTGAGTCCTTCTAAAGGCTCACCATCAATTTTGGTCGAATCTCCTGACTTATGACACATTTGCTTAATCCGCTGACCACCTTTGCCAATGATAAATCCAGTCAAATCTTTTTTTTAAAATTTTATTCATTTATTTATATGCAGCACTGAGACTCAAACCAGTGCCTCACACATGCTAGGCGAGCCACAATCCCAGGCCCCCAGCCAAATCTTTGGGAATAGTTACTTGTGTTGTAATAATAGGCCCATCAAGATCACCATATGAGCTACGACTCCTTCATAGGAATAACCTTATCCAGAGTCACTCTGTGGTTCATAAGCCACCTGCCATTCTGATGGGCTCCATGTATTTATTGCAGAGTCCCAAGTTTCATTAGCACTGAAACCAACTGTGCCACCATAGCAGTCTCCAGGTCTTCCTCTTTTGTTTCAGGCCATGAGGCCTCCCCCTCTAGGGCCAGAGACATAGCTCAGTGGTATGGGGGCTTGCCTACCATGTGTGTAGGCCCTGGGTCCAATTCCCAGTACTATAAAAAAAAAAAAAAAAAAAAAAAAAAAAACTTTAATTTAGATCTTCTCCTCTAGGTGGTGGTGGTAGAAGAAGAAGAGGATTTTGAGTTCTGCTAGACCCCAGCCACCTTGACCAGGAGGAAGAGGTGGTCCTTGATGAGGGCTCATATTATCATTATCTCTTCTAGAGAGAGGCATGGGATTCCTACCAGGTGGAATTCTGTCAAAACCACCTCTTCCCTGCCTGGGAAATCCCACTGGATGTCCATGGTAGTCACCAAAAATCATTGTAAAACCACCATAATTATGTTTCACCATAAAAATTGGGATCATAAGGCTGTGCATGTCCTTTGATGGGAGATTCATATATAAGATCAAGGGTTATCTTTATGCACTCTACCACCCTATCAAGCTTTCCTCCAATAAGAATGACTCTATCAGTGGAATGAGGGTAGCATTCCTGGAAAAACTGGATTGTTGCCTGAGTATTCTTTCAAAGTTCTTTGACCCCAATGGTTCGTCCTGCCAGACTCTGCTGAATCAACGGTTTCAACTCGCAAAGTCACTTCCTTTACAGTGTTGGTAATTTAAGCATTCCACTGCATAAGATTAGAGGGGGAGCTGGCTGGTTGCAGTGGGTGATGGCAACTGTAGGCCCTCTTCCAAGGTAGAGATGATTTTCTTCAGAATTTCTGCAATTGTTTCAGTATCAACACTGATACTCCATATGTGCTCAGGGCCACTGCTGTCTGAAACTGAAACACTGCCATTGTGTCTGTCCAGAGAGCCTTAATATTCTTGCCTCCTTTTCCAATTGCTGCCCCAGCATTCTTGCTCTGAAGCAGAATTCGTAATTCAACCATCTCATCAGTGTTTTGAGATTTTTCAAAGCTTGCTCCTCTTCTATATCTTCTGCAGGGCACTTACCAAATTCACCATACTTTTCAGTGTTGGGGAAGGTTTCCTCTGGCTATTCAGTTTCCATTTTCTTGTATGGAATGGACACACTAATCAGTTATTATTATATATCCTTGTGCAGCAGAACTATAGTGTTCTGGGCAGGACTAATAACCGACACACTACAGTGGCTTCATGATCCCCTCAAAGTCTCTAGGACCACAATGCAATTACAGATATATACTCGTGGAAAAAATTCCATCCTGTAAGATAATAATGAAGCTGGAAAGTTCCTATTGCACAGTGATGTCATAGCTGTCATAATGTCCTAGAGCAACATTACTCACATGTTTGTTGGGATGCTAGTGTGAACAAGCCTACTGTGCAGTCAAATGAAAGTATAACACTGAATGAAATACAGTACATAATACTTAATGATAACACATGGCTATGTTACTGGTTTGTGTATTTAATATCCTATACTTTTATCTTTGTTTTTTTATAAAAAAGTTAACTGTAAAACAGTCTCAGGAAGGACCTTTAGGAGCTGTTCCTGAAGAATGCATTGTTATCAAAGGAGATAACAGCTCCATATATATTATTGCCCCTTAAAGCCTTCCAGCAGAACAAAATGTATAAGTGAAAGACTGATCATTCTGACCCTGTGAAGGCCTCACCTATTTTATGTGTTTGTCTTAGTTTTTAATCAAAAAGTTTAAAAGGAAAAATTAATAGAAAACACTTTTATAATAAGGATATAAAGAAAATATGTTATATAGTTTTATAATGTGCTTGTCTTTTAATCTAAGTGATTGCAAAAGAGTCAAAAATTTTAAGAGTTTATAGAGTAAAAATGTTACAATAAGCTAAGGTAATTTATTACTGAAGAAAGAAAAATATTTTTAAATAAATACATTGTAGCAGAGTGATCCTCATGTCCTAGATCTTCATGTGCACTTGCCACTCATTCACTGATTCACCCAGAGCAACTTCCAGTCCCAGAAGCTCCATTCATGGTTTTCGCCCTATACAGGAGTATCATTTTAAAAAATCTTTTATGTCATTTTTACTATACTATACTTATACATTTCCTTCCTTCCTTCCTTCCTCCCTCCCTCCCTTCCTTCCTTTCTTTCTTTCTTTCCCCAGACATTGAACCCAGGGCTTCTTAACCACTGAGCCACATTCCCAGTCCTTTTTATGTTTTCTTTTGAACAGAGTCTCACTAAATTGCTGAGGGCCTCTTCTCAGTTGCTGAGGCTGGCTTTGAACTTGCCATCCTCTTGTCTTAGCCTCCCGAGACTCTGGAATTATAGGCGTGAGCCACCATGCCTGGCCCCTTCTCTACATTTAGAAATATAGATACTTACCATTGTATTACAGTTGTTCACAGTATTTAATATAGTAACATGCTATACAAGTATGCAGCTTGAGAGCAATAAGCTATTATATATTTATACACTATGTAGTCTAGGTGTATAGTAAGTTTTCCCATATAGGCTTGTGAAATACACTCTATGGTGTTTGCATAGTGGAATATTATTTTATTCAGAAGAGCCCCTTTGGATCACACCTGAGTTTATACTAAGAGGTGACTGAGGGTAGGCCTCTAGATAACTTCAGAGTCGTTATCAAATAACTATCTGGCAACTAGACAGATCAAGAATAGAGGATTGGAAATTTCACCCCACTCACCAACCTCTGGGAAGGAATGGGGGGTAGTTTAGAGATTAAACTCTATAAAAACTTGAACAATAAGATTTGATGATGTTTTGGAGCAGGGGTTGTGGCTCAGTGGTAGAGCACTTGCCTAGCATGTATGAGGCACTGGTTTCCATCCTCAGCACCATGCCGCAGCCCGGCTGGCTGGGCAAAATAAGCGGAGGGTGACGAATAACTTGTGTACGTTGATACAGCGGGAGTGGAAGCCGTTTATTGCAGGACAGGAGCAGTATTTATACATTCCACACAGCTTATCTAATTAGCATAAACTAGATACATCAGTCAACCAATAAGGAATCTCCACACTTAATGGCTCGTTTTTGTTACTTCTCAAACCACTCCCTCTGGCATTTTGCCAGGCACCATCCAGACTTGTTTACGAACTCTAACATTCCCCTGGCTAAATGCCAGGTGTCATTTTGACTTGTTTACAGACTCTAACAGCACCACATAAATATAAATAAATAAAATAAAGGTATTGTGACCCTCTACAACTAAAAAAAAGTTCCTGAACATGTGGAGGTACTGGGAGGGTGATGTGCCCAGAGAAGGTTCAGAAGCTCTGCCCCCATCTCCTCCTGGAACCTTGCCCTATGTGTCTCTTCCATCTGGTGGTTCAAAATCAATCAATAAATGTTTGCAGAGTGTTATTCCTGAGTTATATGAGATGCTCTAGCAAATTGCTGAACACAAGAAGTGGGTTTTGGGGCCTCCTGATTCATAACTTTTGGATTAGAAGTATCAGAGCCACAGAGTAGTGATTGGCATCTGAAGTAAGGAAAGGTTTGTGGGATCTGACGCCAACTCTGGGTAGATGGTGTAAGAATTGAGTTAAATTATAGGACATCCAGATGTTTTTGTACAGTTAGATAGTTAGAGAATTTCTTGGTGTGAGAAATCCTATATATTTGGTGTCACAAGTGTTGTTTGAGAGTGTGGAGAAACAGTGCTTTTCCCAGAGTTTATGTTTTGCTTTTTTCCCCTTTCATTTGGCTTTAGGCATTTATCTACATGGCTATGGATTAGAGTTTCTATTTTCAATTTATTTCTATTTAGTTTATTCACTTTTCTGTGATTACTGATGCTTTGATGTCTCCTCCTATCTGATTCTATAGTATCCACTTACCATGCATCCTTGCTATTTCTTCATCTTCAAAATCATCATCTCTTTCTCTCAAATGTTGGCTCCGGGTGTCATCTCTAGTTGTTTGGAAGTTATATATCTTAATCCTTTTCTTTAGTGGTTTCTTTTAGATTCAAACTGCATATTTAATTTATATTTCTTTATTGACATCTAAGGTTAATCAGCATCTGTATCCTTCTCCTGAACAAGATAAAAACCTTGGAGTGCTTTTATTTCCTTCCCCACCTCAACAATCTCCAGGTGACTATCCTGACTGCTTTTTATCTTTGCAAACTCCCTTAATTCCTCTCGAGATCTTGTTTTCTCATGCTAATATGGTTTTATTCTCCCTTCCAACCTCCCATCACTTATTTTGCAAGTGTCAGTTTTAATTCTTGCAGAATAAGTTGACACTCAGCTTACAACTTTAGGTAAGTACTGTTGTCTCTCAATAATGGAGTTGTGTCCTATCTTCTGTCTTGCTCTTACCCACCAGGCTAGGACTCTTACATTTCTGTCTTCCTCTTATTTCCAAGGAAGATTGTCATTTAGACTCTGAGGAAATTGTCCAACACCTGCCAGAAGAGGATAGCTTATTTTTGCTCATCATGACTGGTGCTTAACTCAGAACATGTTCTGTAGCTAATATTTATATACACACTTATCTATTTCCATATGGGCACTTATGAGCACCTGTTGTGCTGACACTACTGGTTGCCTCTTTCACATTCCTAAGTTTCCATGGTCCCAGGGGACTATGTAAGCATGGTGGCTGCTTCTGTCGTCTCATCTTGTACCTCACTATGCTCTGAAACCACTACATATCCTAATTTAGGTGTGAAAGTTTCTTTCTTCCTCTAATCATACAAGGTAAGGTTCTTCAACTAAAAAAAAAAATTCATTTGTAATAAAAGTTTGAGAATTAAATAAAACTTGAACAAACTCATAAAACAAAGACTTCATGGGAGAAATTAAAGTGTATTGAGCAATTTATTTCCCTAAAAAGGGGTTATATAAAGTAAATATTTTAATTCTCACAACTCTATGAGGGATGCAGTATTATTTTTGCCCTCATTTGTGGGTGAAGCAATAAACTTTGAGAGGCATAGTAGCATGCCCAGTTTTACAGAGGGTAAGTCGTAAAACCAGGATTTGAATGTAGGTGTGCCTGACTCCAGAGCCTGTTATTCTAACCACTGTCTGTCACAAATTCTAGTCATTGGCTAGTGCAGTTTGTAGGGTTGTCAGTTTTATTAGTTTTTCCCCCTTTCAACTTTGAAACTTATCCCTAAAACTCACATTTATTCTGAACAATTTCTCAGTAAAGTGTGCTTTGTCTATTATTTGTTCAACCTTCTCCTGAGCCGTTAGAATTTCAGACCTTGTCCCTGTAACCTGCTTTGAGTGGAGTGATCCAAATACAGGCAGGTGAGAAGTTTGAAGACTTCTATAGAATCCACATCCTTTAGCTATTTTGAACCTTCCTGTTTGAACTTACAGGCTCTTGACAAAGTCCAAGACTTTTCACAAAAGGCAAGTACTTGTGAAATCCATATAAAAGGAGATTAGGAAAGAGATGGGGTGATGTAAAAACTGCTCATTTTAAGGAAGATATACTTATAAGTGGAGTTTGCTTCATGTGGCCATTATTTCAAGTGGGGCTATTTGGGTGAATATTGAGCTTCACAAGTGAAACTTGATACAGAGAACTTTGACAAGGAACAGAAGAAAATAACAATGTTACATATCCTAAGAGGCAGAATAGGTGTGGAGAAGGGTCCAATAACAATTTTAACACTGCCTTTAAAAAGGAAATTGAAGGGGTTGTGGCTCAGTGGTAGAGCGCTTGCCTAGCATGTGTGAGACACTGGGTTCAATTCTCACCCCATATATAAATGAATAAATAAAATAATGGTCCATCAACAACTAAAAAATATTTAAAAAAATAAAAAAAGGAAATTGAATGATTCCACTGAGACCCAGACGAACAAGAAAAGACAGCAATTGCTTCAGGAAGAACTTGTGTGGGATGTCAGGAGAATCTTTCTGAAAAGTTCAAGTTATTTGATGCTGGACTTCCTTGTCAGAAATTAGTGGAATCTTCTCTAGATATATTTAAGGAGAGAACAGGCTGCTCTCCTTCCAGATGCTTGAACCAAGTTTATTCATTCATTCGACATAAATTTCAGAAGTGCCTATGAAGTGCTAGCCACTATCTGTGTGTGTACTAGGGATAGAGCTGTGGAGAAAGAAACTAACTTGTTTTCTTGGAGCTTTGGTGATAGTGGGAGAGAGATAATGAACAAGTGGCAGGTACTTTCAGATAAACATGCTATGATACAAGATGATTAACAGGGACGCACTAAAGGATTACCATGGATGTGGCCCAAGAAGTAATTTTGGAAGAGGTGATACATGAGGAGAGACCTGAAAGACAGGAAGGAGCCACCTAGTGTTGATTTAAGGAAGAGCATTCCAAGTGAGAGGGACAGCAAATGTATACTTCTAAGGGTAAGAAGGTTCCTAGGAAGGTAGGAAGAGTTAGGCAGGTTTACAGAACTGAAGATCTGCATGGCTGAAACATAGTAAACAAAATTGACAGCAGTCAGAGAGACAAGAGGAATGAAGTTGATCAGGAAAGAGTCTTCAAGATGATTGGATTTTACTCCAACTGTTTGAAAGCCATAGGAGGTCTTTAAGTTGTTACGTTTAATTTTTTTTTTATTTTTTTTTGAGTGATAAGATTTATTTATTTATTTATTTTGAGAATTTAAATATTTTCTAGTTATTGGCAGACACAACATCTTTGTTTGTATGTGGTGCTGAGGATCGAACCCGGGCCGCACGCATGCCAGGTGAGCGCGCTACCCGCTTGAGCCACATCCCCAGCCCAAGTTGTTACGTTTTAGAAACATGTCTTCTGGTTGTAGTGTGAAGAAGGGGTTACAAGGCAATAGAATAGAAGCAGGGAGGACCATGTAGGAAACTCCAGATGAAGCTGTCTAGGTGAGGGATGATGATGGTTTGGCCAAGGGTAGAAGCAGTGGACATACAGAGGAGTGGACAAATCAGAACATTTTTTTCAGTGCTTTGGATCCATCACTTCCAAAAGGAATTATATTTCTCTTATATTAAATTTCTCTTATATTATTGTTGGAATTATATTTCTATTATACTATTGTTGGAATTATATTTCTATTATATTATATTACTGCTACTACTACTACTACTACTACTACTACTACTACTACTAGGAATTGAACCCAGGGGCACTCAACCACTGACCCACATCCCCAGCCCCCTTTTTTAATATAGAGACAGAGTCTCACTAAGTTGCTGAGGGCTTTGCTAAATTGCTGAGGATGGCTTTGAACTTGAGATCCCCCTGCCTCAGACTCCTGAGCCGCTGGGATTATAGGCATGTGCCACCATGTCTGGCTTATTTCTATTATTTTTAAAAAGAAAAACAATGTAGACATATAAGAAGGATGAACATTTCATTTTCAGTGCCATGATTTCACAACAGCATGCACACTTCCATTGATTTGGGTGGAGAAGACGCAAGTTTGAAATGAGAACACCAATTGAAGCAGTGTAATACTAGTGTTATGGCACAGTCTTGATGGAAATACATTCTCTGCTTTGTATATCAACAATAGCTCTTTTCTTAACAGTTCCCCAAGTTCCACCATGTTTAATGGATATAAGGTGAGAAAGAGAAGTTGGGTCAGATCAGGCAGAATCTTGTACACTAGGATGAAATCATCATATTTTGTTTTGTAGGAGGAATCATTGAAGGTTTTTCTGAACAGAGGAATAACATGATCAAAAAAACTTACAAAGAAAGTTAATTTGAAAAAGAAAGGATCAAAGGGAGACATCCTGGAGACAAGAAAATTACTTGTGAAATTCTTATAATTATCCAGACAGGAAGGACTAAGGATTTAGACCAGGATGAAGATAAAGGAATTGGAAGAGAGAGGTGAGATGAAAAAAGAATTTGGAGGCTGATTCAATCCACAAAACTAACAATGGAACTAATGGGAGTTAGTAAGTGGGTTAGAAGTAGACAAGGGTTGAATCTGAATGGCTGGGATGTTGTTCAGACAAACTGGGGTACCAAAAGGAGATGATTCTAAGCAAGAGGCAATAGGATAGATCTGTTTCACAATAGTATGGACATACTTAACTCTACTGAACACCATTTAAAAATAGCTTTGTGTTTTATGTTATGTGTTCTTTACCACAATAAAGAAAGGGGGAAGAGGAGGAGAGGAGGAGGGGGAGAGAGGGGGAAGAGGAAATGGGATTTAAATAAAAAAGACTAACAAAGGCAAGCTATTTTTGTCAGCAACAGCAATCTGTTAAAGATCAGGCTTGAAGAGAATACCTTAGATGTGACTTACCAGACAAGCCAAGGAGACAAATGGCCTCCATTTGGCTTAATCCTGCAAAAGTGAAACACGATTTCTAGTGATCACATGAGCTTGTCCAAAATCCAGCTCTTACAGATGACCTCTGGGATTTTGTGTTATCTGGATCTCTGAAGAAACATATTCCATACATTTTTTAAAAAAGCACCAAGGGCCGGGTGCAGTTGCAAATGCTTATAATCTCAGTGGCTGGAGAGGCTGAGACAGGAGGATTGCAAGTTCAAAGCCAGCCTCAGCAACTTAGTAAGGCACTAAGCAACTTAGAGACCCTGTCCCTAAATAAAATACAAAAAAATGGGGCTGGGAATGTGGCTCAGTGGTTGAGTGCCCCTGAGTTGAATCCCTGGTACCGAAAAAATAAAACCCCAACAACAACAACAAAAAACACCCCCCAAAAGCACCAAGGGATACACAAAGTTGTCCCCACCCACTACTTATCACAGTTCTGCTGCTGTGCTCAAGGAGGAGTTGTGACATTACGCTTCATCTGTGACCATCCATTGCGTCTTGCCTGACCATTGTCTTGCTAGGTCATCTGCTAGGTGTAGGCTCACATTTAAGAAACTGGCAGACTTTTCCAAAGTGCTTGTATCACATTACATTTTCACCAGCAGTGTACAGAAGTGCTAGTTGCTCCACATCCTTGTCCACACTTGATATGGTCAATCTTTTGAAATATGCCTCTTCCAGTAAATATACTGATATTTCACTGAAGTTTTAATTTGCATTTCCTTAGTGGCTAATGATGTTGAGCGTCTCTTGTGTACTTATCTGCTAACCATATATCTTATCTGGTGAATTGTCTATTTGAATTTTTCCCCTGTATTTTTAATTGGGTCTTTTTGTTTCTTACCACTGAATTTTGAGAGTTCTATACAGAGTCCATATGTAAGTCCTTTATCAGATATGCAAGTTGCAGATGTGTTCTCCCCTGTCTATTGCTTGCCTTTCCTTAATATCTTTCAGGGATTAAAAAAATAAAATCAATTAAAACAATATATATCTTTCAGGGAGAAGAAACTTTTAACTCTGAGGAAGTTTTCTTATATAAAACATGCATTGGCATTGTATCTAACAAACGTTTTGTCCAACCTAAGGTCATAAGTATATTCTACATTTTCTTCTAAAAATTTTATAGCTTTAATTTTCAGACTTATGATCCACTTTGAGTTTATTATTATATGAAATTTACATTAAAGCTCTTTTTTGCTTTTGGATATTCAATTTTTACAAGATGATTGAAGAAACTTTCCTTTACCCATTGAATGCAATTTGTATCTTTAAGACAAAATACACCACTTTCCATTTGACTCTATGAAAGTTTAATTTCCTTCCTAGTTCACTCAATCTCCCTGCTTGTCAAGAATGAATACTAGGGCTGTGGTTGTACCTCAGTGGTAGAGTGCTTGCCTAGCATGTGTGAGGCACTAGGTTTGATCCTCAGCACCACATAAAAATAAATAAAATAAAGGTATTAGAGATGGATATATATATCCATATATATATAAATTAAATACTATATAATTAAATATATATATATATATATATATATTTGTAGAGGAA
>NW_025999999.1:5890814-5900934 GCF_001458135.2 Marmota marmota marmota | reverse complement strand
GAGAGAGAGAGAGAGAGAGAGAGAGAGAGAGAGAGGGAGGGAGGGAAGGGAGGGGGAGAGAGAGAACATGTTCTGAAATGAGGCCTCGGTTGGTCATTTCCAGGAACTTTTAGGGGCCAGATTGCTCTAGGTAGATTTTATTGTGGGCCCAATACACTGACACCTTAGTAGGAATAAGCCAAACTCCCCCAGTTTTTCTCCAATTGACCCATCTCACTTTCCTGTGGGTATATAGTGGTTTTCAGTTGGGGGTCTGTCAGGTGTCCTGTGATCTCTACTTTCTCCCATTCAAGTATTGAAATTGTGCAGAACTTGTGCTTGTTAATTTGCTTTCACCTCCTGGTAAATGGGGCTTATGGGGATACACTGTAACCTGGTCTTACAAAATGTGGTCCATGGGGTTTGGTTTTGCTATACAGTTGCTCTTCCAGGTTTACAGAAGATTTGGAGGGACTAAAACTTAGTCAGTCTCTCCCAGGGTCACCCATTAATTTCCAAGTTTCTAATTCTGCTAATATTTCAATGAAATTTACCAATGCATTGAAATAGGTTGGAAATGATAATTAGAGGTCATGTACTATATTAACTAATATTAACTAATACTATTAAATCTATTGTATACTATATTCTATATTTAAGTTTTTATATTTGTTCCACATCTAGGACAATAGGGAAAATGGATCAAATAACTGTGCCATTTTCACTGCCATCCATCTAACAGCTGAATTTGATATGTGGGGAAAAAATGCAAAAATGATGCATTCCAATTGTTTAACAAAACCCAGATGTGTAAAATAAAAATGAAACACTCTCTTCTCCTTAGTTCCAATTACTAGAGACTATACTGTCAAGAGTTAGGTCTTCCCTAGTTCCAATTACTAGAGGTATATAATGTCAGAGTTAGGTCTGTAGCTCTTCTTTTTCAACAGCTAAATATGATTAAAGAATGAGGCTCCATCAAGAGGCTGGAACAGGGCAGGGCAACCAGGGAGACTCAGTGGGAGGCTCTGGGCTCTGCTGCACTATAGCAAATCACACTGAACAAGGCTCTTTCTCTTTTGGCTCAGAGAGAAATACTATTTGCCCAGAAAATGGTTTCAAAATGTATTTAAATTTAATTTCAAGCAGATAAAAAAGATACACAGTCATGCACTTGCCAGCACTACTTGGAAAGCCCAGCTCACTTTTGTCCCTACACCCTGTCCCTTCACGTCTGTGCATTGTCTGCTTGGGCCCCGGAAGCCTGGGAATGCATACCCTGGGACTAGGCAATTTTACAGGCTGTGTTTTTGCTAGTGTGACCTAGGGAGTAGTTAGATTGGGGATGCCTGGGCTCCACACCAGCTGAACTTAGACTCTCCCAGGGTCACCCAGGAAGCAGCATTTTCATCTGCTCCCACTTTAATGTGTGTTTTGTTTTCCATCAATGTGTGACAGCTCCGGCCAAGGTAAGTTCCAGGATATCATGCTGACAGAGAGAGGGGTAGGAAGGAGAAGGAGGGATGGGTCAAGATGTTTATGTTCTGCACCTGCCTTGATTCTGGGGAGGAAGAACAATCTCTTATTGGAGGCAAGGCCAAGCAGCTGTCCTGAAAGCAGGGCATTAAGACCCAGAAAGAACATGTGCCAAGAGGGTCAGATCACCAGACCAGGAGGGAAGTTGTAGAGACCAAGGCAGCAAAAAGAGTGATATGGCCATCCCCACTACTATTATGAACTAGCAGTTCTTTACCACTATGTGCCAACCACGCACAGAATCTCATTTGAGTCTTATATCAGCCTCCAAAGGCAGGTGTGCTTCTCTCCTAATGGATTCAGAAGGATTAGGAAATGTTTTATTGCCCCAGGTGAATGAGTTAGGATTCAAACCCAGGTATGAATTATGCTGAAGACAGACAGATCCCAGGTTCCCTTGCTGGGATGCTCAACACAGAGAAGGGAGCCAGTAGGTCCTCATCTAGGGAACATGGATTTGTGGGGTTACAGTCTTTGCACAAAATGGACTGTAGGAAACACTGAACAAATTCCATTTATCCCAAAGGAGACAAATGAGCTTACTTGATAAATTGTGCACCTATTCCCTAGAGAATCACTGGCACATAGTCAATTCTCAAAATGTTTCTTATTTAATTGAGAAATGGAAGCTACATTTAGTTTTGCAACAACTGAGTCCCCTTAAAAGAACTTTTCCCCTTCCATTTATTTTAAAAATGATACTCCAATGATCTTCCTGATTTTTTAAGAGATGACTGAATCACTCCCTAATTTTATAACCAGAAATTCTCGGGGTAATTGAGAATCTGTGTCTTTGAAAAATTTCCCTTGTGATTCTCTTGGTCAATCAGATTTAGGACTATCTGATCACTATCTGATCAAATCATCCTACAATGAATTACTGGGAGTGGAGGAGAATTTTCCTAATTGAAATGGATCAAATGAAGGGGGTAGCCCCATGTGGCAGAAAGCTTTCTTCTTTAACCTCTCCTTCCTACTTTCCTGTTACCCACCTTCCCCCAATCCCTTCTCATTCTTTCTGAAGTTCTTCCTACCCTAACTAGCTGGGCAATGGCACTTGGAACAGCAGCACTGAGTGGTGGAGAAACTCCCCAACACCATGGAAAATCTCAGTCTAGTCTTGATAGATGCTGGGGCTGTGGGAACCAGTGCTCTGCAGGGGGCAGCACCTCCTTGGTTTTTCCCCTGGTGCTGGCATGATCTCAGTAGACATCAGCTGGAAAAGCCTGGGGTGGAACATCAGTGCCAGAAATCAAATACCTCCATGTTGTGAAATTAGAGCAAACTGGAACAGACTGAGTGTAAACTGGAACATCAGTGCCAGAAATCAAATACCTCCATGTTGTGAAATTAGAGCAGACTGGAACAGACTGGACAGACCAAGCTCTGTGCTGAAGTTAATGAAGGAGCCCAAGGCACAGTGTGACTTTACAAACATGTCTTTCTGGGATGGCACCCACTGTCAGATGTGTCTTTTTTTTTTTTTTTTCCTTTTTATTTATTTATTTTTTATTGGTTGTTCAAAACATTACAAAGCTCTTGACATATCATATTTCATACATTAGATTCAAGTTGGTTATGAACTCCCAATTTTACCCCAAATACAGATTGCAGAATCACATCGGTTACACATCCACATTTTTACATAATGCCCTATTAATAACTGTTGTATTCTGCTACCTTTCCTATCCTCTACTATCCCCCCTCCCCTCCCCTCCCATCTTCTCTCTCTACCCCATCTACTGTAATTCATTTCTCTCCTTGTTTATTTTCCCATTCCCCTCACAACCTCTTATATGTAATTTTGTATAACAATGAGGGTCTCCCTCCATTACCATGCAATTTCCCTTTTCTCTCCCTTTCCCTCCCATCTCATGTATCTGTTTAATGTTAATCTTTTCTTCCTGCTCCTCCTCCCTGCTCTGTTCTTAGTTGCTCTCATTATATCAAAGAAGACATTTGGTATTTGTTTTTTAGGGATTGGCTAGCTTCACTAAGCATAATCTGCTCTAGTGCCATCCATTTCCCTGCAAATTCCATGATTTTGTCATTACTTAATGCTGCGTAATACTCCATGGTGTATAAATGCCACATTTTTTTTATCCATTCATCTATTGAAGGGCATCTGGGTTGGTTCCACAGTCTAGCAATTGTGAATTGTGCTGCTATGAACATCTATGTGGCAGTATCCCTGTAGTACGCTCTTTTTTTTTTTTTAATATGGTACACATGAGTCAGAGAGTAAATAACAGACCAGGAAGGATTCTTGTCTGATGATATTTCTACCCTAAGATACATAAGTTTGTCTTGGTGGAGCAGGGTTGAGTAATTCCATTGTTATTCTAATTGTGGACCTTTTCATTGATTCCAACCTGGCAAAGTCTTTGTTGCTGTACTGTCAGCCTGTCTCTCCCTCTTTGCCCCTCTCCCTTTGCATAATGCATATATAGATGTGCTATTTGTACCAAGACACATCCCTTTTAGTGGCATGTTTGGCAATCCAGCTAAATTAATACAGCTAGAAAGAAGATGTACTAAAGTGTACATAAATCTACCAATCTATCTCACTGCTTTCCTTTCTTTTTCTTTCTGATTGGCACATAATATTGTATATATTTATGGGCACAATATGAAGTTTCAACTGATGTATGTACTGTAGATTGATCACATCAGGATAATTAGCATAACCATCACATTAAATTTTATCATTTTTATGTCAAGTACATTGACAGTCCTCTCTTCTAGCAATTTTGAGATAAACAATATGGTCTTTGGAACTATATTCTTCCTACTGAGCCACAGAACTCCAGAACTCATTCCTCCTAAGTGTAACCCTATACTCCTTAACCAATCTCTCCATTATAGCAATTATATGTCCAATCCCATGGTGGCTCCTGAGAGGCCAATAGGAGCCTCATGACTCCCATACTTGGATGTTGACAGATGTGATCAAAGGTTAGGGAGAAGCCAAATATGTCACTCAAAGACTGTGGGAAAAGTGCAGAGAGGCAGAACTACAGGGGAGCAGAGGACATGAGAATGAAAGTCCTGGGTGTTGAGAAGCAAACATCAAATTATGAAGATTCATATTCAGAACTTTCACTTTGTAATTATGAGTCAGGGAGGGAAAGGGGTGATCCTAACTCAAATCTAACTGCACCAATCACTGGATTCAAACACATCTGGCCACTCCTGGCCAACATTGGAGACTGGTCTCCAGGGAGCTTGCTGCATGAAATCAAGCTGCCTCCTGGAAAGGAGTGGGCATAGCAAGGGAAGAGGGAGCCCAGTACCCAAACTTGGCTCAATAACAATGTCTTTGTTGTGAAAAGGGACAAGTGTGAAAAGAGCATGGTGCTTGGTGCTCCTGGTGCAGTGCCCATCTGAGCCACAGACTATGGAGAATCAGGCACGAGTTCTTGCCACAGCTGCCAACCTGCTGACCACAAAGCAATGTGGTACCAACCATCTCTTGGGATTTGCTAGTTTGGAGAACCAGCCCAACATAGTGATAAATGATTGAAGCAAACTGAATAGCAGCCTAACCCTCCATCCACAATTAGATACAGGGAACTGAACAGGAACTGGAAGTTTTCTGTGCACTCACAAAAATGGTAAAATAGTGTGAATTTCTTCAGTATCAGGTGGGACCTGGACTATTAGCATATGTGTGTGTCTTAGTTATGAATATGAGGGAGGGAGAGACAACCCAAACACATAAACAAACAAAAGATACTTGGAGACACTTTGCTGAAAGAGAAGCAGTAGCATTTGTGCTTGGGTTGATCCAAAGATCACATTGGCCTAAGGATCCGGAGAAAAATCAGACGACCATAAAACATCTTGTGATGACTATATAGATGTGAATACCTTCCTATGCCAATCCCTCAACAAGTTTCTTTCCTTTAAAAGAGCCTTAGCAAGGCATGGTGGTGCACACCTGTAATTCCAGTAACTATATAGGCTAAGCCAGAAGCTTGCAAGTGCAAGGCCAGCTTCAGTAATTTAGCAAGACCCTGTCTCAAAATAAAAAATGAAAATGGCTGGAGAGTTACCTCAATGATAGAGAGCAGCCCCTAGGTTAAATCACCAATACCATGCGGGGGTGGGGAATAAGAGCCTAAGAACCCCCAAAGTGTCTTTCACTCCAGAGATAGTCCACATTCTCCCTTGAATATGTATTCCTTGTTTTACCCCAAGAGCATCTCTGTCTCTTGAGATAGCCTATGTTCTTCCCTGAATATGCACCTGCTTTCCTAAATAAATCCCTGTCTGTGTCTCTGATGCATATTGAAATTTTTTTCTGTTAAGGTCATCATCTTACCCGATGGTCCTGAATTGAGGTCTCTTAGTCCTCCAGAACTCCCTAGACCTCTTCCAGTGACAAACCTACTTTCTAAAATATTAATAAACTTACTTTTAAGAGCTGTTTTAGGTTTACAAAAAGTTGAGTAGAAAGTACAAAATTCCAACATATCTCATCCCTCACCCGTGCACACAATGTTCTCTTTGTCCCTATGTTTTATACATAGAACCTAGTATGGGCAGCATCACTCTCCAAAAACTATGCCTACTCCAACAGTGTGGTGATTCCCAGATAAAGCAGAGCTTTTTTTGTCCTGTGGATATAGAAGCAGAATGGAAGACTGAAGCAGCAGAAGAATAACAACACAGCGGAGACGACCATGTGATCAGTACCTGGCCTTCCTTATGGTTATTGTGCAAAGAGCATCACTGAGATCTCCCAGAAGTGTTTATCACATATTTTTCAGGAATTAGTCCTGGATCAGAACTGGGAATAGGAGCAAGGCTGCAGAAAAGCATAACTGTTAAGAAGCACATTCTAGAATCTGACTTCCTAGATTCCAATCCCATCTTTACCACTTAAAAGGCCAAGTAATAATGGCTAACCTCTCAATGGTGTATTTTCTGTGGCCAAGAAATGGAAGATAGAGTCATTTCTACCTCACATAATTGTTTTAATAATTACATGAGCTTCAAACTTGTGAAACACTTAAAATAATATTTGGTGTACACAAAATAAATACTTAATATAAAGCATAGTGCCTACCACACCAAGTTGCTATGAAAATTTTTAAACAGATATCGGTAATGCATCGACATATTCAATAATGTTGGTTATTATTACACATACACACAGGAGGAGGACTGGAAGGCTAACAAAACTATGATAAAAATTCAATACGGCTATTGCTATGATTTAAATGTGGGTATTATTTCCTAAAGGTCCACATGTTAAAGACTTGGTTATTTACTTGAGTGGTACTTAGGGAGATATGACAGACCTTTAAGAAGATGGGGTCCAGTGAAAGGTTTAATTCATTGGGGCCAGATTCCTGAAGGGGATTGTGGGATCTCACCTACATTTCTGTTTCTGGGTTTATATTGTGAGTGGTTTGCTCCGCCACTCACTACTAACAATATCCCAACCCTCATCAGAGACCCAAGTGATAGGGACCCCTGAACTTCCACTGAAAACTCCAGAACCATGTGCTAAATAAACCTTTATAAGTTAGTTGCCTCAGGGATCTCATTATAGTGATGGCAAGCTGTGATTTCCAGTATCATAGCTTTTTCCTTCTAGGTTCTAATACAGCAGTGGAAAAACAAAAGTAACTACAGTCATTTATGTAAATTATGGACCACTTGTATCTCAGAATTATGAAGCACTAACCTCTGTGTGCATGTACTCAAGGCTCTGAGAACCTGGAAGGAAAAAGCTATGATACTGGAAATCACAGAAACAGTCCTGTTAGGAGGCAGAGATCTCACACTGAACGTGTGCTATGGGGCACTCAGAGCCTCCAAGGGCTTTGTACCCCACTAAACAAACAGGTTGTTCTGCCAAAAAAAAAAAAAAAAAAAAACATCAAAAAACAAAGAAAGTTGGAACACAGGAGACCAGAGATAATGTAAGGAGAAGAAAACTATTCTCCAAACTATCATTAATATTCTTAAAGGAATAAGAGAAAATATTGAATCCATAAAACAAACAAGAAAATATAAAAAGAAATATCCCAAAAGAATCTCTGGAAGCCACATGTGGTGGCACACACCTGTAATCCCAGCAACTTGGAAGGCTGAGGCAAAAGGATCACAAGTTTGAGGCCAGCCTAAGGAACTTAGGAAGGCCCTGTCGTAATAAAAAGGGGGTGGGGGGGAGCGAAAGGACTGGGAATGCAGCTCAGTGGTTAAGCACCCCTAGATTCAATTGAGAGTACCAAAAAAAAAACAACCCCCCCCCCAAAAAAAAAAGAATCCCTGGAAATTAAAGTATAATATCATAAATATTATGTTTATAACATGTGTTACAAGAATGTTTAGAAGATGAAAGGAAAAAAATCTTGAAATCGAGAAAAGAAAAAGAAATTGAAAATGAGAAGATCATTTTTAAAAAATTAAGAATCAATTCTGAAGATCTGAGAGAACAAAAACAAACAAAAAAAAAAAAAAAAGGAGGAGGAAATCATCAATGAAGAAATCACCAAAACACATTCTCAGACCTGAAGTACAAGCACTTCTAAATACTGATGGTTCCCAGAATAACCTTGACAATGCATGGAAATGGATCCATACCAAGGCATGTCATCATGAAATTTAGGAAAACTGGAAACACACAATCTTGAAAACATTCTGCTTTTTATGAGACTAAGAGAATGGACATCTCCCCCAAAGACAGTAAACCAAGAAAGAAGAACAGAAAGAATTCATAAGCAAAAGAAACAATACGAATGAGAAGCAAAAGGGATTACTAGACTCATGCTTCTGAGAAGAACCAGCAAGAGGCTCAGAGAGCACCCAGTCCAATGTGGAGCAGGTGACAGCATACCAGGAGAGATGGTTTCAGGACAGGGGAGACTGAGGGAATATGTGATGTGAATAAATGTTTTGACACAAGATGCAGACAACTGGTGGGAGACTGGGTGGAACTAATAAGTGCACAGAAATCTAAAAGGGGAAAAAAAAGTTATTAGGTCTAGAGAAAACAAATAGTTGCGCAAGAGAGAAATCATGTGTGTATTACACAGCTTCTGTGTGAATGATATTTACATAGTCATACTAATATAAACATGAACTGCTGATACAACCCAAATTACAACACAACTGTACTTAAAGAGGACTGAAATAGTTAACCATACAGGTGCCCAAGTGAATGAGTAAGCCCTGGCTGTGAAAGTGATGATGGGGAAAAAGACTAGTGAGAAGTCAATAAGTAATGTATAAAGGCTTTAAATCACTAAGTGGCCACATTAACAAGTTACGTAGTGATACAGAGGGGATTGCCAAAGAGTGAGCTAAAAGGAGTTCAAATGTTGCCTCTGAAAAGCAGGAGGAAGCAGGAAGTGAGAAGAGGAGGAAGGGGTCCTGCTGTTTTCATAATAAGTCTTATGACTTTGTACACTAAGTTATGTACAAATTAACTCAGGCATAACATAAGAAAAAATACAAGATTGCTACAGGAGACTTTTCAAATAAACACAGTTCATTGGGACGCCCTTTTCCCGATCTCTTCTGACATCACTGTCTTGTTTCAGATCTCACCTACCTTCCCCCAACTGTTCACCCACATTCCAACGAGTGCACTGACTGAGAAGAGGAAAGGGAGACACTGGGTGACCCTAGGATCTGCTCTACTAGAATTGTGATAAAATTTGGGGGTGCGCTTTTAGATCACTATCACCAGATGATTTTTCCGGAAAACGTTAAAGATTTCTATGGATGTCACAAGCACCAAAAACCAGGCTGATGCAATTATCATGTGTTTCCTTTTCCTTTCTTTCCATTGAATATCCTGGTTTCAAATCATTGAGCGTAAATTTACCTTGTTTCTCTATGTTCTCCTCCTCTATGTCCCCGGGTCAATTACCTTTAGTGGAACTCGGATTCGCACATACACTCTAGGTATTTGCACTACTGCAGACAATTTAGCGCCCGGACTGCTTAGCCAGGTTTCCTCCAACTCCAGCGCAGCTGGGGAACAGGCACCCACACGGGCCATAGTCCCTAGAGGCCAGGGGCCGGAAGCGCGGGAGGCTAAAGCTTTTTGCGTTTCTTTCTGGCAGGGAAAGAGGGCCTATGCAGGGGCGGAGCGGCCTCCACCACCCGAAGATCTCTCGAAGTCGCAGCGCACCGGACTCTCGCTCTGCAAGGCGGAGGGTCCGCACTTCCCAGTTCCAGGGCATGGCGGGCGAAGACTAGAAGTAGGAGAGCCAGAGTCTTGGGCCGGGAAAATAGAAAGGCGACAGGGGGCTGGGAGGCGCAAGGAGAGGGCTGAAGTGGTCCCGCCTCCTGATTGGCGCCTACGCCGTCCGACAAGCCAGGCGGCCGCTGATTGGCTGTGCGGGCTCAGGCGCTGTGTGCCGCGTGAACGCGAATAACCCTGAAGGCTGGGTCTGTGACCGACAGTAACCCCGGCCGGAGATGCAAGGGGCGCCGCGGAGCTCTCTGGGCCTCGGCGCAGCCCCGCCCTGCTTTAGGCCCAGACCCAGAGGCAGCGTGTTGGGCTGCCTGAGCTGTGGTTGAGAGCTCTGCGCGCCGCCGCAGACTGTGCCTGGCTGGCGGCCTCCTTCCTACCTCAGCTGGG
>NW_025999999.1:5798216-5890800 GCF_001458135.2 Marmota marmota marmota | reverse complement strand
TTGCCTGACCTCAGACTGGCTGTATGAGTAGTTGGGTGGGGGGGGGGGCGGGTAGGTGTGAGGACCGGAGCATTGGAGTCGCTAGGACCCTAGTTCTGTGGAATCACATTGGGGCAGGAAGCTCGACTGAGGAAAGGGGTGTCCCAATGAACTGTGTTCATTTGAAAAGTCTCCTGTAGCAATCTTGTGTTTTTTCTTACGTTATGCCTGAGTTTTTTTGTTCATAACTTAGTGAAAAATTTTCATAAGACTTATTATGAAAACAGCAGGACCTCTTCCTCCTCTTCTCACCATTTTCTTCTTCTCAGAGGCAACCTTTGAACTCCTTTTAGCTCTTTGGCAGTCCCCCTCTGTATCTCTATGTGACATGCTAAGGTGGCCACTTAGTGATTTAAAGCCTTTATACATTGCTTATTGACTTCTCATTAGGTCTTTTTCCCCATCATCACTTTCACAGTCACCACTCAATCATTCACTTGGGCACCTACATGATTCACTTTCTCAGTCCTCTTAAGTACAGTTGTGTTGTAATTTGGGTTGTATAAGCAGTTCATGTTTATATTAGTATGACTGCATAAGGAATGCAGCCAGGATAAGGTCCTTGCAGAAGGATAGGAGGGGAGGGGATATTATGCCAACCTGAAAGGAAACAGCAAGTCTCAAAGTCATCCTGTGATTTTCTACTCTCTGCCAACGTTGACCACAGTGTCTTAGTCTGAGAATACCTGTTTCTCTTCCTCATAGTTTCAACCACAGTGGCCCGATCTTAGCTACCCTTACCCTCATCCCAGCAACAGTCAATCACAAGCAGACACCTACTCAAAATGCTTTCTTTTTCTAATCTAGAGGTGTCAAAAAATACCAGGTGAGACTCTTCCTCTTAATGATGTAAATAAGGAATTAAAATTATGCACTTCTGGTTGTCTTATTAACATCAGAGCATGAAGAGCTTCATAGACCATGCTAGCTAGCATCCCTCACACCACCAGTCACCTGTACTGGGCCATCAGATATGCCTTTAAAAACCCCTAGACAATAGACACCTGTTGGCATTCCTCTATTGGGCATCCTTCCTCTTAGGGAGCTCTGCTTTCTGTTACTCTAATAAATCCTGTTACTTTGCTCTTACCCTTGAGTCCATGGATTTCATGCCTCAAATTCAAATTTGAGACAAAGAACCCTTGTTACAATATGAATGGCTGTTGTGGGAT
Source organism: Marmota marmota marmota (assembly GCF_001458135.2). Lineage (NCBI taxonomy): Eukaryota > Metazoa > Chordata > Mammalia > Rodentia > Sciuridae > Marmota > Marmota marmota. The sequence goes on along the minus strand of NW_025999999.1, from coordinate 5,889,589 downwards.
TAGCAAGGTGGCGGCCTGTCTGTCCTCTCTGCTCCTAGGCACAGTGCCCTATTGGTGGAAAAGGTAAGACTGGAGGCTTTGGCCTGATGCAGCTTCTCCCACCCTTTACTCCAGTTCCATGGAGTCCTGTGGGGACTGATTATCCTGAAGGAAAAGGACAAGGCAAAAGAAAGGGACAGATGTGTAAAGGATAAAGGGTAATGCTCACATGTTGGAGGTGGGAATGTAAATGGAAAAACTATAGAAAAACACTGTTATATCACCCACAAAAAGTTACATATTGAATTGCCATGTGACACAGACACTCCACTGCTAGGTATGTACCCAAATAAATGCAAAGGAGTTCTCAAATATTTGTCCATTAATGTTCATAGCAGCATTATTCCTAGTAGCCAAAAGGATGAAACAAATGTTTACAATTAGATGAATCAATAGACCAGCTGTTGTATACACATAAAATGGAAGGAACAATAGAAATGAATAGTGTGGATGAATGCAAAAGCAAGCAAGACCGAAGAAGGTCACTCCTAGGATTCCACTTTTCTGAAACATCCAGAATACATAAACCCATAGAGACAGAAAACACATGTGTTGTTGCCAAGGGTGGAAGGTGGAGTCAGGGTATGTTGACACTGATGAATGAGTTTGGGAGTTTCTTTGCAGTAATGAAAATGTTTTGGGACTAGAGGTAGTGGTTGTACAATTTTATGAATGTACTAAATGCCACAGAATTATTTTCTCAAAACGGTAACTTTGTGTTGTGTACATTCCGCTTCAAATAAAGTGTATACATCTCTGAAATGAACAAACTGAAAGGGAAGTCCTACAGACTAGAATTCTTTAAGACAAGAGTAAAAATAGCTTCCTGAGTAATCCTGGGTCCAGTACTTATTTTCGCAATCACTTTTTTTCTTTTTCTTTATTTCTTCTAGGTATTCACAGGATTTTTCAAAGTGTGACCGATCAGGCTACTCACTGCTTCCTTTAGGAAATGGATAAAATGGAGAGGACCCTTTTGGTCCCTCTGAGTTTTCTCTCCTAGGCCCAAGACTGTCATCAGAAGTCAGCCCAGCACACGCTGTCTCTTTGTAAAGCCTCTGTGGCATGGGTATAGAAGGCTGGGCAAAACAATGGGGGAGGGGAGGGACTGGGTTGACAAAAGGGGAGGGTTCTGCCTCTAGCAACCCAGGATAGAATCTCATAGTTCCTTGAAGTCTGTGATTAAGGGATTAGGGTTTGCTACATTTCTCCCAAAGTCAGTGTTCCGTGAATCAGCACTTTGCCTGTGACATAGAAAATTAATTATAGGACACAGAATAGGACTCCCATTCCTTATGACTTTTCCCCCAGTTCACAGCAAAGATAGAACTTTAAAAGACATGAGAACCAGGTATAGTGCTGCTGCACACCTATAATCCCAGTGACTCAAAAGATTGAGACAGGAGGATCACAAGTTCAGGGCCAGTTTCTACAACTTAGCAAGACCCTGTCTCAAAATTAAATAAAAAGGGCTGTGGATGTAGCTTAGTGATAGAGTACTTGTTTGGTGTGTTTGAGACCTTCAGTTCAATCCCCAGTACTGGTGGGGGGAAAACGACATAGATCTTTATATTATTTCATCAAGTTCTGTGGGTTTCAGTGCAGGGAAACATTTCCAATAAAGGAAGATGCCTGTGAAGGAACTCAGAATTTTATAGGAGGGTGGAGTATGAATGGAAAAGAAGAGAGGAAATGTCAGGCCTGTTTCTATGATAGAGAGGATGGCTTAAAACTCGGGTGTGGGTCAGTGTTAAGAGGGGTCAGGAGGTGGAGAGAGCTGGGTTCTTGCAGAATACAGGAGGCCTGGCAGTTTGTGCTTGAGTTCAGCTCCCTTCTATTGGCCGCCAGGGAGGAGGGCCCCCACAACCAGGCTTTGCCTCTGAGTATAACTGAGTATCATTGGCAATACTTGGGTATAAAAGTGATTTAGGCCTGTCTCCTTTGTCCTCCACTCCACTCCCAGGATAGCCAGGAGGTGAGGCCTCAGTTCTGGAGCCAGGCCACAATGCCACTACCCACTCTGTCACAGCTTTTCTCCAGATCTTATCCAGCTACCTCTTTAGTTGAATTCAGATAACAACAGCATCTACTTCTGATACAGTGAGATGATGTGCTGTTCTGTACCCAGTGTAGTGCCTGCCTGTAGAAGTGTTGTTATTACTGTTATTATTGTGGAGAATATCATGTCCTCCATTCTGATGGACTGAGACCTTGGATTTCTCATGCTAAAGCAAGTTGGATTTGTGCTTATGCAATGGCCCACTAACGTAGAACACAGTATATGAGTTCTTCCAACAAGTATAATTCCGGGTTCGATCCTCAGCACCACATATAAACAAAGATGTTGTGTCTGCCGAAAACTAAAAAAAATATATATATATTTAAAAAAACTCAATCTCTCTCTCTCTCTCTTTCTTTAAAAAAATTTAAAAAAAATAAAAACAAGATTGCTTTTAATCATATAATTGTTTCATTGGTATAGAATTCATATACCACAAAACAAACCTTTACATGGTATAATTCATATTATAAATATATTTTAGCATCATGCAAGCAACATCACAATCAAAATTTTGAACATTTCATGCCACAAAAATCTTGCCCATTAGCAGTCACTCTTACAGCTTCTACCAGTTTACTTTCTGTCAATACTTTTCCCTATTGTGGACACTTCATATAACTGGAGGCATATAATACATGTTTGTGTCTGGTTGCCTGGCCTCAGAATAATGTTTTCAAGGTATATCATGGGATATCCATGGGATGTCATGTATCAGTACTTAATTCTTTTTTTTTTTAATTTTTTTTTTTTAGTTATACATGGGCACAATATCTTTATTTTGTTTATTTCTTTTTATGTGGTGCTGAGGATCGAACCCAGGTTCTCACAAGTGCGAGGCGGGTGCTCTACAGCTGAGCCACAACCCCAGCCCCAGTACTTCATTCTTTTATGACTGAATAATACTCCACTGTATGACTATACCACATCATGTTTATCTGTACTTCTGTTGATGAAGACTTGAGTTATTTCTACTTTCTGGTTATATAAATCAACTATGAACATTCATGTACAAGTTTCTGTGTGGTGTGAGTTTTCATTTCTCTTGAGTATACACTGGGTTATGTGGTAACTATATTTTTAACTTATTTCTAAACTCTTTTCCAAAGAGCTTAAATTCCAAAGTTCACATTCTCACTAGCATTTGTGAAAGTTCCAGGTTCTTAACATCTTCACCAATAGTTAACATTTTAAAAAATTATATCTGTTCTAATCCATATGAAATGATATCTCATTATGATAATGGTAAGCAACTATGTACGTGCTTTCAATCATTTGTGTATCTTCTTTATAGAAATGTGCAAACACTTTGTCTATTTTAAAATTGGGTATTTGTCTTTGTTGTGGAGTTCTAAGTGTTCCTTTTATATTTTGAATAGTAGTCTCTTACCAAATAAATGATTTGTGAATATTTTCTCTCACCCTGTGGGTTGCCTTTTCAATTTCTAGTTAGCATCTTTTGAAAGCAGAGAAGTTCTGAATTTGATGAACTTTTAATTATCTATTTTTTTCTTTGTTGCTTGTCCTTGGGTTATATTTTTGAAAAACCACTGTCTCATCCTAGTTTTTGAAGATTTACACTTGTTTTCTTCTAAGGGTTTTATAGCATTAGCTGATTCATTTTGGATTAATATTTGCATATGGTATGAGGAAGCAGGCCAGCATTCCTTTTGCATTGATATGTAGCTATCCCAGCAACCTCTGTTGAGAACCTTTTTTTTTTCTTGGAGAGTGGTCTAGGCACACTTATCAAAAATTAATTGACCCCTAGATGTATGGGATTAAATCTACATTCTCTATTCCATTCCAGCAATTTATGTGTGGTTTCATGCCTGTAGTGCACCAGTATCTTGATGATTGAACCTCAGGAGTAATTTTGAAATCAGGAACTTGGAATTCTTCAACTTTGAACTTGTATAACAAGTTTATTTTGGCTAGTCTGGGTCCCTGAATTTTCCTGTGAATTTTAGAATCAGCTTGTCAAATTGTCTTCTAGAAGGAGTCAGAATTTGATAACAATTGCCTTAAATGTGTAGATCAATTTTAGGAATATTACCATCTTAACAATTTTAGGTCTTCCAGTACATGAACATGGACTTTCTTTGCATTTATTTAAGGATTCATTTTTTTTAACTTTCTCTATTATTATATTAATTCATTTTTTTGTTCTTTTGTTGCATGGTTAATTTTTTTTCTTTCTTTTTTTTTTTTTTTTTTTNGGTTACCATGTAACCCATTGCTTTCCCAGGGAGAGCTTCTGCAGCTGCTGTCAGCCTCTCCCAGCATCTCTGTCTTGGGTCCATGTGACCACGTGACACATGTGGTCCTCGCATGCCTCCAGGCCAATGTGCCAACTGCGGGTATGTGTTTGATTTAATAGGAACAGACACCTCCTTTCCTGCTTCCCAGAGTTTAACCTAAAGTTACCCTTAGGAAGGCAGGGCAGGTTACTGGGGTATGACTCAAACCTTGTTGCTATTTCTTTTTTTTCACTCTTAAAGGTACAGGACACACATGGGCTAGTGAGCCATAGAGAAGGTCCCAGGAGACTATATCACAGTCAAAAAGTTCCCAGACACAGTGCAATCAGATTCATTTCACTTTTATTATTATTAACCACAATCTCAGATCAGTACAACAAGCTTCAGATTTGATATTAATAGAAATTATTCCAAAATTATTCTTAGATTACAAATAATTACTATTTCACATAAAAAGGAAAAAAAAAAAAAAAAAAAACCTTACCCAGGCAAAGAAAAGATATGTTTCATATGTTTTTATGGCAATATATTCTCAAACTTTATATTCGCCAATTCCCCAATGAATACTTTGAATCTCTTGAGGGAACCATGTAGACCAATGATGACATGTAGGACATTTGGGCTTGTCAAGTTCATTGTGGTCACTGCTACTATAAATTCTGCAGGACTTGAGAATTCCTCTGCTGAGGATCTCAAAATGCTTAATAAAAAGCTTTAGCTGAACCTCAATTTGTCCTTCGAGGTAGTTCTGTGTTATTACCCCATTTAGTAGAAGATAAAGTGAGTACATTATAATTAACCAACTTGCCCAGTGCTGCAGTTTCAGTGTGTCCCTCAAAGTTCATGTGTTGCAACATATGAAAGCAACCAACTGAGAAGTGAGACTTTTTTTTAGGTTACTAGGGAGGGTACTCAACCATTGAGCCACATCTCCAGCCCTATTTTGTATTTTATTTAGAGCAGGGTCTCACTGAGTTGCTTAGGGCCTCACCATTGCTGAGGCTGACTTTGAACTTGCAATTCTCCTGCCTCAGTCTCCTTAGCTGCTGGGATTACAGGGGTGTACCACCATGCCCAGCGAGAAGTGAGATTTTTAAGAGGTGATTAGCCCAGGAGGGCTCTGAATGGATTAATGAGTCTGGGGAATGAGTTTGTTATAAAAGTGAAGGTCACATAGCAAGTTGGCTGTATGGTGTTAGGAAAGGCCAAGACTTAACAACTAGTGTAACAGGGCTACCTTACTTTGTTTACCTTTTAGATTCACCCCTTTGAGCTACATGTACACAGACTACACTTAGGATACTAGCAAACCAAGGAGAAAACTTTCCATTTTAAGTGATACCATTATTATTTCATGTTAAAATTAACAATGATAAATAAATATATTCAAATTACTTTATCCTCCATAATATGTACACTTCATAAATACAGGCCTAAGAGAAGTCTCCAAAACAAAACCCAGAAGGGAATCTTGCAAATCCTTGTGCTGATAACCCTCCAGCCAGGCTCCTATTGATACAGGGCATTGCCACAGGTTCTCAGGGGTAAAGGACTACTCAGGTAAAGGACTACTCAGGAGTCGGGAGGGGATTGAATCCAAGGATACTTTACCACTGAGCTGCATCCCTATTCCTATTTATTTTTTTAGACAGGGTCTTACTAAGTTGCTGAGGATGGCCTTGAACTTGCCATCCTCCTACACAGCCAGCTGAGTTAGTGGGATTACAGGCGTGCATCACCATGCCTGATACTTACTCAGCAGCTTCAGAACACACTGGGTGTGTTGTCAGAGCCCTTCCTTTGAAAAGTGATCTCTTAGGAACTACCTACAGAAGACTGCCTCTTTACCTTTCCATCTCTGATGCAACAGGGGAATGAATAGGCAACTTGGAGAATACATCTCCTCTAAGCTTTTCTTTTATTAACATTTAAGCAGAGTGTTTTAATGACTCTAGCCCTGCTAGGAGTAATTAGCTTCATTTATGTTTTAAGATGTTCTCTTGTTTGGTTGTTTTTGTTTTTGTAATGGGGATTGAACCCAGGGTGCTTTACCATTTAGCTTCATCCCCTATTCTTTTAATTTTTTTTTTTATTTCAAGACAATATCTCACAAAGTCACAGAAGCTGGCCTTGAACTTGTGATCCTCTGCCTCAGAGTTCCTCGGATTAAAGGTGTGCACCACTGTTCTCAGTCATTCTTTAAGGTATTTCCTCTTCTTGCCATTGATTTCTGACTAGGAACAAACTTCTCTGCAGCATTTGACATCAGCATCAACAGTTATTTTCTGGCCAGGCTTGGTGGTGCATGCCTGTAATCCCAGTGGCTCGGGAGACTGAGGCAGGAGGATCACAAGTTCAAAGCCAGCCTCAGCAACTTATCGAGGTTCTAAGCAACTGAGACCCTGTCTCTAAATAAAATATAAAAAGGGCTGGGGATGTGGCTCAGTGGTTAAGTAACCCTGGGTTCAATCTCTGGTGCAAAAAAGAAAAAAAAAGGTCATTTTCGGCAGGATGATGGATGGCAGTGCCTAAGAACCAGCAGCTAGAACTTGGGACATGACTTCATCTGGGAAACTCAGATGACCACTGACATTGGGTATCTGGGTATTAACTTGTTCTTGGCAGTCTGGGCATCTGCATTGGAAAGGTTAGGTAATTGTTTTTACTTGGTTATAGGCAGCTTGTTAACAACTCCAGAGCTGCAGCCTGAGAATTAGTATAAATCCCAGAGTTCAGAATCTGAGTTACTGGTATTAAAAGAAGAAACATTAACTAGCTGATTTCCTTTGGCAATAGCCTGGAACAGAAGGCTGGTGGCATTGCTGTGCCTCTTGATATGCGGTCCGGCATTTACTTCAGCGCTTCATGTGGCAATACTTTATGCTACAACAGCAGTAGGAAAAATTCTGTCTCCATTCTGTTTTTGAATTTCACCTCCATAGTATTTGGACTTCATATCAGATACACTTTTACAGTTTAGATGTGAGATGTCCCCAAAAAACTCATGTGTGAGACAATGTAAGAGCGTTTAGAGGTAAAATAATCGGGTTATGAGAGCCTTAATCTGATCAGTGCATTAAGCTGCTAATAAGGATTAACTGGGTGGAAGCCATAGGCAGGTAGGGTGTGACTGGAGGATATGGGTCACTGGGGCTGTGTCTTTGGGGTGTATATTTTGTTCATGGTGAGGGGAGTCTGCTTACTGGTGCCACGTCCTCAGTTCCTTTTCTCTGCCACATACTTCTACCATGATGTTCTGCCTCATCTCAGGCTCCAAGGGAATGGAGTTGGCCATCTATAGACTAACAGCTCTGAAATCATGAGCCCCTAAATAAACTTTTCCTCTTCTATTGCTCATGTTAGGTCTTTTTGGTCATGGCAGAAAAAATATATATCTGTATCTATATCTCATGGGGTGGCCAGCACCTCTCCAGGGAATTCTTGCCTGCTCAGAGGTATAAGCCTCCTAAGAAATTAAAGTCTAGAATAATTAGTGAAGAACAAAAGACAAAGAGTCAGAAAAGATAGTTTTAAAGATGGAGTCCTGATAGGTCCAGTCCAAATAGGAGCTGGAGCTACACAATTAGAAAATGGCTCCCTGTGGTTTATTTAAGGGGGTACATCAAAGGCAGGGATAAGGTTTCAGGGGTGGAGTTTTGCTTCCTGATGTCTTGCAGTCAGCAGGTTGATTGGCATCTTGGCTGGTTACACCCATCTCAGAGAGGCTGTGTGGCTACAGCAGGTCACCCCATCTCTGGCGCTATGTGGGACCAGGCGGAGCAGAATAAAAATTTACATGTTTGTGCAATCTTACCCTATGGGACTGCCAGGGGAAGTTCCCAAACACCTATTCATTAGGCTGTGATGCATGATATAGTCCACACACAGCCCGCTGATGGCTCTCAATTAAAAAAAAAAAAAAAAAGAAAAAGAAAAAATAAAACTGACTAAAACATCCACCAGGCCCACTCCTCATATTGAGAAACTGTTCAGCAACTTGCTTTAGAACAGGATAACTGGCACCAAATCCAGTTAAAGCCATTCTTACTCTTGTAAAATGATTCTGAACATAGTAATGTAACTCATCTGATGTCACTTTCCCCATCTTATTGTCAGGACAATGTAAGAAATTGACCAAGACATTCTTGTAAACAGCAGCATGCAAACTTTCAATGACATGAAGTTGTGGATTCTGAAAAGCCACAGCTTTGTCAATCCTTAGTGGAGACTGAAGGTCAGCTACTTCTAAAGGAAGAAATGCTGGTGCTGTCGTGATAGGGAATAGATACTCCATTAGAATATGGATGTTATCCCTTAGGCGTTCCACAGTATATGCCCTATCATCCCCTGTTATAATCCTACTTTACCACCAACTGCTTCAATTCCATAGGTGATCTTAAAAGATGAATCTCTTTTAGTAGTCAAGCTGGATGCAAGAGGCAGTAAATGAAAGGTCCTTAAATTGTTGAGTCCTCATATCTATTGCCTGCTTTAATGAACAAATCAGGATGTTTGATGCATGAGCATAGTTTCAGAGATGCAATCACCAAACCATTTGGTAATTTGGTAAACTCAAGGTCCTAAAGATATGGAGAAACTCTTGTAGGGACAGCAATTAGGAAATGGCTCCCGGTGGTTTATTTAAGGGGGTACATCAAAGGCAGGGATAAGGTTTCAGGGGTGGAGTTTTTAACTTTAGGAGTAAATTTGAGGGAATAAAGTCTTTTTTTTTTTTTTTTTAAAGAGAGAGAGAGAGATGAGAGAGAGAATTTTTTTAATATTTATTTTTTAGTTTTCGGCGGACACAACATCTTTGTTGGTATGTGGTGCTGAGGATCGAACCCGGGCTGCACGCATGCCAGGCGAGCGCGCTACCACTTGAGCCACATCCCCAGCGCTAGGGAATAAAGTCTTGACAAGGACCTGGCTCTGGTTAATAGCTTCATGGCTCAAGAATGCTCTGATCGTGTCACAGCCAGCTTAATGGAAATGAAGATGGCGGCAGAACTCCTCCAATTTCTTAGGCATTTCTTTTTCAAAGGGAAATACTCTAAGTAAAATATTTTCCTGTTCCAACAATTTTGTGTCTACGTATGTTTGCTTGACCCAATTCCACTTGATAAATTCATTTTGGGATGTTTGGAAGTGCCATACAAATCCTATCACTGAGGAGAGCAACAAATATCCTGAGGATGGCACACCAGAAAGATCAAAATAGCTGGACAAGCAGCTTATGGAATCTGAAATACTGTGAGCTGCTATATTCACCAATTTTGGACACAGCCAACCTGAAGACTTCTATAAGAAATCCCTTTGTTATTAACAAAAAATAATTGTTACCCCGGAAAGACCACTTTTACTATTAAGTAAATGCTTCTTTACCTCAAAGTCATTGATTTGCTGTTGGGTTCTAGAATCACCAAGCTCCATGATTCAGGGTCAGGAAAGACAGATGGAAGAATGCTGTGTAGAGGAGCTCAGTGTCTTTGCTAGGTAGGGTCCGATCCCTGCAAGAGCTTCCTTTCCCTCTTTTCCCATCTCCATGCTGTCCTTAATTATTAATCATGCCTTGCACACCAACTCTCTCTCCTGGTGATCTACCTGCTTTACAAGCCATATGCCAAATAAAAATAGTTTTCTATTCCATCTAGAAAAGCCTGGGCTGAATTAGCAGAGGATGTCACAGAAAGTTTCTTATATTTCTTTAGCTTGAGCCACCTACTCAAAGCTCAGGAGAGAACTAGGAAAGAGTTATCTGGGACAAAGATCATTACATTTAGTTGCTAGAATGTCTAGACGCTAGTAGGTGGACCCAGACCAATGGCTGACCAGCTGTTTGCCTCTGAGGCTATGAGGAAAATGAGAAAGAAAGGTAATTAAACAAAGCAAAGTCCAATGGAAATAGAAGAGAGAAAATAAGTGTATCAGCTTAACAGTGATTTTTCTCACTTTCAATACTCCTTTTTAGAATATTCAAATTTATTAATTATTTTTAAAAATTGACACATAAATTTGTATGTATTCATCATGTACAATATGTTTGGAGGCATGTATACTGTGGAATGGTTAAAACTAGCTAATTAAAATATGTATTACCTCAAAAAATTATCAAAGCTTTTGCATTTTAAAAGAATACTGTACTGGAATGGGTTAAGGTCATCACTTTTAGCAACCTGGTAGCATTATTCAGTAGTTAATCAACAGAACATTAAACCTCTGCCCAGATGGCTTTAGAAAGGGAACCTGGACAACCCCAAACTTAGGCACTCTTGTAGCTTCCATCTCCAGTTCTTTTAATCCTGGCCAAGACAGCGGCCTTGGATACTTTCTTCCGGTCATAAGCCAGGCCGAGGACAGCCATGCAGTCGATGAAGAACGTGGTAAAGTTGATGTGCCAGCGGTACTCACTGGCAGAGTAGTCATAGGGGAAGGAGTGGTGGTAGTTGTGGAAACCCTCACCTGGAACAAACCAAGGAGAGAAGTTAGGAAGCTCAGTAAATTGCTGTGTTCCTCATCTTTGCAACCTCTTACCCAGCAGGGCACCACAAACCTCTGAGAAAGCTGCTGTTGTTGAGTGAATAGATGAACCCTGTGTCTTCTACTTAAGGCAAATAGATGCCCTCAGAGGCATCTAAATAATGAATCAAGAAGCCCTGGTCACCCATGGCTGCCTGGGACCCTTTGTGAGAGAAAGTTTTTCTTGGGGGTAAGAGGATGAGACAGAACCTGGTTCTGTTGAGAAATGATCTTAAATTGTAAAATGCCAGAGCTTCAGTAAATACTGGCCTGAGACCACATAGGCTTTGGCCTTTGTGCATGTGTTGGGGGAGGGTCCAAAGGAAGAACTGTGGCTGTGCTTCTTACAAAGGTGAATATATATAGTGAAGTGCTGTGGTATTTGCCTGTAATCTCAGCAATTTGGGAGGCTGAGGCAGGAGGATCATAGGTTCAAGACCAACCTCAACAATGTATTGAGACCCTATCTCAATAAAAAATCAAAAGGGGTGGGGATGTAGCTCAGTAGTAGAGTACCTTTGGGTTCAATTCCCAGTATAAAAAAATAAAGAAAAGAAAATGAAAAAAAGTTGAGTAAGCAACACACTTTTCTCCACCATACCTGTGCTCCCCATTAAAGTGGGAGGTTGTGATAAAATGGCCGGCAGCAGCTGAAAGTCAGAAGAAAGGAAGCTCAGCCAGGGGCCAGAGCTCCCCTAGCCTTGGCTAGTACACAATGGACTGATCTGGCTTCTAATTCTCTGAGTTTTGATCCTGAAGCAGGGGAGGTACTGATGAAATAGAAGTACTCTGAAAACACTTGAGAGATTCCCCCTAACCTCTGAGATTCTGAAAACTCTTGGGATAAGCATTATTTCACTGTGCTGGAATAGAAAATAAAGAAATTTGGGATCCAGAACATTTCTGTAATTGATAAAATGTTTGGCAACTCTTGGCAGGATTCTTCTTTCTCAACAGCTTTCAACACTAGCAACACTGGCCCTTATCGTGCCTAGGTAAAGAACAGCCATGATAAGAGAGGTTATTGTACATTTTGTAGATAAAAACATCCCAAGATAGAACAGCAATGATAAGAATAGCAAGCAATCATAGGAGGTTCTGCCAAGCAAATGACTCCAACCTGGGCATCTCAAGGTACCTATCCCTGTGTATACCAGACTGTCCACAGTGTGCACTGGTAGGTGGAAGGATAACACTAAGGCTAAGGGTGACCCAGGATTGCCACTTCCACCTGTGGCTTCACAGCAAGGCTCTGAGGGAGCACTCACCATGCCTGTAGGTATCAGATTTAAAATGAATCACACACACACACAGACAAGGAATGGAAAAAGGGGAGAGTCAATGGGAGCAACTGGGGCAAAGAGACAGCTGAAGAAAAGTTCTAAAGGATAAGCATGTGACTGTTGAGATAAGTCAAGACCAACAAGATGAGAATGGCAGGAAAGAGTGGAGGAGAGCAAAGGGCAAGGGGACAGGGACAAAAGAGCAGGTTTGTAGAAGCAAATGACAAATGGGAGAAAGTAAGATATTGGCAACTAGTTTGAACTGAGGGTCACAAAGAGCCTAGAGATGTGGAAGCTCACTGGAGTTCCATTTACAACACAGGACACATGTCAGTCTAGACTATTCCATTTCTATGAAAATCTCAGATTTGGACAGCATGTTGGTGATTTATTTCATTGTATATATTCTTACTTTGAAGAATCAAAGTAAGTTTATGTACAATGCTAGAAGTTTCCTGAAAGGAGTCAGGAGATGTATGGGAGTAAAAAAGAGATACGGTGGGGGGAGAACCCTTACAATGAAGACAGTAAATATGACCTGCATTGAGAATATAGAGGAAGATATTGATGAGAAAAAACAGTGTTATACAGTCATGAGCATAGACTTGTGAGTGGGAGGGCTGCCAAGGTGCTACTGGATGAAGAACAGCTTTGATCCTGGTGAGAAGCAGCCAAGGAAAAATAACCTGAGCCTCAGTCAAAGACTACGTTCACTTAGAAAGGGCAGTAAACAGTGAAGATACATGGTAGAACTCTTTTTTTCCTACCTGGCAACTGGGAATGGAACTATAGAGACAAATAAACTCAAGAATATTCAATATCAGGTCATGAAGCAGGAACTTCTTATGAAACTATCTGCCTAGAAAAGGAAAACTCAGAGTGGCTCAATACAGGTAGCATTTAGAGATTATTTTTCAACTTAAAAATCAAAAAGTTATTATTTATTTTTCACCTTTCCCATTTACACAAGTGTTGTTTCCTGAGAGTTAGGAGAAGGTTTAGAGCCTGACCATAATAGGAAAGATCAGACAGTAGATGAGGGCAGCGTAGGTTCATCTAACAAGAAAACTCTAGAAGGATGCTGAGCAGCTCAGAAAAGCTGCCTCCAATTCATTGCAGCACAAGTGTCTAGGGCCTCACGGATCCTGTGGGCGGCTGTACTTGAGAACTGATGGGCTCTGGACTAAGGAAGCCCCAGGGCTGGGGCGGGGTGAGACATAACTGGATGGGCTTCTGAAGTTTCTGTCTTTGTTACCCTGGCTCTCATACATTGCCCCTTACTTTTATAGTGTAAGAACCGAGCTATAGTGATCATAAAAACACCTCATTTGGGTTGCTCCACCTCCTAGCCAAATATCTTAATCAGCAGACCACTACATATCTTGTGACTTACCCCCAGCTCCCAGAGAAACAAGTATATTCTCCCGAGAATCAATGTTCTTGTCATAAGGGCGGTATCCATAGAGGTGGGCAGCACTGTTCACCAGCCAGGTGACGTTGAGTACTATAGCATATCGCAGGAAAGTGGCCACACACAAGCTGTGTAGAAAAGTTTCACCCCAACAGAACCAGGGCACCAGTGTGGGCAGGATGAAGCACATCAACAGGACAGCGGGCTTGTAGTACCTACATTGAAAGATCCCACAGTGAGTCTGCAGAAAGAGAACTCTCACACCTACCTGGACTGTCCACTCTCGCTGGACTGAGCTACGTCCTTTCTCCCATACTATAGGCATAGGGTGACAGAAACCAGCACAAGTGAATAGGGTGGAAAAAGGTTTTGAGCACATAGTAGGAGTTCTACTGCCTAGGGTGTTGTCCATCTGCCTTAGGGCTCGCCTCTTGTCTTTCTGGCTCAATGGTTACTTTCACCTGTCTTGGGAGCGCCTTTTGAAACACACCCTTGCTGTGCCACATTGGTGCAGATGATTAGAGGTTCTCTGTTGCCACCAAATAAAATCCTAAGTCTACATCTGTGTCCATGACTATCCTATACTGTAAACATTTCTTGCATTTATTGATATCATTAACATAGCTCAGTGAGGGTCTGAAGGTGTAACTCAGCAATAGAGTGCTTACTTAGTCCATGAAACACATTAAGTCCCAAATATTCACATTAAGTATTCACATTAAGTGAATATTTCAATGAAATTGACCTATTAAAATAGATTGGAAATCATAGTCTATAACTTTTACATATGTGTACATATATCATTCTATTAATAAATATTAATTAATATAATCTTTTAAAAATATTTTAGTTGTTGATGGACTTTTATTTTATTCATTTATTTATATGCTGCGCTGAGAATTGAACCCAGTGCCTCACATCGTGAGGTAAGCACTCTACCACTGAGCCACAACTCCAGCCCCTAATTAATTTAATCTTATTCTTATAAAATCACATTGTATTGTATGATAATATTATATAACATATTTAAGTTTTTATATGTGTTCCACATCTGGGGTGGTGGAACAAAATGGGCTAAGGCCCTGAGTTCTATTCTCAGGATGCAGTCCCCTCCCTGCAAATGATCAGAAAGTAACAGCAATAAACTATGGCTATGGGCTTGTAGAATGTTAAATATGAGGACTTAAATGATTTTGAATTTACAGACCCAACAATCCTCTTGTCTTATAAGTGAAAACTGGGGGCCCCAAACATAAATGCCCGGGGCCACATCCCCAGGCCCATCCTCCCTTCACTCACCTCCTCTGGAACATCACCAGCTTCTCAGCTTTTAGGTCAGACAGGTCCAGTGTCCCCCCCTTCTCTTTCACAGCTGGGTGTTTGCGCACAAGCAGCCAACCCACGTGAGAGAAGAAGAAGCCGCGGCGGGAGTTGTGAGGGTCGGCATGTGTTTCTGAGAATTTGTGGTGGGTACGGTGGTCTCGGGCCCACTCATAAACATCATTCTGGAGGGACAGAGAAGAGGAACACAGGCCTGAGGAGAGATGCCCTCCTGGGAGAAGTCCAATGCCCAGATGTCTCCAAGGACCCACGGCTCTTAGCCCAAGCATATAGTCCCTAGGAGTCTGGCCCAATGATCCTAGGTTGTTGGTATGTGGATAAAGCTATGGGGAACTCTATTCTGATGCCTTCACAAGTGACAGGTCATGACAGTGACCAAGGCCACATTCAAAAGACCTCTGGTACTATCTGGGACTCTTTCCATCCTTTCAAAAATGTGCCTACATGTCTCTTCCTCCCTTTGCCCCATATGGACAACATCGAGAGCATCAAACTATAGGGTACTAGGGCAAAGATGGTTATGCAATTGTGGTAAGCACCTCACATGTTGCCAAAGAGAGGGGACTAATATGTTTTTGTTTTCCTCTTGATACAAGTTAAACCCCACACAAGGCATCCTGTGCCCATTGCTATAATGTCACAGCTAGGAGAGTCCCCTTCCTCAATTCCCTTCATTCTTTTATAAACGTGTGCCTCAATCATTCTCAGTAGTTAACCTAGCCAAATAGCAACCCCAGATCAGATCACAATGTTGGTCAATCCAACCGCAGTAACTCAAGTTTCCTCATCTATAAAGGGGACAGAATAACAGGTTCTACCTTGTGATTACCTTGTGATGCCTGTAAGAACTCAAGGAGTTAATCTATGTCAAATGCATAGCACAGTGCACACAGCAATGCTATAGAAGTGTTTGTTCTTATTACCTGAAACAACAGAGTTCCTAAGTCTCTTAGCCATCAATCTCAAAGGAATTGTAGTAGGGTTCAAAGATAATCTCCTTAAAGCATGAGTTTATTATCCACCGTCTGCCCAAGAAACCAGGCTCAGTGCATGCCCCTTTATGATGAAGGACTACAACACCCACAATGCATGAGGACACAGGAACCTTGATAATAATCCTATACCTTCAGAGCCTTTGCTGTTTAACCCCTATTTTCCTTCCTAATGACTCCGAGTATTCCATGTCAGATGCAGCCAAGCATGGAGCCTATACTTGAGATGACCACAAGAGACAAGAAAGGGCAATGACTATCCTGCTGGGGATCTGCTCTCGGCACTGAGCCCCTCCACGACACCCTGGATCATTGATAGGGTGGTGACAAAAGAGCTGAGCAGCATCGGCTTCTCACCTGGAACGCCATGGTGTCGGCAAAGATCAGGAAGAGCCGCAGAGGCAGCCGCGCTTTGTAAGTTCGGTGGCTCCACAGGCGATGAGCTCCTGCAGTGATGCCCAGGACACTGATTAAATAGTACACATAGGCTGCCAGGACAAGACGATAGGGAAGTCACCAACAGGAAAGTTCCGTGGGAAAGCATATCAAAGTAACTCTCTTATGCCACAAGTCATGTGTTCTTTAGGCTTTGAGTATCAGCTTCAGCTGAACCACAGGGCTGCCTTGTCACCTTTAGCTCCTGAAAAGTGACCATCACCTCCCTGTCTCTCTACCTAGGAGAGTGGAGAGGACTCCCAGGGACTAAGGAGGCAGGATGGCAAGAGAGGAATAAAACTCTCATGACTATGCCACTATCATTGTCCGTATGAGCGTTTGACCTTCAGCTGACCTTCTCTAAGGTGTTCAGTGCCTCAAAATATTCCCATAGAGCTTAGGAACCATGAGCAAGTGATTTTCAAAATGAGTAGCCAGAGCATATCTGGGCATTGATCAATTGGAGCTCCATGGTGTAGGGAACATTCAGGGCATGCATCACTATGGCTATTTAACAATCAGTGCAAAAGTATTTCAATATTGTATCAGGCAGAGTGGCCTGATAGGAAAGTCAGCCCTGCACAGTCATATTTGCAATGAGACTCAGTCTTTACCAGGGATGTTAATATTCTCATATTCACCATGAAAGGGGCTGGTACTCTTAATATTGCATGTTGTAGGTGGGAAATAGGTGCTCTAGAAATTCCTACTTAACAAGGATCACACATTCCTTCATAACAAGGAAAATGGGAGCCTTGGTTTGAATCTAAGTTTTGTGTCACAAGAAGTTCTTGTTCTACCTCTATTATCCACCCTGCAAGATCCATGCCCAGGTCCCCAGTCTCTCCTTTGCCAAGCCCCCAAACCCAGTCAATACTAATTCTAGACAACACTGAGAGATAATCAAAGCTGGCATAGGAACACTGCAATATTGTCCTGCCTCAGCCTCCTCTAGGCCTGCAGGATCAGGAGGCACTAGATATGATGTCTACTGGGGAAGGGAGCAATGGTGTACCTATCTTGTTAAGCAGCTCTAGCAGGCAGGGACTCAGGCCTTGGGAGAAACTAACAATTTTTCATTCCCAGGAGCCAGCTGGAAACAATGGATCCTAAGGGGCCAAGAACATAGCTGTGGTGGAACACAGGACACATTGTAACAAATTGTCCCATGTTCTTCTGGAGCTAGAGATAATAGTTTGCTTAAACAGCCCCCTCTTCTCCTTCCCCTCCCCACCAAATCTGTCTCCTTCCAGATCCCCCAAAACAGCCACATAGTCTCTAGGCTTGAAGCCCCAGGTGATTCTTTGCCTCTGGCCACATGGTGATTGAAATCTGATACTCTTTACCCATATCTGGAAAAACCACAGTGGACCCAGAGCCCTGCATCACCAGGAGGAAAGAAAGGGCTTTAGGCGAAGCAGAAGCATTCAGTTAAGAGGCAAGGAAGTATATAGGATTGTTTCACAGTGCAGATGGCCCTGGGATATTGGCATTGAACTAGGACAAGACCCCAGGCACTGTGGTGCCCATTCTATCCACACTTGTTGGTCTATCAAATAGAAGAGTTGATATGTGTTACATTCATTCTCTCTCCCCCAGAGAAGGACTGTTGGTGTCCCTGTTGATGGTTAAGCAACATCTCACAGGTTTGTCCAGAAAAGTAGCTTTGCCCTTGGGCCCTCACAATTGTTAGAGACATCTTTTCAGCTCTGCCCTGGGGGCTCTTTCACAGTCTACAGACAGATCTCTCAAAATAGCTGATTCAGGAGAAATGCTGGGATATAACACACATTGTCCTAAGGAACAGAACCTTCCCATCATCCTAAAAATATTGTCACCATTTGGTATTTGGAAAAACTGCAATCCAGAGAAAGGGGATATTCTCAGTTGCATTTCCATGTGGCACCTTGAAAATTCTCTAAGACAAAGCTCAAGGGGCCAAATGTTACTACCTATTGAACCTAAGAGATTCAGAGGGAAACAGTCTAACACCTACCCAAACAGCCCTTCCACCACTGCCCTCCAAGAGAGCTGCCAGACAGTTCCCCCACTCCTAAATTAACTTTCTAGTTGGCTTATGGAGAAGACATCTGACTCCCCAACTGCTCAGAGAGCAGCAATTGGACACCTGGGTTTCTAGAGCTCCCTACTCCTCCTTTCCAACTCAGGCTTCAGGGGCAGAGATGCATTTGCCTGCAAAGCACACGTGCAGGTCCAGGAGGCAGGCCAGGTATCAGGGACTAGTCATGGATCCCTGAAAGAGCTGAGCTAAGGGCAGGTCAGGAAGGAACTGGTGACCTTATTCCTCATTACAGCAGCCTGGGAATGAGAAGAGGCCAGGAAGGTGCTGATGTTAGGTGTTGGGTCCTTGGCACTTCACAGCCTTAGGAGAGGAAGGCAGGATCTGGGAAGGTGGGGAATGGAACATGAAGCATTTCTGCAATGTTATTTCTTTCTAAGCACATATGTTGCATTTGTGGTAGCCAGGAGAACTATCTGGAATAAGGAGCAACACATCTGTGCAACTTGGGTCATGTTATGTTTCCTCTCTGACAAACCAGCCAAATCTGGTCAAGGGGTCAAGATGAAAATCATTTTGTGGACAAGACTTGTGTTTATCCTTTTTCCATGATCTGGCCTCCTAAGCAGTTTCCCCTTGCTTTGACGCCTGACTTTGCTTAACACGTTGCTCATGAAGCCCCTGGTCTAGCATCAGGTTCCTATGCTGCCCACGTAGAGTCCTTGATTTTCTTGAAGTATTCATGGTGGGGACAGGAAGCCATGTAAATGACTTAACTTTCTTGCAGGGACCTCTGTGCCACAGGCCTACACCTAAAATCCTGCAGTGTATGGTCACAGGGCTCACTCCCAGCACCCCTGTTAAGGATGGACACTCCTGCATCCCAATCCTATAAGGCTCTATTCTCAACCCAGTTAGTCCTTCAAGCAACCAAACACACATAGCTGGCTAATCCTGGACAGAGTTGGGGCCTCTGCTCTGTGTTAACACTACCATATTAAAGTGCAATGGAAATTTGGGTGCTGGTTCAGGACAAGGGAAACTGCTTACCACAGAGCAAAGTGTAGAACTTGCAGGTGGGAACCAATGTAATCCCATACAGGGCTCCCAAGTGCAGCAAACTCATGAGGATGATGTTTCTCCAGACATACTCAAGCTCGGGCCTGGGGCCCTCTGCATCCTGATAGCTGGGGTCGTATATGTCATCTTTCATTTCAGGGCGTATATCTTCCCCCAAGTAGAGAGGGGTCTTCTCCAACTTCTCTCCCCCATTCTTCAGGGTCCCCTTGGGAGGCGCTGTGATGGTGGTGGTGGTGGTGGTGGTGTAGGAGCTGGATATCTAGAAGGCCAGGAAGTGGAGAGTCAGGAGACAGCAGGGACTGGGAGCCCAGGAGGGCTCTAATGCAGTTGGGGAAGTGTGCAGGAGAGGCACAGACTCTTCCCCAGTGCCCAGGTTACATGAAGGTGGCCTGTAACCCGAGATGGAATAGGGAGAAGCTTCCAAAAAATGTGCAGATAGATTGCAAATGAAACCTCAAGGTAAAGGGACAGAAGGAGGGAGGGGAAAACATACCAACACACAAAGGAAACCGTGTATAAGGGCATCCGCAGGACCGCAGTTTTCTTTAAAGCTCAAGAAGCAAAAGTTGATAAATCAACCCTCCAGATTAAAACCCACACCATAACCGTGGGCAGCAAAACTCGGGAAAGAAGGCCCGTTCCTCACAGAAGCTCTTAACTGTCTCCCCCACTAACCAGTTGTCTACAAGCCCCATTCGCGCCCGCCAAGCCGCGGGACGGAGGCCACTTCTGGGACGCTCACCTCCTGCAGCATGTGGGCGGGCATCTGGCTCTCGGGTGCTGGGATCACGCTCCCGGGGCTGAGGCTGCGGAGCGAATTTGGCACAGCTGAAACTGAGGGTGGACTTCGGTTCAGGGGCCCGCTTGAGCGGGGCGATCGGTGGAGCTGCGCTCGGAACACCTCTCTGCTGTGGCACGCTGGATGGTTGTGCAGGCCCGATCCGCTGTGCGCGGATCTCTCTGGGCTCGGAATTTAAGGAGTAGATCTGGCAGTGGGTGGACGGTGCCGGGTATTTCCTCAGGCACCTTTCATCGGCTGCCAACAAGGGGCAAAGTGCGCAGAGCTGCTTGGCGGAGACAGCCTGGCGTGGAGGTGAGGGCGGGAGAGGGGAGGGGACAAAGAGCAGAGATGAGCAACTACCCGAGCCAAGGCTCTGGAATGCTGCAGACAGCAACACCTCGCCGCCTCTGCCCCTGCCTCTGCCTCTGCGAAATGCTAATGAGGCTCTTGTAAACTCTGGCCTGTCATTGGCCAAAGGGAATTTGGTGCCACCTAGTCCTGCGGTTACCATTGGCTGGGCGCAATCTGCTGTTGCCTCTGCCGCCAGCTCCTCGCCCCCCTCCCTTCTTTTTCTCCATCTCCATTTCTCTTCCACCGGCTCCTGGGCCTCTGCCCCGGCACCCCGCGGCTTTGGGCGCGTCAGGGAGGTTTTTCTCTGGACGAGGGAGAGGATTTGGTTCGGCACTGGGGATGCATTACAAGCCCAGTATTGGTCACAGCGAATGGTTAGGCACTGCTGAAATTGCACGAGGAACTGTGCGGAAGCCACGGTGGCGCCCAACACACAGTTCCATCCTGTCTTCCCTTTCCTTCAGTCGCGTGGGAGGGAAGACTTGGCTTCCACTTGGGAGACTGAAGTGGAGAGGTCTGGTGCAGTCCTAACCCGTGGGGGCGGACAGGGCCTCTGCCCGGCTCCAACTCCTATATGCTAACCTGAGACAGCCCAGAACTTTGGCTCTAGAGCAAAGGTGTGCCTGCATACCAAGACCGGGCTCAGTCACAGGGCACACTGCTGGGAACCGTCACCGCCAGGCACCAGCGGGTAATCTGGTTCCAATGCCCATGCCTCCAAAATGTGTACGGGAAGGTTAGAGATCCTTCTGCTTGTCGGGTTGGAATTTTGGAGTCTTCTGCATGGGGAAAGGAAGGAAACACAGACAGGTGTTTTCACCCAGCGATATGGAATAAGAATAGGGAGGAGGTATTAAATGAATCCTGCAAGCCAACTTACAAGAGTCACTTTATAGAAAACTCTCGTTGAAAAGCTGAACCTGTGATGGCGGTACTGCATAAATAAAAGTAGTTCCATTTTTTTTTAAATGGAATCATGGGGAAGAAAAGGAGACATGGAAAGACCAAATAACTTGCCCACAGTGGTAGTAGCCAGAAAGTGATGGAACTAAGAGGTGAACACAGAAATATGATTCTGGAACTCAAGCTCAGGACTCTACTTCCCTGGTACCCTGAGTGCGCTGACCTCAGAGACCTGTCCCTCAGGGATCCATCTTCCCTGGACCTGTGGGAGTCCTACCAGGAGAGCTTGGAGCCAGGCAGGCTGTGCATTCACCCAGGTTGCTTCCATGCCCAGGTCACATCCTGCTCTGGGAAGAGAGGCAGATGAGGAGATAAGGAAAAAAGGCATTTGGGATTGTCTGGGAGCAGGACAGAGCTGTGCCTCTGGTCTCAGGGGCAGGCCAACTCCCTGACTAGTGATCAGGCACCTCCATTTCCAGACATGGCTCACTGGCCATTGGGAAGATGCCAAATGAGCCTAGGTGATCTCAGAGGTGGAAGCTCATGAGGTGATGGCTCAGAGGCAGGGTGTGGAAGCCAAGTCCACCTGTGCTGCTTCTCTTCAGGTTCTCTCAGCAACGTGTGCTCTGCTAAATTCCTTTGCCAACTGCAGGTTTACTCTTCTTGGAGAAAAATTCAAGATTTCTTTTGGGGTGTGCTCTTAGATGTGCCTGAAGATGGCTCTCCCTTTTGAGATCAACTTTCCTTCTCTTTAAAGAATGCATTTGAGTCTCATTTCCTCTACACCCTGTACTTCATCAGGGAACAATATGAAAAATGAGGGTCCCCTGGAACCTGCCCTCCTACTATGTATAGTCTGTGGTACATAGTGCCGCTAGCATTACTATAGGGCTGTTGATGTTACTTAGGCCAGTGCCATGTAATTTTTGTGCCAGAGAATAAAGAGGAGGCCTGCCAAAACAATAAGGTAGAGGTAGAACAGAAGCCCTGTATTTCTTTTCAAACAGGCTATTGCCCTGTGGACAAAGTTCTAGAAGTCCAAGAAAGTTCTGACTTAAGGAGAAGGAGATTCAGGAATAAGAGGTCAGAGCAATTTAATGTTGATAAGCAAGATAGAATGGTGTGTATCACATACCTGTGATGGTGTCACTCACTATCTTCAAACCCCAGAAGGTCACCCCTGCCCACAAAATAAGACTGCACAATAAGGACAAAATTTTTGAAAAAGCTTGAATTGTGGTATTGGAAAATATTATTTCAGTGACGATTAGAACTTATAAACAACAATGCAATTCATATTTATTTACAATAGGGTTTTCTCCTCAACTGATATTTTAGCATAGAAAAGTACAAAGTATGCTTGGGAGATAGAGATTGGTACTATAAACATTCCTATATGAAAGGGCACAAGGAATCACATCACTTTGAAATTTTAATTTTGATTCTTCAACTTAAAAGAACAAGACAAAAAAATTGCCGCATGTAGTAATTTTAAGTAAATAAATTGTCAATAGCAAGAATTTATAGAAATCAATCTCCCTATTCATTCAGTCCTTCCCAACCGTTTTTGGATCTGATACTGGAACCTGGAACCTGCTCTAACACTATGTATAGCCTCTATTCGGAACAGAATTGGGAGTACAAATCTATGGTTGAAAGCATTCCCTGCTTCACCTCCATTTCTCTGGGTGCCTTGTACTTGAGTCTGGAAGAACTGATGTCCCTTATGCTACCTAATACATGGCCAGTAACACCCTGAGTCAGAGCAATATTTCGATGAGTATTGGGCCAGATTTTAGTTGTCCCTCATCTACACTCCTGGAAAATTATTACTGCTGACGTGAACTTCACTAGAACATAATTTAGAATTGAATGATATGTCTATTTTAGCATTCATTGCATTCTCCTTCATTAGCATGAAAAATTTAGAGTTACTTCTACTAAAGGGAAAAAGCTACCTTCAATTAATCACCTGAGAATTTTTTTTAAGGGAAGAAATATTGATGGCACACAACTACTTAACAAATGTTGCACTTTACTAATTGTTAAAAAAATTATGATAATTTGTCACTAATAAAGACTTAACAATATTCAATATTGTGGAGAATGAGATGAGAAAAGCATTCTTGGAAATGCTAGGAGCAGGATATATTGATTTGCCCACATATTCATCTCAACATTATTTCTAACATTAAAAAAATAAGGTAGGGGACTGGGGTTGTGGTTCAATGGTAGAATGCTTGCCTAGCATGTGTGAGGCACTGGGTTTGACTCTCAGCACCACATAAAAATAAAATAAAGATATTGTGTCCATCTACAGCTAAAAATATTTTTTAAAATAATGCAATAAAACAATCTTATAAATGATAGAATATGATATGGCTACATCAAACATTTTGGAGATATATATATATATATATATATATATGCATATATATATGTATATATGGTACAAACACAAAAATGTCTAATGCACTGAGGGTGTAGCTCAGTGACAGAGTGCTGGATTAGCATGCAGGATGCCTTGGGATTGACCCCCAGCACTTTGAAAAAAAATATTAAGCATTTCTATATGTGTATGACATTCACATACAATTATTTAAAAATATATCTGTGTGATCTCAACAATGTAAAAAATATTATAGAAAGAATAAAGGGGGGAAAAAAGAAATGTTAAGCTGAGATCCTGGTTCTGAAATTTACTGAGATACCCGGTAACTATGGGCAATTTACTTTATTCTGTGAGCTTCAATGTCCTCATCTGTAAAATAAGTATACTAATATTTGGGTTGGGAGAGTGTAGTAAATATTTAACAAGATATTAAATTCATTAGTATAGTCTTGGATACATAGTAAATTACAATTGTTGTTATTTCATTTACATCCAGAGTCTCTCATTTTGGTATGTAAAGTATGCCATGATTGTACTTGGAATGTCCTCTTCAGCCTTAATTTTCACTTCCCTCTTGGTATCACTTAGGCCTTCATCAAGCTGCACAAGAGAGGTTAAAACAGATGTGCACGCACACCTATATATACATATTCAACTTGTGTATGAATATTCATAACAGCCCCAAATGGGAACAATGCAAATTTCCATCCACTGATTAACTGGTAAGTAAGAAGTGGTATGGTCATACAATGGAAGATTATTTGGTAATAAGAAATGAAGTACTTGCACATACTGTGACACAAATTGATCTTAAAAATAGAATGCCAGCTGGGCGTGGTGGTGCATGCATATGCCTGTCATCCTAGCAACTCAGTAGGCTGAGTCAGGAGGATCAGAAGTTCAAAGCCAACCTCCACAACTTAGTGAGGACCTAAGCAACTTAGTGAAACCCTGTCTCAAATAAAAAATTTAAAAATTAAAAGGGCTGAGATATAGCTCAGTGGTTAACACCCCTGGGTTTAATCCCTGGTGCAAAAAATAAAAAACAAACAACAACAACAACAAAGAATGCTAAATGAAAGAAGCCAGTTGCAAAGGACCACATGTTGCATGATTTTCTTTATATGAAATGTCCTGAATTGGGCTGGGGTTGTGACTCAGAGGTAGAGTGCTCGCCTACCATGTGTGAGGCACTGGGTTCCATTTTCAGCAACACATCAAAATAAAATAAAGATATTGCATCCACCTATAACTAAAAAGTAAATAATAAATAAAAGAAATGTCCTGAATAGGCAAATTTATACACAGAAAGCAGATTGATGTTTGCCCAGGCCTTGGATGGAGGATGAAGGAAGATGGCTCAAGAGTGCAGGGTCATTTTGGGGGGTAATGAAAATGTTTTAAAATTGATTGTGACAATTAACCTTGTGAATATGATAAAAGCCATTATATTGTGTGATGTAAACGGGCAAATTATATGGTATAGAAATTATATCTCAAAAAATACTTCTAGCCACTTCACCTTTCCCATCAGCCCCTGCGGATCCTGAGGTTGTCAGCTTGCTCAAGTAAACAAGCACACTGAGATGCCTTGTTATGCAACCAGCCCCAGTATCCAGTCCATCCTCACTACAGATGGCATTGTGCATTGGGATAGAAAGTCAGAATTGCAGAAATTGTCTGGATCTCTCAGGCTTTCCATGTCAAAGGGCGATGTGGGTAAGGAGGGATAAAAGCCAGCATGTGCTCCTGTCTCAGTGTTGGCCCAGCCAGTTCTCTGGGCACACAGAAAGGGGCAGAGCCCTCCTGGGATGTGGACTTCTCCCTGTCTAATGATCCAAGCTGAACCCCAGGCATCAGACAACCAGGAAGATGATGCAAATGTATTTGCTCTCCTCCCACCCAAGGACAGGACCCAGGGTGGCCTGCCCTTCTGCAGCCTATCTGGGCAACACTGTGTCTGGAGGAAATGGGATAAAACAGGCAATGAGGACCCACTGCCATGAACACATACTTCACTCATTCAGAGAATGTTTATGAACCATCCACAAGGCCCCAGACTCAGGGAAAGAACTGAGGTCCCAGGAGCTCCCCTTGGGCAGTTCTCATAGTTAATGACATACTGATGGGACCTCACCACAGGGCATTATTGTAGACTCAAGAGGAAAGACACAGGCAAAACCAGCCTGGGAGAAGCAGGGAAGAGACGCTGGTAAGAAATCCCCAGGGGCCATTGACATTAGGTGTGAAGATCAGATGACACTTCAGGAGCCCACAAGAGGGAAAGAGATTCTAACCTGACACTTTACTGATGAGGACACTCAAATATGGCTCCTCCCAGACCCCAGACTTGAGAGATGGTGCCTCAGGTCCTCAGGTGGGTGGCCCTAGATGAGAAAAGGCCAGAGTACTCATCCAGCCCATCTTATGGGATTACCAGACATGTGTCCATCTACACTGTGAAAGAGCTGTCCCTGACCTCCCTCTTAAGCTCTTTCCCCCTTTTTTCCTGTCCAATAGACAACCTGTGTGTGTATGTGTGTGTCTGTGTGTCTCCGTGTGTACGTGCACACACAAAGTTTGAAGCCACAGGTTATTGGACAAGCAGAGAGAATTCTTCCAGGCTACCTGTCTCTGAGGGGCCTGCAGCTCTGCAAATCAGAGCATGAGTGTGACTGGGCAGCTAATGTCTCAGGGCAGTGTGGTGATGGAGGATGATAACCAGGCAGGTGAGAGCTGGGAATAAAGGTCTTAAGACAAGGCCAGGGCTAGAGATTTCTGTGCTTTTCCTGAGTCCATTCAGCCTGAGTGCAAAGAGAGCTCTAGAAACCTTTTTACTCTCCTGGTCTTCTCTTTGCTCTGCAGTAACCTCACTCACACTGATGTCATCCAGGCTTTTCTCTGATAGCACTGAGCTGGTCACAGGAGGGCTGAAGGTCCAGAGGGCAGCTGGCATTGTCCTAAGCCAAGCTTCCCCAGGGCATTTCCCAACCAGGAGTGTGTATCTCTCCCATCTCATCCCTCTGTGCCAAGGTATCCGCCGGGGGTGTTGGGTGTTGACTGTGCCACCCCGTGCCCGCTGAAAAGTCAATGCTCCACTCTGTTTGGGGGATGAAGTCAAAGCTCTGCTGCCACCCTGGGGAGATCACAAATTTCTAAGAGAAATGAGGACAAAGCACAATAGCAAACCACACAGGCCAGCATCTCAAAGGGCACAGAGTGTAAACACGCCATATCAAATGGTAGGAGTTCAGGGAAGAGGAAGAGAAGAGCCCCTAGGATTGGGCAGGCAAGAGAATGGCCTCAAGAGTGATTGCTGCGGCAGTACTTTCAAGCTTCTCTTCATGTACACTGTGCTAGGTGCAATTACAATCTACCAACGTTCACCTACAAGTTACTCCCACTTTGCAAGGCTCAGAAAAAGTTGCTGGGTGGGAAATGCTGTGGCAGGAATGTGCCAGATCCTAACATCTGCCAGGTATGTGCAAGGACTCTGAATATTTTATCTGGCAAGTAGCTCATTCCAATCACAGAACAACATGTCAAGCAGAGTCAGTAGCACTTGCTGTGCCCTGCTTCTTCTGTGTCCACTAGCACCCTCCCATTGCCAGGGCCCCATTCCAGGCTGCAGACACCCTGGAAACTGGGCAAGGTAGAGTCAGCTAGAAGTGTCTTCCTTCTACTCCATGGCCCCACTGCACCTTCCTCCTCTCCCCTCCATCCTAGAGGGAAAAGGGGAAGTCCCAAGCAAGCCCTTGGCATTGTCCTTGACATCAAAGGTATAAGTGACTATAATCCTAGTGGATTTCCAAGCTTCTCTCTGCAACCTCCCCACGAGGGGTTGACTGGATTTCTTTTCAAAACCCAAAGTTATTTCCTTCTACCTGCTCTGAATTTTCAATGTTATCTGGCCCAGACATGTTCTTGGAGAAGCCTTGATTTTCCCCTGTCTTCCTTTAGAGCAGCAACCCAGAGAGCCACCTGCATTCCTCTCCCTGTAGTTGAGAATCAGCAAGACTGGGAGGAGCCAACTCTAGAATCCCATTCACAGTAAGCCCCTCAGTCCCATCTGAAATCTTCCAGCCTCAAGAGCCTCTAGAAGCCCAAAGGAGACTCATGACCTGTCAGTCCCCAGGACATGCCAGGTACCCAACATTCTTGTCCTCTAATATTCTTTTCACTAAATTTCTGCTTTCCACAGACAAGAGCCCATGTCTTCTTGATGCTTCAGTGCTACCTGGGCCTCTGGGCTACTTGGTCAAATTTTGACTGACAATGACAACTGGGACTTGGTTGAGGCCATCCCCACATTGCTTACTCTGGTGTTCCAGTGGGGAGCCACCTGAGAAACAGGAATCCCGGGAAAAGGATGGGGCCTGATGCCAACCAATTTACTTCTTGCAAGGGCAGGCTGGTACCAGGGCCTGTGGATATGAACTGAAGCCAACAGCCAGGTAATCCCATTACCCCTTCATGGTTTAGTACGATAAGCATCAAGGAGTCAAAGGCAGAGGCAAGGCAGGGTTAGGACTTGTTTCGGGAGAGAATGTAACCAGATTCATTCAGGACAGCAGGAACAGAGTCCCATTCAGGGCTGGGAGGAGACTATGAACAGGTCACTGGGAAGGAGAAGGGTGTGAGAGGAATGGGTGAGGGGTGAATTATCTCTCCCAAAGGTTGGAGCAGAAACGGCACTCAGTAAAGAATCTTGAGGACAGAAGCTGCTCCAAAGGAGGGCACGGAGGCCATGGGCCTCACAGACTGCTGGCTACAGGGGTCCAAACTGCTGTGGGTCCAAACTGTCCATGGCTTCTCCTTTCCCGGTCCAGTATCAGCTAGAATAATGAAGTTGGACAAGCTGATCCTGGGAGACACAAGACTTCTCTGGTGACCTATTTTGTTTCCCTAAAGTTCTTACTAACCCTTTTTTTGGGCTATACTGCAGTCATTCACCCAATCTTTCCTCCCTGGTGCCCCCACCCCCCACCTCACCGGTCTAGCTCTCTAAGGGTCAGATGCACATCATAGCTGACAGCCCTTGGCCTAACCGGGCCCCCTCCCTCTGTTCTCTCACGGTGTTTCCCTCACTGAAAGCCATGCCATTTGTCCATTCTCAGGTCTGCTTCTCAGAGGACTCAGCTTCTACCAGGCCTCTGAAATGATCAGTTCCTATGGGTAAGAGCCTGTTGGCAGGAGCAGACATGAGCCTAAAGTGTTACTCAGAGGAAACGGGTAAATAACAGGAAAGACCTGGGAAGAGAAATGGTCTCAAGATAGGGACCCTCTGTGTGCACAGCCCTGCAAACTGGTTTGTCTGCTTTTCCTTCAGAGAAGAGCAGTCCCTCCATTCAGAGGGAGATGGGGTGATGCTTCTTCTGCCACCTAGTGGCCAGGCAAGTAAAGCATTTTTGTGGCCTCTGCTGTGCTGTGTGATTCAATCAGAAAGGGGAGAATGGAGAATTTGATCTGGTGTTTGGGATCCTTTCCTTTCCGGGTGTACAGCAGACATTGGAGGAATGTTGACTTCCAAACTCGATACTCAAATTTCTCCCCATAATTTCACACATCTAAGTTCTATTACCCCCCAAACAGCCCATCTGTTTTCAGACAATTTTTCACAAATTATTGCTTTGATTCCATTACTCTGTTTAGAAATAATCTTTGTCTTTCTGTTGCGTAATAGAGTCAAATAACTGGCACTTCAGGCCTTCCATCTTTGCTCCCAACCTTTGTAAGAGAATTGCTTCCTATTCTTCAGCCAAGGTAGAACTGACCTTCTGGAAAAGTCTATCGTCTTCCTTGCTGCCTGCCCTTGCTTGAGTTACTTTCCCTGGATGCAAACAAAGAGGAAGTCAGTATCTTGACTGTGACAATCTTAATTCTGAAGACTGATTCCACCAGAAATTGTCTCTCTTATCCTCAGTTTCTTCACCTGTATAGCAGCAATAATAAAAATCCACCCCAGAAGATCCCGTGAGAATTAACTAATCTCATGCACTGTAAAATGTCTGGCCTTTGGAGAGTTAATAAATGGCAACTATACTTTATTTTTGTGTCTTCAAACATTACCCGTCCTTCAAAGTCCACCTCAATGGCCATTTCCTTCCAAATTCCCTTCCTGACCCTCCCATTTCCTGGCCCAATCATGCTCTGAACTGCTATTAGCCACTGTTCTTCAAGTTGCTGTTCTCACACTTGCCACACATTCCACCCATACTCCTCCCAACTAGGATCTCCATGGAAGTGGCCATCAGTACAGTGTCTTGGTGCAAGGAGGTGATTGGAAAACCTGCCACATGGGTGGCTTCCATGTCAAAAATGGAGGTAGAAAGCTGGTGCAGTGAAGACCACAAGCTAGGAATTGCTCAGGTCTCAAAGCTACTGACTACTGGCTTTTCAAAATAGTTGTTTTTCTGACTATAACAGTACTCATGATTATTGTAGGAAAAATGAACAAAAACCACCTACAATTACAACATCTAGAGATGACCACTGCTATTTTAATTCATTTTTCTCTGGAGCCATGTGAATGTAGGACATTTTTGAGGAGAGGGGGGCACCTCCAGTCTATATGGGATCACAGACGAAATTGAACAAAATGTTATTTTCTTGGCTTCCTGAGGTAGGGGGAGCTGCCACAGGACTTTATATACCACAACCTTCCAGTGGATACTGCCAGTTCATTTTGATGTATTGGGCAGCAGAGGCTTATAGAGGCCCTGGAGAAGTGAGTGCCCTAGTATCTGTTGAATATAAACAGGTGAGAAAGTTGGTTTTGGATATAGCCAACTCTTATCTTCCTCCTTGGTCTGCCATGTTTGGAGCTGCAAACTTGGGTATTCTGATTTTAGTCTTCTTTCTGCATAGATGACTAGGGGTATGTTGATGAAACTCAGGCTTGTGCCCAGGGTGCTTTCTAGTACACAAGAGATTTCCCATGTCTTCCATTAACACTCTGTCAGACTGAGCCATAGTAACAGTGTAGTATGTCCTGTTGTCAGTGTTTATTGGGGTAAAAAGGGTTAAGAAGGATTATTAGAATACAGGACGTATTTTGAAGTTTCCTGCAGAAGCTGGACTATACATCTCCCCAGGTTTTCTTTTCCTAGATTACGGAAGGGAACTTGTCCCAGGGGTTCTGAAGAACTTATAGAAGGATGGGTCATAAGTTTCCCTCCTAGAGACTTCTGTCTCTGGGCTGCTTGTCAGAGTCTAGTAGAGCTGGTAGGCCTGAAGAAGCTGGTTGGGATGGCTATGGTGTGAAAAGGGAGCACAAAGGCAGCAGAAATGGAGTGGTCCTCCTCCCAGTGTCTGTACTAGGATAACATGTGGCTAAAATTTATCTTGGCTAAGGAATAGGAACAATTCATCAAGTGGGCTAATAGGCATCCTGTTGAAAGGGTGATTTTCATTCTGATGGGCCATAAATGTTGTGCTCATTTCATGAATCTCATTCAAAGATTCATTTCAGAGTCTTTCCAGCCCCCTTGGTTTCATTCAATTCTTCTGGTTTCAACTGCTGGGAATGCAGTAGGGTGGATGCAGACAGTTCTGGATGCATGTCCCTCAATGCAATGTCAATAAAGTCCTGGCTGAAGGTATCTACCTTACTATGAAATGTAATGTGAGTGGACAGCCCAAGAATGGATGCTCTGGGAAACACTTAAATTTTTCTTGTGCTTTAAAGAACAGTTTATAAAGCCTTGTACATTTAATTTTAACCCTTAATAGTCTTTCAGGTCATCAAGGCAAGCATTGTTATTAACACTTTGCAGATAGGTAAACTAATCTCAAATGCATCTTACTCAGAACTATGTCACTAGTAAGTTGCTGAACCAACAATTAAACCCAACAGTTCAATTCAAATACAAGCCTCTGAGATTTTTGCTAATGTGGTCAAGAAGCAACCCAAGCTTCCGGCTCCTCCTGACAGCTTTTAGGAAAAGTTAAGTGACTATAGAATCAAGAGGATGTGGGGAAGTACCGGACACAAAATCATCAGGAGATTCCACTTGATTACCACACTTGTAACTTCTTGAGTAAGTTTAGACATCATCAGAATGTAGAGGATCTGCTGAGATTTCTCAAGGCTTGTTGCAAAACCTGTGTCCTGGGACCATATGGGCTAATCCAGCCACAAGAGTTGTGTGCAACTCTGATCAGGGAAAAGCACAGGATGTATCCCAGCTAAGTGGCATGAATAAAGCAGTCCAACCCAGGCTTGAACTCTTTGACCTCTCCATGGGAAGATTTGTCATATGTTTAACCTCTTTGAATCCATTCATTCTGGTCACAGAAATCCTCTAGAATTCAGATTTACCAAAGGGAACCAGAAATCTTCTCCTGTTTTTCCTCTTCTTAGGGTCATGTTGTTGGCTTCCTTTCCTCCCCTCTGTCCTGAGATCCACTTTGCAAGTCAGAAATCCTGGTGCAGTTGTTTCAAAGGCTTGTTGGTGAGAGGAAACAGGTTCCCTTTTCTTCTCACCAAGCTGATCTAACATATTGTTGGCACTGGCACAGTTTCTGATCCTCCGCCCCCTGCCCTCCCCCCCCAAAAAAAAAAAAAAATAGGCCCTTTGGAGTGTGTCTCACTAGTTCAATGGAACATGCACACCACCACATCTAGGAAGGTTCCTGACAGTCCCTCAGCTGCAATCTAAGCAGGAAATTTATCTCCTTTCCAGTGTTCGGTACTTAGGTAGGGGGGTTCATGGTCCAGTTCATGGGCACATCTGCTTTTCCAATCCTATTTAAAAAGTTGCACACCTAGAAGGGATACACTGAATTTTCAAGGTGCTCAGCACAGTCCTTAATCCCTCGTCTACGATCAAGATCCCCTTATGGTAGACTCAGGGAATGCCCCCCAACCCAACCCAGACCAACATAAAGCAGAACCTCTTAGGACTAAGACATAAACACCTTTCAAGGGAAATAAAACAGTCAAGCCAGCTCTTGGTCTTATGGGGTTTTTAGCCATACCAGAAAATTAGGAGTTAAAAGGTGAACTGGTCTTCAAGGCTATGGGAATAAGATAACATGCAAGGAGATGGGAGGCTGGGGAACTCAGCTTAGCTTCTGACACTGTGTGGTCTATAGAAGTCCCAGCTAAAGCCACACAAAGCAGGGTCTACACTATTCTGAAAACAGTAATGTCAGAGACTCTACCAGATGATAACAGGCGACTCCAGGTAATGAGGAGCAAATGCATGCATAGTCACCATGGTAACCACATTACCTTTATCTTTAGAATAGAAAGATGCTCATCCCGATGTGGAGGCTTAAGTTGATAATGAGACATGTGTCGGGCTGGGGATGTGGCTCAAGCGGTAGCGCGCTCGCCTGGCATGCGTGCGGCCGGGGTTCGATCCTCAGCACCACATACAAACAAAGATGCTGTGTCTGCCAAAAACTGAAAAATAAATATTGAAATTCTCTCTCTCTCTCTCTCTTAGTTAAAAAAAAAAAGAGACATGTGTCACATGAAGAAGCATGATGGAGAAGAGTGCAGGTGTGACGGAAGTTCCACCTCTACCTATGATGACATCAAGAGGCCAAGGTTCTATCTACCCCAGGGATGCCATAAAACCTGTTCCCCGGGGCTGGGATGTGGCTCAAGCGGTAGCGCGCTCGCCTGGCATGCGTGCGGCCCGGGTTCGATCCTCAGCACCACATACAAACAAAGATGTTGTGTCCACCAAATACTAAAAAATAAATATTAAAAAATTCTCTCTCTCTCTACCTCTATCTCTCTCACTCTCTCTTAAAAAAAAAAAAAAAAAAAACCTGTTCCCCTTTGTTCTTTCTTGGAGCCAGCCTCATCCCTCCCTCTCAGTGATGTGACTTCCTTCTGGCTTGAGCAGAAGCCCATTATAAAGCCTTGCCTGTGCTTACATTCTTTCTGGGTCCAGTGTTTGTTTCTACAACTCTGAATCTAAGAACCTGAGTTTGCTTAACACTTATGGGGACACCCAAATACCAAAGACTTTGATGTGGATGGAGACCCTGCCCCTTAAGATCTGACTGCAGGGGCTCCTCCTGCCATTAACCTTACCCTGGCTATGGGTGTGGGTGAGTAGGGGAGTGCCCTTCTCCACTAATTAAGGGACAGCTCAAGGGGAGACCATGAAGGAGTCCATTGGCTGAGCCTGGTAGGGAGGTTGCACCTCTCAGTCCCTGGCTGTGTTAGGCAGCTTTTTGTCACTGTGAACAAAATTCCTGACCAGAACAACCTAAGGGAGGAAAAGTTTATTTTGGCGTTTGTGAAGCAGAAAGTCAAGGTAGAAGGTTTTGGTGGAGGAAGTCGTCTGTGGTCAGGCCAGGGTTCACATTGTGGGGCCATTAGACTCCTTTTAGCACATGACTGTCAGAGACTCATTTATT
Organism: Marmota marmota marmota; assembly: GCF_001458135.2. Taxonomy (NCBI): domain Eukaryota; kingdom Metazoa; phylum Chordata; class Mammalia; order Rodentia; family Sciuridae; genus Marmota; species Marmota marmota. The sequence continues at coordinate 5,855,345 of NW_025999999.1, read as the reverse complement.
TCTCTTCTTCACATCCCATGACCCTCGGGCAGAGCCTTTCTTTGCAGATGACTGAGGCATCTCTAGTTCCACATTAGCTTTGGAAGAGGATTGGGAGTTTCCTAGCTCCCCAGGGTTACTTTGAACCATTTCTGACTCCTCTGGAGTTGAAGTGGGGAAGCTGTGGTCCTGGCACCCAGAATTCATCTGCCTTTGACCTCCAGTTCCTGAAAGCTCATGCACTCATGAGTGCCAGATGGTCTGTGACTTGCCAAAATTGAGTCACAGATTCAATTCAGTAATTACAGAACCCTGGGGTGGCCAGGGGCTTTGGAGGTCATATGTTTCAAGGGTGCAGAATAGGCAGAATCCCCTTCCCTATTATCCTTCTGTCAGGTGTCCAAGTGGCCCCACCCTGGTGAGTGTCAATGGGGATTTCACAGACTCATGGGAAACCCATTCTGCTGTGGGCAGCTCTAGTTCCTTTCATTTATGGAGTCTCCTCGGTTGTCAATGCCAGATATTGGACTAAAAGGGAAAAAAAAATGACTGGCACTTGAGCCTTTCCCTTTGGGCATTCTTTTTTTCATTTTTACAACTTTCTTTTTTTGGAGCCATATTTTCCATCTACTCTCTGAAGTGAGAGAATGTGTTAGAATGACCATTGTGACCAGATTTCTCCTTAGTCATCTCTTATCCAGGTTAAAAAAAAACTTCTGTTTTCGGGCTGGTGATGTGGCTCAGTGGTAGAGTGCACACCTAGCATGCATGAGGCACTGGGTTGGACACTCAGCACCACATAAAAATAAAAATAAAGATATTGTGTCCACCGAAAACTAAAAAAAATAAATATATTTGTAAAAACTACTGTTTTCTTACAATGTCATAATGCAGTATCTAGAGGTGGTATTATGCAGAACTGAAGGTTTGAGCTCTGATTTTGCACAGATTTGGCTTCAAACACCAGACTCTACCACTTAACCAGTTGTGGTAACTAGAGCAAGCTTCTAAGCTTCTCTGAGTCTGATTCCTCATCTGTGCCTACTTGATCCAATAGCATTATGTGAGCATTATTTTGACCTAATATCCTTGATTTTAGTTATGTGATACCTGGCATATCTTAAAACCCATTTCAGTGTGCTCACCATGCTGGTTGTCTGCCTTGTCTCCAGACCTGATCAATTTGATGCCTGTTGTTGGATAAAATACTCCTTGGGCAATCTGACAGCAGATACCTGGGATGCCATTACTTCTGGTGGATCCAGATTTGGGGGATCCATGAGGGCACACAGAGGAAGTGAACATCCAAGCTGAGAACTGAGAGATATGAAGAAGATTTAGCTTCTTGAAAAGGAGGTGAAGAAAGAGAAAGATTTTAGGAATAGGGGATGGCATGTGCCAAGGCCCAGTGGGGACAAACGGCACAGTTTAGTGAAGATGCAGCAGTGCAGATGGAGCAGAGAGGTGAGGAGGATAAGACTACTGTGTAAGCAGGGAATGTGACAAAGGGCTTCTTTGGACATGACATGGAATTGGACTGTGTCTTGAGAACCACCAAAGGAACCACTGAAGGTTCAAAGCATTGGAGTGACATGCTCCTCCCCTAATTCTTGGGGGAGAATAAAAGCTGGACCTTGGAGCTGAAAAGTTGAGTGGGACAAGTATTTTATTTAGCCCTCATGGTATTCTTATCAGGGCCACTATGTCAACTTAGTTGATTTAGTATGGCATGCTGGTTAAGCACTAGAGCTCTGAAGTCAGACTGTCTAGGTTCAAGGCCAAGCACTTCCAACTGTCATCTGTGTGATCTGAGCAAGGTTAAATGAATAGCCCATCAATATTGTACTAATAATTGGGCTAATTTAACATGATGTATAACTTGCACATGGTAAATTAGTCCTGTTATGCAGACTGTCAATCTATACTGTAGCATCATGGACCCAAGCAATAATGGAGGATGATGAAGACAGAAATAATTTGATGCTTTTAAATATCCAACAACTTCCAACTTTTGTGGAGTTGGGCTCTTTCCAAGGTCAGCTATAGTGGCAAACATACAAATGTGTGTTCCATGTTACTTTATTAATACCCATCTACATCCTAGTGTTACCAGAGATGGGATCTTCGGGCTTAGAAATAACAGAAATGAGACTGAACAAATATTGCGAGCACACAGAGGCAAGGCTTCATGGGGACTTCAGCTGAAGGGAGATAGCAGTTATGGAAAGACCAAGCTTCTCCCTAAACAAAGGGAGAGGTTAGCTTTTATTGATTTTCTCAGGTGGACTAAAGACTGGCAATTTCCAATGGTCAGGGGCACACTTCCAACAGATGTTTCTTCTTGCCCAGGACTCAGACTACCAGACGATCATGGTCAACTTGTCCCTGAAAGTGCTGAGTTATTGTTGCAGCTGGCACCATCATCCTGAGCAATCATTTTGGCCTTGGGGTTCTATCTGTGCCTTAGGATAGGGGTGAAACACTATGTGCTTGGGCTGCTGTACAAGTCTTGAGTAGGAGAAAACACATACCAGCTCCAATCAGAAACCATGCCTACATGCAGAGGCAGTAGAAATTGACCTAAAAGTTAAGGCAATAAAGAGGACAGACGTAGGATGAAAACAAAAAATGATGAGATTCTTCCCCCTGTTCTAGTCACCCATTAGACATCTGCGAGTCCAAGTGAAAAGTCTGTATTCTCAGCAAAAGTCCCCTTCAAGTTCTAGAAAAGTAACCTAGGTAACCATTATCATGCATAAATTACCCACCAGAGGTGTTATCCACAGCAAAGCTAGCAAGAAGATAATATTGTACTGCCCAAGTGTGTGACCTCCAAAATTAATGATTTTTAAGTTACCTAAGAACAAGGAAAGCTGGAAGGTTTTTTAGGTTTTTCCCTGATAATCATTTCATCTTGTGCAAAATTTTGCTTCTGTAGTCTTATCAGGGTCTCACATCTCACCACTCTGCCCCATAGTGGTGTCCCTGACTGTCTTGCTAGCAAGAACAACTCCCTACCCAACGCTAACTGAACCAGAATCTTGAGAGAATTCTATCAGCAGACAACATTTCTGTCTTTTATTGCTGTGTTTAAAAGATGAAAAGAAAACATCAAAGAACATATGGATACATAATTTACTGTAACATCAAAGATATGTTCACATTATCAGTCTTTACCCATATGACTATGTATTTTACATAGTTGTGTTATGTTGTATACTTTCATGTATAATTACAACATAAACATTCTGTAGTTTTTCTAAGAAGTTTATATATTTTCATCTTAATGATGACAGTCATAACACAGTTAACTAAAACACTTATTTTTTTTTCAATATGTGCCTATTATGGGGAGATATGTGTGCGCCTGTTGCTTCTTTTCCCTTTTGTTGAATTGTTTCCTTGGGAATTTCCAAACAGAGATATTACTAGGCCAAAGATAAGGATTACCTAAATGGTACTTGCTTTGTGCTGTCATTTTGCTTCTGTGAGAGATTATACATATTTATTATGTCACTAGTTCTGTAAGATCACACTGATTTTGTGTTAACCTCATCAAAATTAGATTTTCTTCTTTATAATCTTTAGTATTAAATAGATACAAAATGGTATGATTCATCTTAATTTTCTTCTCTTTGATAATAGTGAGGCAAGATAGTTTTCTGGTGTCTTAATATATAAAGCATACTTACTTTGTGTAAACTGTATAAGGTATGCTTGAAAAGGGACAAGGGAGAGAAGGAGGGACCATAGAGAAGACCACTAGACTCTTTTTTTTAAAAAAAATATTTATTTATTTTAGTTTTCGGCGGACACAACATCTTTGTTTGTATGTGGTGCTGAGGATCGAACCCGGGCCGCATGCATGCCAGGCGAGCACGCTACCGCTTGAGCCACATCCCCAGCCCTACCACTAGACTCTTGAGAGGGAACCAACCAGGGCTCTCATTTCCAGCACCTGGTTCTTGAAGCTGAAAGAAAAGCCAGTGCAGTTGCACACAGGGATGGGGCCTACTAACCTAGTGCAGACAGCTGCACTGACCACGTATATTCCCCTCCATGCTTTATTCCAGGAACTTGGTGGCCTAGAAACCAGGCTATTTGGAGTCTGATCTGGCTGAACAGAGCTGTCTTTTTTATGCAGGCCATGTGGGAGAACCATCAGTCTTCTCACAATAACAATATCACAATAACAAGCTGTGGAGCCCTTGAAACCTCACAAAGAGCTTTCACACCTAGGATCTCATTGCACCCAACAGCAATCCTGTAAGAGATAGATGTTATTATTTCCATTCTGAAGATTAGGAAAATGTCATTGTTGTCATTACAAATAGTTCAGGAATGATCAGCCATTCACAACAGTTCCTGAGAGGTGGAGTCCATCCTGTCCCAGCTATTGCTCAGCAGGGAAAGTGCTGGAAAATGAAGGCTCTTCCGGCCTCTCCTGCCTGCCCCCACACCATCTCCATGATATTGACTAAAGGGCTTCTAGCCCTTTGTCTTCTTGGAGGGAGGGATGGCTGTGGCCTTTTGTTGAGGGAGGAAACACTGAAGGTCTTTGTGTAGAAACAAGGGCTGCTTGTTCTTGGAGACATATTGTTATCTCAAAGGTGCACCTGGGACTGGCCTTGTATAGGAGAGGCCCTGAGGCAGGACAAGACTGAATCTAAACACTCTTTCTTTGGTGACTTGTGTCTGCCCATCAATTAATACTGGATGCTCTTTACCCATTGCTGGCTCTGAAGAAATTCCCCCTTGTCCACTCTTTCAATTGGTTTCAAGATTCTGTCCAGAATTTGGTAGAATCTTGTATTATCAAAAAATGAACTGAGCTTAGAGATCAGGAAGAAATGGTCTTTCTTCCCTCAGCAAGTAAGGTGAATAAGCAAGGGGTTATAAGAACATGAGAGCAATTTGTTCATCTTATTGGTGATGGCAGCAGGAAGCCTGGTGTTTTTAAGTTGAGGCAGATGGTCAGGACTGGGCAGAGGTTCTAGAACCAGAAATAAGGCAATGGTTGTCCAAGATGAACTTTGAGGAGCCCTGGGACTTCCCATGCCCTTTCAGGGGTGTTGTGAGGTCTTTTCTTACCCAGTAACATTATTTGTTCAAGGTCATATTTACTTTATACCAACCAAAGCAACTATTGAAACAGATTGAATGTAGAAGCAGACAGGAGAATCCAGCTGTCATCTATAAAGGCAGACATTAAGGAGACTTGTAAACATGTGACATGTTGCCTCATTTCTCAGTAAAATTGTTTTTGCTTTGTTTTAGAATAGTCATTTTTTTAAAAAAAATATGTTGTATGTACATATATTGGGTTTGTTAACATCTTTTTTTTTTGGTACCAGAGATCGACCCCAGGGGCACTTAACCATGGAGCCACATCCCCAGCCCTTTTTCATATTTCATTTAGTAAAAGTCTTTCTGAGTTTCTTAGGGCTTCACTAAGTTGCTGAGGCTGGCTTTGAACTCGCGATCTTACTGCCTTAGCTCCTAAACCACTGGGATTATAGATGTGCTCCATCGTGCCCAGCTGTAAACATTATTTTTGAATGAATAAATTAATAAATATTTAAAATCTCCCCCAGGTTTAATTTCTAATGAAGTCATATGGATAGCTATAAACCAAGTATCAAAAACATTGTTGGAGCCAGGTATGGTGGCACATGCCTTTAATCTCAGCAGCTTGGGAGGCTGACACAGGAGGATCGTGGGTCAAAGCCAGTCTCAGCAACTTTGAGGCACTAAGCAACTCAGTGAGGTCCTGTCCCTAAATAAAATACAAACTAGGGCTGGAGATGTGGCTCAGTAGTCAAATGCCCCTGAGTTAAAACCCCGGTACCATAAAAACAAAACATTGTTGGAATTGCAAAACTTTTAAGAGTTACAAAGGAGTCCTGAGAATAAAACTTTTCAGAACCAATTGTGTAGAGACTGAGTCTGAGCTAGTCAAATGAGATAATTTCTTAGCATGGAGGAAAAGAATAGGTGAGACCAGGAAGAGATTCCAGATATTCACACATTCATTCATTCAAACATTCATGAATTCTCACTAAGTGCCAGGCCCTAGGTCAAGTGCTAAGGGCTTTGAAATGCATGAGATACAGCCTCTGCCTTCATGGATCCAGGGAGACCATTATTTAAACAACAGCAACAGAATGAGGAGTTCACAGTGGAAGGGGGCTTCAGGAATCTGGGGAGACGTAGGGACAAGTGGCTAGGGAGATCAAGGAACTCTTGCAGTGCCACAGGCAGGTTCCCGTGAAGTATGAGGAGGCCCAGAGTCATTGTCAGGGAGGCCCAGGGTCATTGCCACTTGCTTGCTTCCTTGCTGTTTGAACAGTGTTGCCACTCAGCCTGGAGGAGCCAGGGTTGGAGGAGGAAGTTTTAGCCACCCAAGGCCTCGGGCGATGAATAATTGAGAGCTTTGCCATAGTCAGTATCAAAGGGCAAGTAACAGGTGAATGTCTACTGATATTTCTCTATCATTTTACTATTACATATAATAAAAATAAAATGGTTACATTATTATTAAATTTTTCCCTAACATATAGTCCCTGTTTTAAAAAGTCAAATAATACAGAGTGTCAAATGCCCTCCCTGCAGTCACCATGGAAAGTCACTGTGTCATCTCAGCCACTTTCAAGACACATCCAGATCTACATGAGCTTTAGACAGAGAAGCTGGGATTGTTTGCAGCAGAAGGTGTGTGAGGTCAACAGGACACCCTATATGAGCCTGAGTGTCTGCTGATGGTGACAGGAGCAGTGTGGAGGCCCTGATGGCTGATGGCAACAGAGGCAGTGCAAGAGGATCTCTTGGTGCACTTTGTGGAGAATAAATCACACCTCTGAATAACCACAGGGAGCTGCCGGCTTGCAGAGAAGCCAGGATCAGGAGTTTGCTTCTGCTGGACACTTCTGGGTCCTGGGCTGGCTCTCCCAGAGCCCCCTTCCTTCCCTCTTCTCTCTCCCCAGGCACTGGCCCATTTTGCTTTCTCCTGACCCACCTCTGCCTGCAGCTTTGGTGTCCTCTTCTTTTCTTCCCATTTCCCTGCCTCACAGCCTCTCTTCCTGTTTTTGACAAGGCCCTAGGACTTCTTGGGATTTTTTCAAATACTCTTCTTACTGGGAACATTTTCCATTTTTAATTTGAACTCCAGGTAGAATTTAACAAGTTGTTTTAGGCAGTTCATGATCTCGCTTCTGTTTAAATTATTTTTTTTTTAAGAGAGAGAGAATTTTTTTAATATTTATTTTTTAGTTTTCGACAGACACAACATCTTTGTTTGTATATGGTGCTGAGGATCGAACCCGGGCCGCACGCATGCCAGGCAAGTGCGCTACCGCTTGAGCCACATCCCCAGCCCCAAGTTTAAATTATTTTTAAATCAACCAACACATTCATTAGTGAGATTTGCTTCCCTTCATATGGATCCATTCGAGAGCCTCCTAGTGGGCACTGAGGGAAAAATACCTGTAGAAAAGGGAGTGATTGATTTCTCTGAGATGGCCAAAGCTGTCTTCACAGGAACTTCCTGGACTATCTTTAATTTGCAATATTTCACCAACCAATCAATGACAAGGCTTAAACAAACCTAGTAACTCCAGAAAGCATCATGACCCCATATGTTCCTGGCATCGGGTGAACATATAGTTTAGTCATTGTGTTGATTATCCTATCTATAATGGTCACAAAACCTGATCCATCCATATAGCTATATTGTACAAGTACCGGTGTTGAGAGCCACAGTTTAGTCAGAATGACGCCTGGCATTTTTGCCAGAGGGAATGGTTGAAAGGTGACCCTGCTCTGGGATTAGGGCGGATCCTGCTGCCTCGGGCACCCACTACTTTGGAGTTCTCCCGGGGTTCTGAGAGAATTGGCGCGCGGAGCCGGGTGGAGGCAGTGTGTTCCGCGAAGTGTGTGTAGAGTGCCAGTGAGAGTTTGGGAATAAAGGTTGCTTACCTATAAGGCTGTGTGGCGGCTCGGTTATTTTGTGCCTAGCCAGACTGCGGCATACAGGCAAAGTCCAGGGCTTCTATATAGTGAATTCATCATTAACTCTACTAACTTAGTTCTCCTTTGTCATTTCTTTAGAGACCATATGAAATGGTGGTATCCAAATGTGGTATCCCCTATAGAAGTGGTCACTAGTTTTCCTGCTGGATTTCTTCAGCAGTCTGAATTTTCTAGGACTCTGGCCTTGGCAGCCTTTAATGATAAATATTCCTCTTCTGATGCGTGTGGGAGGCCAAGCTTATGGGTGACTGAGTTACACTCCCCAGCTGGGTGCTGAGGTGCTCAGTCACAGAAATGGGTGTGTCTTGCTACAGCCCCATGGGTGAAGCTATGCTCACCTGTTCCTTTGTAATATAACCCCTTGCCCTGTTTAGGATAGAATCTTCCATGGAAGTGCCTTGTGTGTGTCCCCTCCTCTTACTGTGCCCTTGGGTGTGGCCTACCCAGGTGTCAGTCAACCTGTGGACATCATGAAGATAGACTCAGCCCCTGAAACCTGACCCCTTGCCTCATTTGAATAGCTTCTCCTCAATAAAAGGGGTCAGCGCATGCTCTCTCTCCCTCTCTCTCTCTCTCCTCTCTCTCTCTCTCTCTCTCTTTCTGCGGACCCTTAAGGTCAGAGGAGCCGTCACAGCAACCCCAAAGAAAAAGGTATTTGTGTCTCTTGTGTGGTTATTTCGTGCAGCCCAGTTAGCCCAGTTTAACTAGAGTGACCCCTGAGCCTTTTAGTCGTGAGAACAGAAACCCGGCAATTGGCATCCAACGTGGGCCGAAAGGTCTTTAAGCCGCTGGGACAAAAGCGACAAATGCTGGCTCCTAAGGGGACTCCAATTTAAATATTAAAGAAAGTTAGTGAAGTTGAAAGTTCTCTCCAGAAGTTAAGAATGCTTAGGATTGCAGAGTATTGTGGGCAGAATTGTAGAAAGTAAGTGAATTTGACAAAAGGAAAATCTGTGACGTTAAAATTTTTAATATTGGGTATAATTGTAGAGACTCTAAATAAATATAGTTATTAAGATGATTGATGGGCTATGTTGTTGAGTTGAGTCCTCTCCATGGAAAGCGCGCTTTTGTGGATTTTTTATACTTGTTTTTATAAATCTTTATAAAAGATTTTTTGGGGGCTAGGATTGTTGCTTAGCGGTAGAGTGCTTGCCTAGCATGGGCGGAACCTGAGTTTGATCCTCAGGATCACATAAAAAAAAAAGCTTAAAAAAAAAAAAGAAGAGAGATTTTTTTGGCCTTTATGTTCTAGAAGTTTGTGCTAGGAGAATGAGAACTACATGATTGTCCTATGAATCAGAATGGCTGTAACTCAGCCGCTGGGGACAAGAGACTTTAGCCGCTGCTGCTTGCTGCTCGCTATGGGGTCCTAGCCCCTGCGGCCAGCAGTGCTTTTAACCCTTGAATTACTTGACATAAATGCCAAACACAGACTAACTTAAGATCTGATGGTTATGCTAGCGTTTGCTGCTAAAAAACCTTTGGAGCACCCACGTGCCACAGAAAAAAGTGCAGGATGTACACGAGCTGCAACCGCAGGTCGCAGAGACAGAACAAGCTGCTACTGCAGGAAGATCTTGGCCAGGCGGGGGAAAATGCAGACAAAATCAAACAAAATGCAATCGGCTAGGAAAACTTTTGCCTGGAAAATGGGCAACGGACTCCATGGTGTTTGCATCACCATGGTAACCATTGGGTGCCTGGCCGGAAGAGCGGGCTTCCTGGTCCCACCTCCCACACTTTCGCGGGCTTCCGATTGGTTCTTCCACAGTCACTCAGACGGGACTTTTAGTCTGGCCTTCCAGCCACTAACCTGTACTACTGTGTTTCAGATTTCTACCAGAGCTGTTCAGAACCTGTATTTTTAAGAATGCCTACCTGTAAATGCTAACGAAAGATATCTTTTTCAGACAAAATTTAATTCCACAGGTTTCTATGTTGCAGTCCTAAATTTAAGTTAGTTCCAAGTTAAATAACCTGACTTTTCTCTATAGTTGTGTTACTAAATAATGTTCTATTGATGAGAGATATCAAACATGCTTCTTTATATTTTACTTTTAATTTTGGAGGTTATGAGGATGCATTTGCTCGCCACAGGAACAAAGCCGGCAATGTTCCTGTGATGACCAAAAAATCCTTATTCTCATTCCTAACTATAAAAAATAAATATGTATACTCAAGGATCTTATTTCAGTTACATCAAGTGACGTCACATAAAAGAGTGCACTTCTAGTTAAAAATAAATTAAAATGGATCCAAATATTTTAAGACCACGTGGTTACATAAAGTTAATACAATTATAAGTTATGTTCTTATTCTTAATATATATATTTTTAGATATTTAGATATCCTATATTTTAGATATCTATAAAATAATTAGCACATGCCTAATTGATTAGTTAATATATATTTGCCTGTTTTTCTTCAACAGAAAACCCATAATTTATGTTTTATATTTACATTTATCAGATACTCTGCCTTTTCAGTTACAGATATTTGAGATAAATGTGTTTACTATAAATTTGCTTTTAAGTGAAAATTCTATCTTCAAGTAGTTTCTAATTCTCAAAGTTACTGTTCAAACTCATAAGATGATAAATAATTATAATTATGTCTACAAAATATCTAAGGATTTTTAACTATATTTTCATTGATATTTCTTATCAAAGTATAATAATTTGTTTATGGATTCTAAGGTTTACAGAAATTGTTCCAAAGTATAACCAAAAAAAATTTTTCTAAAAGAAAAAGATGCTTCAACAAAGAAAAAGCACACATGGATCCTAAAAAGAAGAAAAAAATCATCTTTGGGTAAAACAAGGTCTTTATATTCATATTTCAATGATAAAAGTATTTTCCTAAGTAAAAAAGATGTTTATATTGTTATCTAAACAGATGATGTAAAAAGTTAGAAAGATTAAAAAAGAGATTTATATATACTAAACTGACTATAATTAATTTAAGGGTATTTCAGGTTATTTTCCTAATTTAACTATACTAATGTGAGCTAAGGTTTTGTCCATATTTTGACATGATAAACAACCTATTAAAATGTAAGTTTATTTCTTTAAAGTAAGATCCTTATTGCCTAATAATTCTTACTGTTTAAGACAAAGATTGGTTTTGGTAAATAAATTCACATTGTTGATTAAACAATTAAGTATATTGAACTACTAACTTAAATCTTGATTTTAACAATTGTCCTTAGAGACTAAAATTGATTAATTCTAAGACACTGAGATACTAATTTTTACATATTTTGTTTGTTAGATAATTATAAAATTTTTAAAAAAAACATTTTATTAAGACTAATGTTCTCCAAATTAAAGTTATATATTAATTTTAAACAATAAAGGTTACAAACTCAAAAAAAAATTCATTGATATAAGTTCTCTAACTAGATCTATTGTCCATAAAAAATACAGTAAGATTTATATACTGCTCCCTACACAGAAAATAACCTTAATCAAATTTTTTAAAGGCAATTAAGAGATACCTATTTAAAGGATAATATTCTAAAACATAGAGATTTTGAGACCTTCTCTCAAAAAGATGGAGGATTCTTTCTAAATTGTTAGGATGGATCAACTAGTCTATATTAAAAAATTTTAATAATCAATAAAAGGTAAATCTATTCTTAGTCATTTAAATACTTGTACTATTATCTATAACTTAAACTAATAATACTATAACTTATGCCAAGCCTTTACTCAATTTTATTAAATAAGGAAAAGGGGGAATACAGGATCCCAGAGAGACACTAGATTTTACAAAATACTTTAAAAGTTTTTTCTTAAATTGTAATATTGAGAGTCTTAATGTTACTGAACATGATTCAGTAAATTAAATCAGATATCAAAGGAGAGTTTAAACCAGTCATCATGATAATGACTGAGAAACCTGGCCCAGGAAGGTCAATTTCCAGCTACAGAGTTTATAGCCATGCAGCTTCACTAGCTTGTCAGGTAAATAAAAATTATGAAAAGGCTTGTATGGACCCATTTCCCAGGTCCACCTTTAATGTGTCTTGCAATGTGGACTGTAAAGTCCACCCATGAAACTAGATTGATTGTCCTGACTGTAATGGTCAGTTATACGNATTTGTGTCTCTTGTGTGGTTATTTCGTGCAGCCCAGTTAGCCCAGTTTAACTAGAGTGACCCCTGAGCCTTTTAGTCGTGAGAACAGAAACCCGGCAGATGCGTCCTTCATTTCTAGTACTGGACATTTTTTTTTTTTTTTTGGCTCAGCTAGATGTAGCAGCATAGTTAAGTGTTTGGGTCTCAGCTCAATACGACTCTCTGTTGATTTAGCTTTTCCAAGATGGCCAGGCTCTGGAAGATCCTGGGAAAAATAGTTCAAAGAATATGGTAAGAGCAAGCACAAGTCTTCCCCTGTGACCTTTTACGGAGATGTGGATAAATAGCACTGACTCCACAGCCTAAGATAGTCCCCCATTCAGGTCTCTCATGTTATGCTCCAGTCACAGTCCTCAGCTCTTTAAACCCTGTGAGCCCTCCTTCCCAGAGACCATAGCTAGAAACATCTCCGGTGTCTCTCATGACATTGTCTGAAGTCATGCTGCTTTGGAGTTTGTGGACAACATAAAATGATGCTATTTGGGGTACAGTATTCAAACAGTCAGGAACTACCATGTCAATACCAAGGCTGGGATGATGACATAAATCCCTGGGTGCAGTCATTTTTCCATGATGGCTCTGTTGGTGGACATCCATCTTCCTTGCTGTGCGCTTCCTTTCCATCCCACAACTGATCATAATTAGATCCCTGTGTCCTGTTCTGTGGTCCAATCTCTAAACTTCCAGTATCTAATTTCATAGTCCCTCCCCTGAGCTAGTCAGTTACATTGACTCCACATGCATAGATACATACAGGTTCACTGTTCCTGCTATGTTAAGATGGAAGGGGTAACTAGAAACTTTAGGGAGATCATTCATTTTTCAAAGAAATCCCCTTCAACCTGATTGAATTTCCTTCAGCAAAAATTCATAAAACTCTTTGGGCCTGATTCTGAATTCCTAAGAAGAAACCACCCATCTTTGGTCATAGGTTCTTTTAAGATTGTATCTGAATCTCACCTTTAAAGGCTTGAAAATGCTCAGAAACTCTGCTGCCAGGGCAGCTATGAGTCCCCCATGTCTCTCTTATGTAGTCTCTGATGTGAGATGTGAAATGCACTCATTTCCCACAAAACTCCAGTGGATCCTCTGAGGAGGTAACCCTTTCCTCATCCACAGTTTCCAACTTTCCTGTTTATTGCCCATCCAAAACTACAGGAGACATTTGGAACTCAATGAGCATTTGCCAGAAGATATGGGTGGGACAGCAGCAAAGAGACTGAAAGGAAGAATTGCCCTAGGAGAAGAATTAGAAGAAGAACACCAAAGAAAGAATATTTTATTAGGGGATTTTCCACCAAGAAAAGGAACAGGTTCTCTTGGTTAAACCCAGTAAATGGTTTTAACCAAGAGATCTGTTATGAAACTGACTTTTCTAAGGATACAAATTTTGTGCTCACAGTTTGTTGATTTCAGCTCTACTTATTTTTCTCTTTCCATATTCTTATTTTTTTAGAAAGGGTCCTTTTTTGAAGTATCCATGACATGGACATATTCATGTGAAATCTTCAGTTGGAATATTGATTTAGCTGTAATAACAGGACCAAAATAACAGTGGCTTAAATAAAATAGAGGTCTATTTCCCTCTTGTGTGATAGTCTGGGTTATAAGAAGCCTTGAACTAATATGGCTCTCCACATTCATGGGGGTCAGGATCCTTCCATCTACTGCTTTGCTATCCTCAAACACTGCCGCTATCTCATGCTATAGCTGCTGTTCTTATGTCCTTACTCCAGCTAGCAGAAAATAGGAAAATAGAAGGGAAAATGTGTCCCATCCTCTTAAGGACACAAGTCAGAAGCTGTCAGCAGAAAGCTGTCACTCCCATTCCAGTGGTCAGAACTTTATGAAATGGTCACCATACCTAGCTACAAGAGAGGCTGGGTAATGTAGTATTTAGTTAAAAATGTGCCTCCAGATAAGATATTATTATGAAGAAGGGAAGGGAAGGTCTTGGGAAATAACTACCAGTCTGTTGCAGATAAGGTAAGAAGAGATCTTGTCCAGAGTTTGGCACAACGACTGTTGGTGGAACCTGGAAAAATCAAGGTATTACCTCAAATCATCTACCTGAGACAAAAATCATTGAAAAATTGATGGAAGCTTATTTTGTTCTACCAGAATAAGACACTACAGTGCTTAGCTAAGCTATTGTGAAACTATTGCCAGAGGCTGTCAGGGAGGCAGGAGAAGGGGTAGTTACATGACATTGCATTTTATTTTGTAAGGAATAGATACACCTTTTAAGTATAACTACAGAGGTCCTCTATCCCAAATTATATAACCAAGCCATGCTGGATCCAATGTGCCAAGAAACAGATGTTTCAGAGAACTTCTCAACCAGAAAAATGAGAAAATGGGCTCAAAAAGAGGCCCTCAGGGGAGCCACATGATCAATTTATAGAAATGGTGAAGCCCAAGGAACTTCCAGCTCTTCAACATTTAGTGGATCATGGGTGAGTGCAGCTATATTTGTACAATGACTGTCAGCACTAGGATTGGGGGTGGAAGAGACTTGGGATTGCAAGGGAAGTAGATATCCAGATTGGAAAGGGTCAAGTGACTTTTGAGTGTCAAAAACTGAGGTCATACAATTTCCAACATAGGAGTAGTATAGGTACCTAAATGACTGAGATACTTTCTGGCAGAAGCACCCCAGCTATCAGGGGTTATTTGTGGGTAGTTGAGGGAAAGGATCCCATTCCTGGCCTAGGAAAAGGCTGTTGGAAAAGGACATTGTGCATTAAATAGTAACTAGGGACAGGGAAGGTGGGCAGAGCACATGAAGGCCTTCAAGGCAATCACCTGGGGATGGAGAAGCTCAGGGCACTGTGCTGACTGCTTGTTATTGCTCTGAGCTGGAAGTTCTGCCAGGAGTTCAAAAGAGAGGACAAGAATATTCAGCCTGTACCACAGCACAGGAATGGATAAAATCAGGTTAGTACCCAAGCTTGTAATGATGATGATTAATAATAATTATACCTGTCATGCTTCTTTAATAATAACATATTTATGCCCCACCTGTGTCTAAAAGGGATCTGAGACAGACTACATTAAAAAGCTCTAATATAATAAAATATGGCTCACTGAAAATATAATAAAAATATTTTGTCAAAAAAAGAGCAAGAGGAAGGTAACTTGCAAAAAAAAAAAAAAAAAAAAAAAACACTTAAGATAAATAAGTACTGCAAACAAGAAAAAAATCTGAGGTCCTTAGAGGCCAAAGCAAAGAACAAAACATAAGTAAATTGCCTAGTTCTCATTTTTGCCTTAGAAGAAAACTCTCCAATTATATGGGGATGATGGAAATGCTAAGTCTGGGAACAATTGACCTTGTTGGTTTTGATATAAAGGACATGGAATTTTATGAGGATAAAAGCAGTGTTAAAAATTAGAGCTGCTTTTCACTTAAGCATTTTTTTCACGAAGAAGAGGGAGGTGCTGGCAGTAGAATCCAGTACCTTGTATCTGTTAAGCCACTGGCTCCTCTTTCTACCCCAAACTTCTCATTTGATTATTCCTTCTATCTGTCCTCTTCTAAATCCATATTAAGTACTAATTCTATTTCTAAATCCATATTAAGTACTAATTTAATTTAGGAGTAGAAATATATGTGTATGTGTGTAGGTATAAACATGCATATATACATTCATGTGTGTGCTATCATTATATATTCCAGAAACCCAGCTTTACCCAGAAATAAATCGTGGAAGACCTTGAAGAATTAGTGGCAGGAATGTTCCTGGAATATTATTATCAGTTGACTGAGTCATCAAGCCCTCTTAAATTGAGGGTAAGAATGCATTTTAATAAATGGAGACACTGGCACAGATTTATGTGAAAGTCATTAATTGCCCTCATTTTCTAGTTCTACTTTCCTCAGAAATAATGCAATCTTTTTAAAAATGTCAAGGTTTCCATAAAGGCAAGTACTGTATAGAAAACAGTCCTACAATAAAGTAAAGCCCAATGAGAACTGGCTTAACCTTCAGGGGATCTACCAGCTAGGCAACAAAAGTCCCAAAAAGGACAAGGTTCAAGACTGATGAATCCAGTAGCTTAATGGCATCACTGAAGACCTGTCTGCTTCTGCTATTCATTTCTGCCAGCTGCACAGTGAGTTTCATCCTAAGAGTGATTCTTCTGGGGCTTTCTCATTCACATCTAGTATGAGAAGATTCCAGAAAGTTCTAAAACTCTATGATTGCTGGGGCTGAAATGTGTCACATGCTCAACCCTGAACCTATAATGATGCCAAGGGAAGGGCCTTTGAGGATTCACTTTGGCCTGAGCTTCCTGGCCAAGTCCTAGAGCCAGGGTTAGATATAGCTTCTGGCAATAGGAGTTAAATAATCAGGAGAGGTGTGATACCTCAGAGATCATGGTATTAAGGAAGCAATAACAAAGTTCAGAATGCAGTATTGAAGATCTGGACCTTTACACCTCCTGTAACTTGGAAACATAAAACTGGAAAGACTGCATCAAATGCTTTTAATATTTTTATACTCGTAATATTATTACATTGATTAAACTCCATGAGAATAAAAAAAATAAAATGTATTATGTGCTGGTTATCAAAGCATGCTAGACAAGTACTCTACTACTGAGCAATAACTCAACCCCCCATATTTTGCATTTTCAAAATAAGATTTAATTGTAATGATAGCATATATTCATTTTGAAATGTTTTTGTTATCATTCTAAAGCCTGTATCATACTCCATTAAGTGATTTAATGAGATCATAATTACTTAACCATGCCCTTTTGCAGGACATTTAGGTGGCTTTCAACATACAATATTATAAATAAACCAGGTAACACCTTTGTATTTGTGATTTTCTTCCTTCTTTGGGGACTCATCTATGTCAGAGTACGTTTTGGATACAGAATGACATACTAGAATCTGTTTGACATCAGAATGAAGACATTTTAAGGTCTTTTACCATTTTGAGTTTACCAAGTGCTATCTTAATTCACTTTCTGACTCAGACATTAAATCCTTCAAAATAGAGTTCGCCTAACAGGGCTCATGTAAACTTGCACAATCCTAACTCTTTGGATTTATTGTTGGAGGGTAGGTCACAGTTCATATTCAGAAGGATTTAGACGAGTAAAGTGATACATTAGTGTAGTGTAGGATAATGGTTAAGTCTACTGTCTTTGGAGTAAGGCAAACTTGAGTTAGAATACATATTCTAGCTGATTATTGATCTCAGCTGCATAGACCAAGGGGTTGTTTATTATGTTTTTTTCTGGGGGGGGGTGAATCAGGGAAGGCACTGTATACAAAGCCCAGTACTACATAATTGTCAAAAATGATGGTTCTTATTATATTGGATCAAAAAAATCAAATATTTGGTTTTAGATAGTTGAAAATTTCTCCTGATCTCTGAATCCCCCTTCAAGGCATTTTCATGCCGTTATTGTCCAGTCTTAGAAAATTTCCTGAAACAAGGTCCTCAAAAATGTAGTGATTTACCAACAACCTGGCATATAACAAAATGAATCAAATTCTGAATCCTCACTTCCTAGCTCAGTGTCATCTTTGAAATTCACAGAGCAATTCCATTCCTTTACTGAAACTTAAGGGAAAGAACCAGGAGGACCAGGCCCTGTTCAATGCAGAGACGCAGACTGTAGTGCTCTCAGAAAATGTTCCTTGTCAACACCTCCAATAGGACATTGGGTGTTTGTGAAGTGCCTCTATCTTGGCTGAAAGCACTATTGACTGGGAAGGGCTGAATCTTAAGGAGCCTGAGTTTTACCTTTGTAACTTCTGTCCCTTGGCTTTAGTTCTGTCCTTGGAGAAGTACAGAATTGGTACACTGTTGGGGCAAGCAGAGTTTGAATTTAATCCTGGCTCCATTAGGTGTTTTCTTGGGCAAGTGACTTAAACTCTCTGAAACTATAAAATGGGAATAATAATAGCACTTGCCAAATACAGTTGTTGCCAGATTGAATGAAAAGTCACCAGGCACATAGCGCAGGGCACTTAATAGGCAATATGTGCCTCCTTAGGTCATTTCTTTCCATAATATGGAGAAGGATGATGGTGATATGGATATGCTGAGTTTCTGTCACATTCAGAAATTTCTGTGCCAGGTGTTCCAGTTAGGCAAGCTGGTTCTTCTCAGTAAAGTCAAACTAGGATCCTTATTACCTGAATAGAAACTAATGGTGGCCATGGAGGGAGGGAGACACCGGGAAAGACCAACAGGATGTTTTCAACCTTATTCTACCACAGTGTACCCGAAGGGTATAATGCCCTCGGTGACTGCCACTGGTTTAGGTGGGCAATGGGTTCAGTGCTTTTTCCCTGGGGTAGGAAGGGCATGTAGTTTGTGAAAGCTCTCCCACTCCAGGGAGGTTCTGAGGGCTCCCAGGAGAGGTGTGTTTCCCTCTTTTCCACTCCCAATCTTGAGAGTCACTGAAATGGGCACTTGGAAACCCACTTGACATCTCTTGACATCTCTGTGGAAACATTGGGGTTGAAACAGGTCAAGGAAGTGGTTCTGGGACACGGAACATCAGTATTATCTGCATTAGAAAAGCAGATGTTGAGCTCCACCCAAACCTACAGCAATGGGTGATTCTAGGTGATTCTGCTGCATGCTCAAGTGTTCATAAGGGATTAAGAAAGAGGAGAAAGTCATAGGAGCTGGAGTCATTGCTCAATCTAGCAACCGTAGACTCCCTCTACCCTGCTTTTGGGTTCAGATTGAGCAGTCTCTAAACCTGATGCTCATTGGATTCTCTGGATGGGTGACTCATTGGGGAGACTGAGTTCTACAAGCACCATTTCTACCTCACCCTGTGGAAGGGTTACTAGCTAACTGCATGCTCTTCAAGCCAGCCAAAGACTGGGCTTCATTTCTCTTACCCAAGACTTGAATGAATTGGCCTAAGGAATGTACCAGCCTCTTTCCAGTACCTGTTAAATAGAAGTTGCCATGGACTATTTTGATGACATTGCTGTGGTGGGCAATAGGGAATCATAACATATTACTCAATTTGTAAATGACTTACTTATTTCATTCCACCATGTATGGTAGTTATTTTTATTTTTCTAGTGATCATTCAGCTTAATAGATACCAAGCAAAATGCAAAATAAATAAAACATAGTCCTTTTCCCTGAGAAGCTTAGAACAGGATAACTGGAACTACTTATTGAGCACCTCCTGTTTTCCATGCATTCTAAAGACATCTTTGCAACAGTATAAGAAAGATATTATAATTCTTATCTTTCAAACTGAGAAAGCTGAGACTCAGTACCTAAGTTTATACTGTAAGTCACAAAGCTGAGATTTTTCTAGGTCTTCCTGGCTCCAAACATCATGCTCACTCTGTTCCACCAATGTCATTCTGGGACAGACCTTATTATCATTTCAATCATGTTTCATTAGTAGTCTTTAGAAGGAAAGAAGAAAAACTATGGCCCAGGATCCATTGCAGGATCACATACTACATTTAATTTATTTTTTCTTTCTTTTCATCTGAAATAATTATTCAATCTTTTTTTTTTGTCTTTTATGACCCTGTCAAAAAACTTGAGCAACAGAATATATAATAATAACAAATTCTATATCATAGAAAAAAAATACCCAAGAATGTATTAATTCTAACTGATGTGCATACATTATTGAAGAAAGGGAGAAGGCCTGGCAATGTAGCTCAGAAGTAGAAGGTTTGCTTAGCACGTACATGTCACAACAACAACAAAGAGGAATGGCGAAGAAAAGAACAATTCTACTTGAACAGAATGCCAACTAATAAATGCAGTAGAATAGATGGAATAAAAAACTTACCAACTGACAACCATATAAGGTATAATCAGACAAAAGTCATCAATGGATACTCTGAACAACTATTAAGTGTCCTGTGCTATATGCCTTCAATCTGGCATTTTCATTCAATCTGGCAACAACTGCATTTGGCAAGAGCTACTATTATTCTTTGAGTCATCAATGGATACTTGAGAGGTCAGAGGTTATCAGTGGATCTTGTGGGCTCCCATCTAGGTAGAATACTCTGGCCACAGGGCAGTGGGATTTCCTGTCTCCTCTGCAGAAAGGGGATGAGAACAGTCAGAAGAACAGCCTCTAGGGTTGTTTCTCGTCCACTCTAGTAGGTGAAAGATCAATGAGTAATATGACATTTGCTTAGTATCCAAGTGTCTCCTCACAACACCCATAGTAATTATATATGAAAGGAGAAAAATCAAAATTTTACCTTGAAGAAATCTGGTAGTTAATGACCTTAACAAGGAATCAAAGTTAACCTCATCAATAATGAGACACACAATATGTACCTCCTTCTAGGAGGTACCTGTATGGCACTTCTCAAAACATATGGCCTGAATTTCATCCTAAGAAAATATCAGAAAAAAAAAAAAACTAAGTGAAGTGACAATCTATAAAATAAGTGTCATATACATTTAAAATCCTGCCCTTAGCCAGAAAACTTAGAGCTGCCCTACTTTAGGCACATGGAACTAGGAGTGAGCATACAAGTGGTCTCAGGAGATCCAGTTCTTCGGGGAAAAGGCCAGGTCTTTTTTTTTTTTTAATAAAGGATGCTCTGAGTTCCTCTCCTAGGATACACCTGTGCCAATCAAGATGCACTAGTCATGCCTACCTGCTGCTCCCATGTCTGCAGAATCACTGACCCTATAAGCCAGGAGGCCACATCTCTATTGTAAGGTGTTTAGCCAGAACCTTAGAATGCTCTAGAGTTTGAAGGCACTTTTCAAAGCCAATAGACGATAAATAGAAAGAAGCACCACTCAAAGTAGAAATATCCTGGCTCTGAGGAGTTAATACCAGGAAGTTAAGCTGAATGAGGAGAGAAAAGTGAAATTCTAGAATAACAAAGTCAAGAGACAGTATGAGTGGAGTTCATCTCTCTGAGATGAGGGGGGAGGAGAGGAGAAGCCCTGATAGCCACACCTTTCCTAATGCATTCCCTGGTTTCCTCAGAGCCACCATCAGTCTCCCCAGACCACTCTAGGGGAGTCTGATGGTGCTACCCTCTAGGTAGCACCTCTGTCCTCAGGGCAGCAGGCGCTGCTCTCTCCTTCTCAATGGCCTGACACCATAGGCCAGAATGCAGGGACATCAGACAATAGATCAGGACGAATGTCCAGAGATGAGAAAAGTCTGGAATTATGCTGAGTCAGTGGTCAACTGCGTTCATGGGTTATGCTGGAGTTCAGGTGGAAGTGGGTGAGAGGTCAGGATGTTGATCTGGGAACCAATCCAGCAGTTAGACTAGAATTGGGAGTGAGAGGGTGGGCTGAACCTCAAAATACATTTTGCGTAAAGTCAACTCAGGACCTTGTTAAGGTCATTGGGTCAGGTGTGATTGGTCTAACAAAAGGGACCAGAGACAAGCTGGTGTCCAGGAATGAGGATAAAGATCATTCTCAGGGTAGGGGTCAGGAGGAGGCTGGGTCAGTCCAACTCAGCTTGTGGTCCAGTTTGTCCAGGGCCCACTCTTGGACAGTCTGTATTGGACTAAGTGGTTCAACAACCAGAGCCTGGGCCACGGCTTGCACTCCTTCATCTACCGTGAGAACCTGCTGCTGGGGGTCCCAAGGCTGCAGCAGTTGTAGGTCTGCAATGATTCCTGTGTGTTGTGTGACACCATCTTAAGGAATTGGAACCACTTCTGTTGAGCACATATGAATCTTTTTTTTTTTTTTAAGATAGAGTGAGAGAGAGGGAGAGAGAGAGAATTTTTTAATATTTATTTTTTAGTTATTGGCGGACACAACATCTTTGTTTGTATGTGGTGCTGAGGATCGAACCCGGGCCGCACGCATGCCAGGCGAGCGCACTACCGCTTGAGCCACATCCCCAGCCCACATATGAATCTTGAAGGGGACTCAGCAGATATCTCCCTGAGTCCCAAGTGCAACTCCATGAGGACTTTGGTATGTGTCACTCAAACACAGAGGAGATAGGCTATAGCCTCTGGACCTCTTCCCACACACAGGTCACAGTTACTGTGACCTGTGTGTGGGAAGAAGTCCAGAGGTTATAGCCTATACAGACTGATCCTTCTCTGCAGGCAGTCCCCACAGGGAAAGCTCTTCTACCCAGAAGAGTAAAGTTGGGTAAAGGTAACTTTGACACACAGTCAAGGCTGGAGAATCTGCCCTTGGATTTGATGGGAAGCAGCAAGTGGTTTTGAATGGATATGAAGAAAGAAAGGGAAGCAGGTAGATAGGACAGAAAATAAGAGGTAGAAATAGGGGCCCAGTGTCACAATTTGGGGGTTAGAACAAAATCATGAGGTCCAACAACCATAAGAGCAAGAGAGATCATTCTGGATTTATGGTCAAGAAGTGGGGCTTGACTTTGTCATCCATAACCTAGAGACAGAGTAAAAAATGAGATTTACATCTGAGTTTCAGTACTGTCACTATATAGCTGGGTCTTTTAGAAATCTCTAAGTCTGTTTCCTCTTCTGCAAAATGTGGACAATATTTTCCCTCCCTTCTAAAACCGTTATTAGTAACAACCAATTGGAATATATATCATATGTAAAATTGCAATAATATATATACATATATATATATATATATACACACACATATATGTACATATAGTGTGTGTATATAGATAAGTGAGATATATGGAAATATATGGCCCAGGCAATAAAGCGTTGCCATGGTCTTGGAGATGAGCATTTGGGCTGACTCAGACTCGGTTTGCTCAGATGGCTTTTTCTATGGCATGTGGACATCCCACTCACAGGATGAGCTGAGGGCTTCTCACTGGGGCAGACTCACAAGCTATAGTGGCGGCAATGACTTACCTAGACTTTCCAGTGTCCAGACAGGCTAATACAGAGGTACTCTGGGACCTTCAGCAGGGACTGTGGCTGAACAGGGACACTCAGGTGGTCTTCACTGATTTCTACAATGCCAACATCAATCTTTTCTGCTTTCTGAGGTGAGACTTTTCCTTGTTGTATGCTTCCATCCCTGGCTGCTGGTCCCTGGCTGCTATGCTTGAGATCCTTCCCTAAAAACAGCCCTGGGGTGGGGTGGGAAGCAGGCAAGGTGGGAGAAACTGTCCCAGGCCACCTCCAACAATTATTTCCCTTCCCCACAGATTTGTGGTGGAGTTCCCACAAGAGATACCATCCTGTCCAGGCAAATCCACATGATTAAACTGATCTGCTATGTAGGAAACTGGTATTTCTGCATCATTGGCTGTGAGAGCATCTTCTGCATCTCTTTCTTTTGCTATCTGGTGAAGAGTTCCCAGAGCGCCACCTGCACTGGCCTTACTACCTCAGCAGCATCTGGAATACACTGGACGT
This sequence comes from Marmota marmota marmota, assembly GCF_001458135.2. Taxonomy (NCBI): domain Eukaryota; kingdom Metazoa; phylum Chordata; class Mammalia; order Rodentia; family Sciuridae; genus Marmota; species Marmota marmota. Next base: position 5,831,868 of record NW_025999999.1, on the reverse strand, counting down.
GGTGGCCATTTTGGTGAGGGACAGATGTTTGGGACATGGGACATACTAGGGGAGGTGGGGCCTCCACCTTGGCGGGGTCTCTGAGTTCTCCCTTTTAGAGACGAAACCCTCCCTCTGAGCTTGGGTCCAGTTACTGGGACACAGCTCCCTGAGTGAGAGGCTGGTGTTCCCCTGGCTCAGCTCTTAGGAAACCCTGTCTCCCACATGTCCTCCCCTTCTCTACTGTGATGTGGACATTTCTTTTTTCTTTTTGCACACTATTTATCTGCTTGAGAGGCTTCAGGAGTTCTTTGTAAACTACCAAATAGTACCTAATCTCCTAAATATTGTAACTCAACTCTACTGGAACATGGGTCTAATTAACTTTTTAAATGATTCTATGCAATATTTAAGATATATACAATATGTTTAAAACACACACACACACACAAACAAACAAACAAAAAACACCTGTCCTTCACCAAGTTAAACAGAGTTGAAGCTATTTCATCAACTTTTCTGCCCCATGTGTGTGTGTGATTGCAGAGAATATTCATTTACTATGCCCTGGACATATATTTATGTTTTATATAAAGTAAGTATTTTATAAATATACATTCTTAATACATAATACATAGTTGAATTTAAAATATTTTAATCTTTGTATAAAAGATAATAGGAAATTTATACCCTTGAGTTTTTCTGCACTTAATATTATATTTAATATTAATATTTCCTGCTTTGTTGGCACACACTTCTAATGCCAGGTACCTAGAAGGCTGAAGCAAGATGATTGCAAGTTAGAGTCCAACCTGGATAATTTAGTGAAATCCTGTCTCAAAATTAAAAATAAAATGTTCTGGAGATGTAGCTCAGTGGTAGAGCACCTCAGGATTCAATCCTAAGTATTGCAAACAAACATATGAACAAAGCACCAACATTGATGCATGTATTTATTCTTAGTCAGTTCTCCTGTTTATTTACAACTTTTTGCTACAAATTTTCTATATTTGTTTCCTTATATACATGTGCAAGAGTTTCTGTAGAATTGGAATTTCTGGAGCACAAGATACAAACATCTGTGATTCAATGAGATGTTAATAAATTGTTGTCCAAAACTGCCACCAATTTGCAGTCTCACCAGCAGCATATAGGAGTGTCCGTGCCTCCGCTTCCTCACCAACATTTGATACCAGCACACCCACTTGCCAACCTTCTGTAGGAGCCTCAATTCCCACTGCTCACTGCATGATCCTCTTATTCCTGCCAAACTGTAATTCTCACTAGTCCCTGATGTCAGTACTTGATTTCCCTTCTCCCTCAGAATTCTTTGAGTAGTTACCCCTGTTAGAAAACCTGCAAAATGTTAGGAAAACAAAGATGGGAGGACATGGGCCCTGGCCTAAAACAGTTTATAGTTTTCTGGAGCAACAGATTTGCAAACAGTAGTTAAAATGCAACTGTCACAATGATAGTATGTTCAAACCACAGATTGTCTGATGGGGACAGTAGCAGGGGAAAGAGGGGAGAGGGTAAAGAAGACTTTACAGAGAAGGAAGTTGGATTCTGCTCTCACCCCTGCAGTTTCCTCTGCCTGGAAGATCCTACCCTCTCATCTGTCCTGTTCCTGCTCAGCTCAAAGGCCAGCTCCCCATATAATGTTCCAGTCATTTCAGGAACACACTTTGCACTTTTCTTATGGCCTGTCTCCTATTGTATTATGTCACATTGTAGATATTTGCATGTGTGGAATTAACCTCCTCTACTAAATTTTAAGCTCATTAATGGAAGGTGCTACCATCATATATCTTCATATCTCCCAAACAGCCTATGTTATGGCTGGCACACAGTGTTTGTTGAGTGAAAGATTAAAGCAGAGCAGAAGGGGCTGTGTTATTGCTTCCCATTCTCCCGGATGTTTGAATCTTCAAACATTTAAGTAATTGCTAAATTGGACTGCTATTTACTGTTGCCACAACAATAGAAAAACTTTCATAAAATAACAACTCTTCTTAAAGTCATCTCCCCTAGTCCCTTAGTGCAATAAAAATGTTTTAAACTCCAGCCAATCCATGGGGCTGGTATGGTGTTTCCTGCTTCTTTAATAATTACTACATTCTTATTATCCAAGTTCTAGCTGACATTAATGCAGAACCACTGTACCCATCAGCAGAGTAGAAACCTTAGCACACCTACTTGCTGCAGCAGTGGAAGGAAGTAGGAAGCAACCCAAGCCTTGGAAGCTGGTGCCTTATATACTCTCTATAGAAGAGGTCTTCCTCTAATAGTGAAGGGTAATCAAATGCCATCTGCTTTGAGCCTTTTAACATATAAAGAAATAAAAAGTTTATTAAGGTCTTGGTAAATAAATTCAAGTTTCTTAGAATCAAACTGACAGAAGTATTGCCACTTGTCCTTGGCCTTAGAGCACAGAGACAGAAAGGGACTTAGCAATTGAACAGGGCAGTGGCTATTCATTGACTATCAGGGGAAGTTTCTGGGCACCCACTGCATGTCAGACAGTTTTCCAAACTAAGCTCCCACCCCATATGGAAACAGGGAGTTTAATTCTTCTCCAAGTTTCTGTGAGAAGTGTATATTAGTCCTTAACCTCAGGCCTCTATGGAATAAGAATTCAGTTTTGGTTTGGTTTTCCCCATAGCTTTGTATACATATCTATTTAATGACAATCTAAAGATGAAATCAGAAAGCTGTAGAACCTTGGGAGAAAAAACACTCCATGTTGGTTTATACCTAGAAACTAGCCTGTGTCCTTCCCAGGTTTAAGATTGGCAAAAGGCAGAACAGATACCAAAGACACCCCTTGGATATGTGTTGCCCTGAGTCACACTAGTCACCTGGACATACCTCTGGAAGCTGGGTTTGGGATCCAAGTTCACTAACAGGTCCATCAGGGGAGCCTCTTTTTTTTTTTTTTAAGAGAGAGAGAGAGAATTTTTTAATATTTAGTGTTTAGTTTTCGGCGGACACAACATCTTTATTTGTATGTGGTGCTGAGGATCGAACCCAGGGCCGCCTGCATGCCAGGTGAGTGCCATACCGCTTGAGCCACATCCCCAGCCCCAGGGGAGCCTCTTCAAAAAGTATTCTTTCATTAAGAAGGAAAAGAGGCCGGAATTTGCATATGTTGGTAAGAATGTTTTGATTAACTTCATGAGGGAATTCCATTTGCATTCCATTTGCTGTGAAAAATAAAAGGCAGAAAAGATTTTATTCATAAAGATAGTAGCATAACATCTGAAATATTTTTCAATTTTCTTTAAAGATTCCACAAAACACTCTTTTTGCAATTAAGATTAGTTGCCAGGAGATTGGGAGGGAAACATGCAGGAGCTGACTTGCTTGGCTCCCAGGATGAGGACCTGTACTCCAGATGAGGATCACACTTCTGAGCCATTGGACTGGGAGGAAGGGTGAAGGACCTAATGACTTTCTGGGATGAGGATGGGGAGTGTCCCCAGCTGCAGGCCCTAAGACTCAGTGGGGGTCAGCAGGTGCTGCTCAGCGGGCAGAAGCACAGCTTAGAGCAGGAATGGATGGGAGCTGCCTCTCTGCTGTCAGTAGCTCCCTCTTTCCATTTGGTGAGACTTGGGCTGTCAGTCTCTGCATACTTGCCCCTCCACACTCCCTCTGGGAAGAAGTGGAACATAGGCCCCTCACAGTCCTATACTTACTATAACCTGAAGGGCTTGCATTCATTTATTTTGGCTTCAGAATCATTGCTATTTCTCTTTCCTATACCTTGCTAATTAAATGAATGAGTCAATAAAACAAAAAGATATTGGTCCTCTGATACTTTTTCAATATAAGTGAAAGTCATACTTTCTAATCTCTTATTTTCATTTAAACAAAGTTAATATTACTTTTAAATATCACTAATTCATAATCTGTATGACCACAATTAAGCCCAAATTCAGATAAAGTATCAAACAAATTCAACCTCAGCCAGACTGGGCTAAGTCAAGATTTCTACACTGGCCATCATGCACAGTGGCATACACCTATTATCCCAGCAGCTTGGGAGGCTGAGGCAGGAAGATCACAAGTTCAAAGCCAGCCTCAGCAATTTAGCGAAGCCCTAAGCAACTTAGTGACACTCCGCCTCAAAATAAAAAAGGGGCTAGGGATATAACTCAGTGGCTATGTGCCCTTGTGTTCAATCCTGGTAAACTCCTCCACCCCTCCAGAAAGCAGATTTCAACACTGAGAATCTGTGGAATGCCTCCTGTGAGATTCCCTCCTCCAAAACTCTTGAAATATTAAAATCTTAGAATCTTTGAACTGAAAGGGACCTAGTGATTACTCAAGGTAATACCACAGGGAACTCAGTCTTGCTCCCACAGGTCCTGCCTCCTGAATTTCCCTTTTATATGAATTCAGCTCCAATAAAGCTGAATTATTTTGTGTTACCTCTTTGTAATCACAAAAGACACAAATGGCTGAGATTGTTCATGGGTGTGGCTGGAAAAAATCACCCCCTGTGACCAACAGCTCTTTCCTCACCCTGGATGGCTCTCATGCTGGTTTTCATGAATAAAACATTCATTTGACATTCATTTCCTCTATTCACCTTCTGCTGAGAGCCACTTCTTTTGCTTCATCAAAGAAGCACCCACTGTACATGGTTAGTGATGATGAAGGAGGCATGAAGACACTCTCCAACTTGTTTAAGCACAGGACGGGACCCTCTTAGCTCTGGGATAGTGAGCTCCTGAGCTCCAGGTGTATACAATAGTCTGCTTTCCTTCTTCTTCTTCTTTTTTTCTTTTAAATTATTTTTTTAGTTGTAGATGGCCACGCAATATCTTTATTTATTTTTATATGGTGCTGAGGATCGAACCCAGTGCCTCACACATGTGAGGCAGATGCTTTACTACTGAGCTCCAGCTCCAGCCCCTGCTTTCCTTCTTTAACAAGCTTGTTTACCTTCCAGGACAGAAGAAATTCCCATTAATTTTTTTTTTCTTTGAATTAATGTCTATGTACCATCTGTCAAGAAGGAAAGAGGGAAGAAAGGAGAGAAGAAATGGAGGAAGGGAAGGAGAAAGTAGAGATTCAGAGTGTTTTCAAATTTGCTTTTGAGAAAAACAAAAACTGTGGCCAGTTTAGAAGTACAAACTTTCAGTAAACTGAACGTGAATCTTGGTTTTTTTTTTGTAGAACAAGGCAAATCTCTTGGAAGATGAGGTTCATTCAGAGCAGTGAGGGTCAGTCTAGATAGAGCTGAGACAGTGACATGCCCATCCTGAGATGTGGAGGGGACCTGGGCTGCTCTAACCAGGTCAGGCCTCTCCAGTGGCTGACATTTGGCTCTGAAGTGACTGCTTGGCATGTGCTAGTTCTTGCTGTAGCTTAATTATTCCTGTGCCAACTTGGCTTGTGAAATGTTTACCAGCAATTTACGGTACTGTGATGAAAGGCACAAACAGGCTCAGAGGGCTTTTTAAATGCCACTTTCTTAATTTCTGTTTTTGGAAAAATAAGATGGAAAACAAAGTTACCAGGAGAATTCCCAGCAGTCCAGCCCTATCATTTGCAGGGCCCCAGCAAGAGAACAAAGGAAGGCCCACAGACATGGGTTTATAAAGCAAGCTATGAACTGTTAAAGAAAATAAAATTATACCTTTTATTTTTCCTTGACACACATGCTTTCCTACCCTTGAAGGCTAGTTCTGGATTTGGAGATCTCAAATTGCTGAAAATGTTACAAGGCGAAAGGCAGCATTGTGGGCAGGGATGGCCCTCAGCCCTGACCTCTAGCCTCTTATAGAAGGAAGATTCTTTGAGACTGTTGAAGTGTCCCATTCTTCACCACATGGTCTCCTTCCTCAATGCATGTAGGGTCCAACACTGCACACCAGGCTGTTCCCTCAACATGGGTGCTCTCCTTACCTGACTCAGACTCCAGCACCCAGAGCCCGGCAGCCCCCTGCATGAGGGCCCCTTACCTGCTTAAACTGCAGCAGCCAATTCTTTGCACCTCTGCGCCCCCCACCCCCAAATTTAACTGCCATGAAAACATCTACCCTGCAACGTTGTCATTTTGATTGAAATTGTTGGTGAGGTGAAAGAAGGGAAGGAGGAAAAAGGAGAGGGGAGAAGAAGACAGAAAGGAGCAGAGGGAAATGCAAAAGGTAGAGGTGGGGAGGAGAAGATGAAATATTTCTTTGCTTTCATTATGGAATATGAGAATAGTCTCAATTAATGATAATCCCACATTAAAAAATACTTCAGTGGTCTGCCAGGTGCAGTGGCCCTTGCCTGTAATTCTAGCCACACCGGAGGCTAAGGCAAGAGACTCATAAGTTCAAACCCAGCCTCAGCAACTTAGTAAGGCCCTAAGCAACACAGTGAGACCCTCTCTCTAATAAAATTTTTTTAAAAGGGGAGGGAGATGGGGATGTGGCTCAGTGGTTAAGCACCCCTGGGTTCAATCCCTGGTACAAAAAAAAAAAAAAACTTTAATGGTAAATAGTTCCCAGTAAGTGTCTCTATTAAAATGTACATCTACTGCCTGAAGACAGCAGTCTTTAAAGAGAGAATCCTTTAACATCTCCTATTGATGATTTATGTAACAAGTTCAATGAACAAATCCTTGTTGAGAACCTCCTTAAGCCTGGTACTGCTGGGAAGATGGCAGTGAAGCAGACAGACATGGCCCTGTCCTCAGGAAGCATCCTAGCATGAAAATGATGAAAACACAGGACGGAAGAGGGCCCGATATGGGCTAGCCTGGTAAACCTTCTGGACACTTGAAGAAAATGGGAATTAGCTAAATGAAATTTAGTGGAAGAAGGGACGGGGGGGCGGGCAGTGGGCAGTCTGGACAAAGGGAAAAGAATATTCTCAGGCTCTAACAGTGGAATATCATGGGAATAGAGAAAACAAGGCTTAAAGGTAGACAGAGATGAGGGACGGCATAAATAGAGGGGTGGGAGGTTTGGTCCCAGTGAGCCTACAATGGTAAGACTTCACCCTGAAGGCAACAGAAAGTTCTTGTTATTGACATGGTATTTACTTAAGATGGCTAAATTGTACCTTTTTTTTCCTATTCTCTTGAGTTAAAAAATTAATGAGCCGGGTGCAGTGGCACACACCTATAATCCCAGTGGCTTGGGAGGCTGAGGCAGGAGGATCACAAATTCAAAGCCAGTCTCAGCAAAAGTGAGGCACTAAGTAACTCAGTGGGCTCCTGTCTTTAAATAATATACAAAATAGGACTGGGGATGTGGCTCAGTGGTTGAGTGCCCCTGAGTTCAATCCCTAGTACTCCCCCTACAAAAAACAAAAAATTAAATGAAGTTAACTGCCATGGTAACTTCTGCCCCTTTTCATAAAGTAATGGTCAGTGCTCCAATCTCTGTCCTATCATAATCTCTGTCTCATCCTAGCATAATTTGTCCCATCTCTTGTTTGAGAAAATATCTTTCAGCTAAGTCATAAATGATTGTATTGTAAAGAAATATTGACCAAAGTTTTAAAAATTCTAATTTGTCACTAACCTAACACTTCTTGATGCTAAGGCTTATGCTTTTCTAATAATATTATTTGTACCATGCAGCCTTATTTTGTGGGTGGTCATGAGCTCCCGAGGTGTGAAAGTGGTGGGTGACATTGTCACAGATATTCATGGGATGAACCAGGTCCCACTTTTTTGGTTATCAACAGCCAAGTAGGCTCTGACCTTTTGCTCACTCTCCCTAACCCAGAACTTCCCTGGACCCCAAGAGCTTTCTCTACCAGGCAGTAGCCTGTCTTTGAAGAGAAATATAAGACTCCTACTCTACCTTTGTCTTGGCAACCCACTTTCTTTCTCTAGCAGAAAATGAATGACATGGTGCCCAGCCTAAGTAACATTGCCAGCCTTAATTTTAGCAACATTAGCAGCACTGTGTACCAGAGGCTAACTAAGTGGCAGGGCAGTGCCGCAGTCTGGCTGGGCACAAAATAACCGAGCCGCCACACAGCCTTGTAGGTTCAAACAGCAACTCTTTATTCCTGAACTCTCACGGGCACTCTACACACACTTCCCGGGAACACACTCCCTCCACCGGGCTCCTCGTGCCAATTCTCCAGGAACCCCGCGAGAACTCAACAGGAACTCCAAAGTAGAGGGCACCCGAGGCAGCAGGATCCGCCCTAATCCCAGCAGGATCCACCCTAATCCTGGAGCCGCCCTATCCTGCCCCCCCCCAGGATCTGCCCTAATCCCGGAGCTGCCCTAATCCCAGAGCAGGGTCACCTTTCAACCATTCCCTCTAGCAAAATGCCAAGCGTCATTCCGACTAAACTGTGGCTCTCAACAGGGCAGGTTTCAGGGGACCCTGATTTTTTATTGTTACCTGATGAAGTCCAGGGTCTGGAGGAAACAAAGGTCAATATACTTAGGTAGTTAAATAGAAGGAAAGTTGGTCTCAAAGGGAGAGCCATCTCCAGTTACAATTAAGGGTATACCCTAAAAGAAATCCTGAATCTTCTTCTTGGAGGAGTGCAGTACTCTAAATGCTATATCCCCTCAAATTCATACACTGAAACCTAATCTCTCATGTGATGATAGCATTTGGAGTGGGTGCTTAGTAAGAGATTAGGTCATTAATGTCATTGATCCTCTTACAAAGAGACCCTAGAACTGAACCTCACCCCTTTCCCAAATGAAGACAGAGAAAAGATGACCCTCTGTGAACAGCTGGTGGGTCCTCATAGACATTAAACCTCCTAGTGCTTTGATACAGACTCCCTGCCAGAACTGTGTGAAATGTATTTTTGTTGAAAAAGGCGCATGGTTTGTTAGTTTTCTTTGGATTAGACAAAGAGTAAAACTGCAGTTGGCAAAGGAATTTAGCAGAGATGACATTGTTGAGAGAATCTGAGGAGGAGCAGCATAGGCAGACTTGAATTCCATATCCTGCTGAGCCATTACCACATAGGCGCTCCACTCTGGGAGCTAGGTTCATTCAGCACTTTCCCACTGACCAGGGAGTCAGGAATAGAGTGAAGGTGACTGGTCACTGGTCAAGGATGTGGCCTGCCCCTGAGGCCAGAGGCCAGAGCTCTGTCCTAGTCCCAGGCAATCCCAGGTGACTTTTCCTGAGAGACACAGAACTCCTTAGCTCGCCCTCTTCAGAGCAGCAATGGGGAGACCTGGGCATGGAAGCAGGCTAGGTGAATGTGGAGCCTTCAAAATTCCTGGTAGGACTCCCAGAGGCCCAGAGATTATGCCCTGATAGGTCTGTGAGGTCAAAGCACCTCAGGGTCCCAGGGCAATAGTGTCCTGAGCTGGGGTTCCAGCATCATATTTCTATGTTCAACTCATGCTTCCACCACTTACTGACTGCTGGGATCATGGATAGCCATGGCATTTGATCTCTCCAAACCTCACCTTCCTCCTCCTTTAAATGGAATCATGCAGTACCCACCTCATAAGGTTACAGTGAGACGACCTTGTGAGGATTCAATAAAATGACTCTTGGGAGTTGGTTTGCAGGGTTCATTCAGTACTGTCCCCCTACCCTTATTCCACATACTAGTCCTTTGCCCTTCTGCTGGGTGAAAACACCTGTGTGTTTCCTAACTTTTTGCATAGAGAAGATTCCAAACTTTCACATGACAATCAGAATTCCCAAAGCATCCAGACTCATTTTTGGAGGCGTAGGAATGGTGACAGGATAGCCCACTTGAGCCTGGTGGAGACAGCACCCTGTGGAGGTGCTCAGTGACACCAGAGTGCGTGAGAGCAGTCACACAGATTTTATGCAGGTTTCTGGTTATTCGAAATGAACTCCCTGGAGTCTCGGGTTATCATCCTGGAGCTGGTGGTTGAGGCTGAGCATTAGTTCGCCCAGGGCCAGAGCCCCGGTGCTCGTTAAGGAGGGGAGCTGGCTACTCTACTCTCGGTGATGGAAACCGTGTTTCCTCTCCCACGCGCCTGGGGAGATGGGAAAAAGATGGAGTCACGAGTGGTCCGAGGTAAGTTGGCTTCCCACACTGTTCCGCGCGCCAGTCCCGGGCTTGGATCCAACCCCAACAACATGACAGTGTCCTCGGGCTTAGAGAGCTCACCAGCGCCCCGAGGCCGCGGGGTGGTGGGCGGAGGAACAGCTGCGGGCTGGGGGGAGAAGCCAAAAGCAGAAAAAGAGGGGCGGGGGAGCGACGACCTGGTGGCAGTGGGAACAGCAGATTGCGCCGAGCCAATGGCGACAGCAGGACGAGGTGGCACCAAATTCCCGTTGGCCAATGACGACCAGAGTTGAGGAAGCCTAATTAGCATGTACCCCCGCCGCTGGGGGTTGTTGTCTGCAGTATTCTGGTGCCTTGACTCTTCACAGCGCTCCTGTCCTTTTCCCGCCCTCACCTCCTCTCTCGGCTTTTTCCGCCAGCATTGCGCTTTGTGTCCCTCGTTGTTGAAACGGAATCAAGGAAATACCGGACACAATCACTGCCAGCTCTAGCCTGAAAAACGCAGCCCCGGGAGATCTGCGCACTGCAGTTTCCGGCCGGGACATCCATCGCGCGTGCAAGGCGCACAGACTGTTCTGAGCGCACGTACTAGATCGCGGCTCTTAAGCCGGGTCAGTCAATCCTCGGGCCTCTGCAGATCGAATTCCGCTCGGCAGTCTCGGCCCTGGGAACGTATCCCAGCATCACCGAGGCAAGATGCCGGCCCACATGCTGCAGGTGAGAATCCCAGAAGTGGCTCTGGCTACGCGTGCTATGCGGTTTGAATTGGCTTATAGGTGACTGGTTGAAAACTCCTGGGAGGACCTGGCCATCTTTTTTCGAGCTGCTCTGCCTTCAGTCGATTGCTTTGCTCTCAGTTAGTAACTAAATTTTTAATAGGGGGCACTTGATACCCCTTGTTTCTTGAGCTTTTAAAGTAAAGAAAAACCTGGTGTTGCCGGCGCCTTTATGTATACGTGTGATTTTTCCTTTGTCCGTTGCCACGGGTAGGAGTGTTTCACCCATCTTTCCTTGTGCCACTTCACCTTAATGTTCTACCCACAATCTGTCTGCATAATCTCTGGAAACTTCCCCATTCCATCTCAAGCCACCCTCATGTAACCTGGGTACTGGGGCAGGGCCTGTGCCTTTACAGTACCCTTCCCCCTTCCTCTTAGAGGGCAAAGTGACCCTGCTGCTGCAAGCCTCTGCTCTCTTCTGACTCTCCGCTTAACTCTCCTTCTAGCTCTCCAGCTCCTACACCACCACCACCACCATCACAGCGCCTCCCAAGGGGAGCCCGCAGAATGAAGGAGAGAAGTTGGAGAACCACCCTCTCTACTCCGAGGAAGACATCCGCCCTGAAATGAAAGATGACATATATGACCCCAGCTACCAGGATGCAGAAGGCCCCAGGCCCAAGTTTGAGTTTGTCTGGAGAAACATCATCCTCATGTGTCTGCTGCACCTGGGAGCCCTGTATGGGATCATACTTGTTCCCACCTGCAAATTCTACACTTGGCTCTGGGGTAAGCGTGTCCTCTTGTCCTGAGCCAGTACCCCTAGGTGTCTCCCTGATCTTTAATAAGGTGGGGACTTCTACAGAAGGGCTACTATTCTTTGTCCAGTTTTTGCCACCCATATGTCTTTGGTTGCTTGAGAGAGGCTGATGGGGATAGGAATAGAGCCTAGTAGGATTGGGATGTAAAAGTGTCTGTTCTGGGGGCAGTTTGACATGGATGTTAGGGATCAAGGCTGAGAACATGTGCAGGAGGCTTTGAGGTATAGACAAGTGACAAAGACCCCTATCCTGAAAGAGCTGTTCTGTTTGTATCATTTGCTTGTCTTCCACAAAACTATTTTGACTTTACCCCGCCCAGGGCAGATTAGGCTGGTTTATTATGGAGGAAGATGAAGAAAATTTCTGTATACTGTGCTACTGTTATTCTAGGTAAGCACATGCCAATCAATAAAATGTTCTTAAGATGAAATAAGGTCATAGAAATGTTTCATATTCCTTTCCCTATACTCTTGATTCAGCTTCTCTCCAGAGCCTGCAAGGGCTAGCACCTTCTAATACCAGCTCTCCTGGCCCCCTCCCTAGCCCTCAGGCAGCTGTAATGAGAGAGAAGATTTCCAGGTCCTCCCTGACCCGCCCTAAGCTCAGCTTTTTCTGGGATCTGTGGCTGGAGGCTGATAGCAGTTCTGCCCCCTGGATACACAGGTGGTGCTTTGCAAGCAGATTAACCTCTGCCCTTGAAGCCTGAGTTGGGAAGGGGAAACAGGGAGTTCTAGAAACCCAGGTGCCCAAATGTTGCTCTCTGAGGAGTGGGGAGCCAGGATGCCCTCTCCAGAAGACCATCAGAAGTTTCCTGGAACAGTCTAAGGTGTGGGGGCTTTTCCGGCAGCTCTCTGGGAGAGTAGTGGTTTAGAAAGTTTGGCTGGCCAGCCAGGTGTTAAATGTCCCCTCTCAATCTCTTAGGTCTAATAGATGATGATATCTGGTCCCTTGAGCTTTGTCATAGACATTCTCAGGTGCCACAGGGAAACGTAACTAAGAAGAACCCCTTTCTCAGTAAAAGTTTTTCCAGATTCCAAATGGGGCAGCACTACTGTGTTAGAATCAATGAATGTGGATAGAACAGGCAGCTGAGTGCCTGGGTTCTTGTCCCAGGTCCCCTGTTAAGATAGAACGACTTGTAGTTTTGGATTCAATGTCCCAGGGACATTTGCACCATGAAACAACCCTAAATGCTCCCTTGCTTCTTGGCCAAGTGCTTCTGCTTTGTCCAGAGCCCTTTCTTTCCTCCTGGTGATTGCAGGGCTCTGGTTCCAGTGTGATTTTTCCAGGTATGGGTGAAGAATATTAGAAGGTCTCAATTGCCACATAGTCAGAGACCTCATGTCACCTGGAACAACACTTTCCTTTGACAGTCACTGACTATGGCTTTCCTGAGTATCCTGAAGAAGAAACAGGATAGGATGCAGAAGGCCGGGAAGGGAGAGGAGGAGGCTATTTAGGAAATAGTTATTTTTGACTGTGGAAGAACTAGAACAATTTGTTACAATGTGCTGTCTTCAACCACAACTAAGTGATGTGGCCCTTGACGATCCACTGTTGCACCCACTTGATCAGAATGAAACATTGGTGCCCCATAGAACTGCTGAACACATGAAGAGTTAGGTACACCTGCCCATTTCCCCATTAGAGATCAGATCTGCTGCCTTGTGAGCCTGCGGAACTAGAGGACGCTGAGGCAGGACAATGTTCTGGTTCTGTTACCGGTTTTGACTATCTCTTGGCGTTGTCTAGAATTAGCATTGAATTCAAGAGTCTAGTCTCACAGGGACTTGGCAAAGGAGAGAAAAGGAATTGGGCACAGATCTTGGAGAGTGGCTGGCACAGCTGGAACAAGAGGGTTTATTGACAGAAAAAAATCTAGCTTCAAACCATGGCTTTGGTTTATTAGCTGTGTGGTCTAGATAAACAATCTTTGTGGGGGATCTATTTCTTCAACTGCACTATGAGGTCTTAACAGGACCTGCTCCATTCAAGGTATGCAGTGAATTACAGAATATTAATATTTTGCTAGGACCTGAGCCACTGTGCAAATACAACTCTGTAGGGCTGACTTTCCCAGAAACAGACACACTGTCTTCTACAAGACTGAAATACTTTTATACAAGGTGGTAAATAGACACATCACTGCATCCTTTGATTGTTCTCTACAACTTATGGCTGCTCCAACTGGGCAGTGCCACATAGCTCTTGCTGCTGTTTTCACAACTAGTTCCCAGGTCCTAAGGTCTGTGGGAGTACTTTGAGACCCTGAACATCTTACAAAAGTTCAGCTGAAGGTCAAAGGAAATAGGCTCTGGGATAATGCCCCTGCAGACCGATAGTGCCGAGTGGCACAGTGGTGAGAGTCCTATTCCTTCTGCTGTCCTGCCTTCTTAAATGCTGATACGTAGACATGATGATACTTTTCATGTGGTAAAAGCTAAGAGGCTACCAGGTACCAGGTTGCATGATTATAATTGCAGAAACTCTGGACGCTGAGGCAAGAGGATTGCAAGTCAGAGGCCAGCCTCAGCAATTTAGTGGGACCCTGTTTCAAAAAATAAAAAGGGCTGGGAACTTAGCACAGTGGTAAAGTGTTCCTGGGTTCAATTCTCAATACAAACAAACAAAAAACTCCAAGAGGCCTTAGTTTCAGGGGAGGCAGTTCCTCACCCAAAACCTGAACAACACACAGACTCTGGCATTAGAGTATTTTGACATGCCTTATGAACTTTCCTGTTGGTGACTCCCCTATCGTCTTGTCCTGGCAGCCTATGTGTACTATTTAATCAGTGGCCTGGGCATCACTGCAGGAGCTCATCGCCTGTGGAGCCACCGAACTTACAAAGCGCGGCTGCCCCTGCGGCTCTTCCTGATCATTGCCAACACCATGGCGTTCCAGGTAAGTAGCGGGTGCTGCTCAGCTCTTATGTCTCTACCCAGTCACTGATCCAGGATGGGAATGAAGAGGCTCAGTGTTTAGAGAACAGCCCCAGTAGGACAGCCATTGCCCTTTCCAGCTACTTTGGTCATCTCAAGTGAGGCTCGGTGCTTAATTCTTTTTTTCTTTATTCTAATTTCTTATACATGACAGCAGAATGCATTTCAATTCATAGTACACATATAGAGCACGATTTTTCCTGTCTCTGGATATACACAAAGTAGAGTCACACCATTCGCGTCTTCATACATGTACTTGGGTAATGACGTCCATCTCATCTACCGTCTGCCCTACAGTGCTTAATTCTATCCAGCTTGGGAATTCTTCAGTCACTGGGATGGGAAATAGGAGGTAAATAAGAAAGGCTATCAAGATAGAGAATTATTTTTCTTCCAATGTCCCTTCTCATACAGTATAGCTGCTGTTGCCTTCTGCATAAGGAACCATGGTCATAAACTAGGCACTGAACCTGGTTTCCTGGGGAGACAATGAACATTAAACTTGTGCTCTTAGGTTGACTATTTTAGGACTCCACCACAGTGGGATTGAAGGTGATGTGTCATACACTCCTGAGCTCTTTTCTTTTAGATAGTAACAGTATATAGCACAGACTATGTGCCTGGTACTGTGCTTAAGTACTTGATATAGCTTAATTACTTCCTTCTAAGATGGGTAAGGGGGTAGGTCTTATTATTATCCCCAATTTATAGATGAGGAAACTGAGTAATGACTAACTTAGCATGGCAGCCCCAGATAAGCTAGGTTAGTCAGGTATTAAAATGTAGTGAGATAACAGGTTTATAATAGAGACAGAATGAGGGAAATTATAGCAATGGGCACAATATAGCTTGTGGTATAGGGCTTAGCATGCAGCAAAAGGGAAACAATAAATTAGTTTCCTTTGTCTTTGCAGTATCTGAGGTGCTTAGCACATTTTCATAATCATTTTTGCTCTAGTAACTTGTATCTTGAAGTTCCTGCTGTTTATCTGAGGGCCAAAGGGAAGGAAAAGTCATATTGGTACATTCTTGAAGGAATGGAAAGAGCCCCAGGCAAGCCCAGAGGTCCTTTGGAACCGTAGTCACAGTCATGAATCACTTGCTGTTCTTGTTGAGTTGGGTGAGCTGTCACTTGTGCAGGTATCAGGGTAGAGTCCCTGCCACTTATACCCACAGACCATCACTCTGGGGCCACTTGACTCATACTTTCCCACAAATTGGCCCATGAGGACCTTGTCCCTTCTTTGCTCAAGAAATGGCAGTGTTCTTTCTTAATGAAACTGTCTGAGCTCAGTATGATTTATTTCCATTCTCCCCATCATATAACTGCAAGAAGCTGCAGTGCTCTTCCTGTGGCCTGGGATTAAGTTGCTTTTCCACCTGAGCTTCGGGGCAATTGAGCAGAAGAGGACAGGCTCCAGTAACTCTTCTTTGGAGCCAAACTCATAGATATTTGTGAGGCTGGGCTGAGAGCCGTGGGCCCTTGCAGACATCCAGGCATTGGACTTCTCCCAGGAGGGCATCTCTCCTCAGGCCTGTGTTCCTCTTCTCTGTCCCTCCAGAATGATGTTTATGAATGGGCCCGAGATCACCGCGCCCACCACAAGTTCTCAGAAACAGATGCTGACCCTCACAACTCCCGCCGCGGCTTCTTCTTCTCTCACGTGGGTTGGCTGCTGGTGCGCAAACACCCAGCTGTCAAAGAGAAGGGGGCGACGCTGAACCTATCTGACCTAAAAGCTGAGAAGCTGGTGATGTTCCAGAGGAGGTGAGTGAAGGGAGGATGGGGCTGGGGATGTGGCCCTGGACATCTGTGGTTCAGGGACCCAACTTTTTCTCTCAGAACTTATAAAATAAAAATGGAGTGATTTACATGTTCAGATCATCATTTAAAAGTTAATTTTTAATGTGACACAGATACACAGACATGAACTAATGCTCTGTTTCTTTGTGTGTGTTATCTTAGTGAAACAAATTAAGGGCAAGAAATGATTATTGACCTAGGACAATCAGGGATACAAAAATGAATTTAACTAATCCTTATGTTAAAGAAGTATGAAGCCTATTTGGGGATTAAGGGATAAATCAAGTACCCAAATAACCATGATACAAGGCAGAATATCCTGCTATACTCAGAGGAAGAAAGAGGAGGGAGATTGCTCAGTAAGGAACTCCAGGGAGAGGTTTACAAATAAAGTAGCATCAGAATCCACCCATGGATAGAGACTTTTCTCAAAGATGGGTAAACAGGGATGGTGCAAAGACAATGAAAAGAATGAAATATAGCCTCATGCGTGTTCCAGGAAGGTCCTTCTGTTCAGAGTACAGGGGTGGCTCTAGATAAAGGATTACAGAGACTGATAATGTTCCTTTGGAGTCCGAGGCACAGATGTAGGATTTAATTCATCTGGCAACATGGAACTACTAATGGTCTCTGCAGCAATATGGCACAGTCAGAGGTGTGCTTCAGAAAGCCTGTTCTCAGGGTGGGTGGAAGTAACCATTGAGCCAGAGAGAGGAGAGGCAGGGACCCAGGTCAGCTGGTAGGAAGTACCCATGGTGGTAGTGATGCAGTTAGTGACAGCAATGGAAAGGAGTTGGAGGCAAGGAATGCAAGTCAAAGGTGTGACTGCTGTAAGGAGGTAAGCAGTCAGTGCCCTTGGAATATTAATGGCTTGGTTTTGCATGAAAGAATAGGACAGGGCCTCTGGAGGGACAGAGACTTTCAGGTGATAAAAGAGACTCCTGAAGGAAAAGCATAGCAAAGAATTATGGGTTGTCACAGGAAATGGAGGCAAGCCTTCTTGCATAGACTATGCCAAAAACTGATGGACATTTAAAGTTAAGGGAGCCCTAAGGCAGATGGGTAATAGCCCAGGCAGCAGAATTGGGGCTAATGAGCTTGAGATTTGAACCCTTACCTTTTTGACCACATGACCTTATGGTCTCATGAAAAAGAAAAATGGATTTCAAGTGAAGAGAAGGGAATCATTTAGCAGGTCCATATTGCTTCATCTAAAACCTGATTTCCACCCCATCTGGGTGTGGTAGCACATGCCTCTACTCCCAGCTGCTTGGGAGGCTGAAGCAGGAGGATCACAAATTCAGAGCCAACCTAAGGAACTTAGTGAGACCCTGTTTCAAAATAAAAAAGGGCTGGAGATATGGCTCAGCAATGCCCCTCCCTGGTTTTAATCCCTGGTACAAAAAGAAAGAGAAAGAAAAAAAGATTTTTCACCCCATTTCCTCTTTCTGTTTTATGCCATCCTGTACTCATAGTGTAGGAGGAAATATACAGCCCACTCAGTAAGAATGGGCAGTCCAGATAAATGTGAGAGTTCTCTTTCCACTAACTGTGGGATCTCTCAATGTAGGTACTACAAGCCCGCTGTCCTGTTGATATGCTTCATCCTGCCCACACTGGTGCCCTGGTTCTATTGGGGTGAAACTTTTCTAAACAGCTTGTGTGTTGCCACTTTCCTGCGATATGCTGTAGTGCTCAATGCCACCTGGCTGGTGAACAGTGCTGCCCACCTGTACGGATACCGCCCCTATGACAAGAACATTAACTCCCGGGAGAATATTCTGGTTTCCCTAGGAGCTGTGGGTAAGTCATCCATCCCTAATATGACCACATCTAGTGGTCTGTTGATTAGGAGCCAGAGAAATCCAAATGACTGTTTTTATGACCACTTTGTAGCTCAGTTCTTCCGCTATAAAACTGGGGGCAGCATATTGGGAAACCCTTACGGGAGTGAAGCAACAACTATATAAATGGAAAGGATGTGCTATCTATTATAATGAGTCCTTTTGAGATTTCCTTTTTCTAGTCATCTCATAGGCTGTAGTCTTACAATGGGATGGGGGATGTAGAAATACAAAAGTCGAGACATCTGCATGGTTTGTATGTTTAGTGTTTTATATTTAAACATTCTGTATAAAATGTAGATTGATTACAAATTAGTTTCAAAAATTTCAACTATGCCACACTTTAAATCTCACTACTATATTTGAATACACCCTACTTTTAAGAGTGGGTGCAGTGGTATAGGCCTGTAATCCCAGCAGCTGGAGAGATTGAGGCAGGAGGATGGTGAGTTCAAAGCCAGCCTCAGCAACTTAGCAAGGTCCTAAGCAACTCAGTGAGATCCTGTCTCTAAATAAAATATTTTTAAAAGGGCTGGGGATGTGGTTCAGTAGTTAAGTGCCCCTGGGTTCAATCCCCAGTGCCAAAAAAATAGAGTGGGCTGGCCTTATTATTTAGTGATGCAAGTATGAGGAGAGTCAGGGCATCTGTTGGTGGTCCTTTCCCACCTCCTATCAGTCCCATTTCTTCTTGTCCTTTATTTTTCGGTTTTCTGCTTACTTTACTATATGCTGGGAACTCCTCTTCCCCCACAGAACTGTGGGAATCCTCCAGTAAAGCAGAGAATTTGATTACAATTTTCTGTTTTCTTATCTGATTGTTCACTATTCCTAAATTGTATCCTCTCTATAATCCTGGTTCCAATTGCCAGAATGAGGGAAACAGTTCTACCATCTGTCTCTACTTTTTTCCTGTCCTTTCATTCCAAGTACATATAGACTTTGACAAGGCCTCAAGTTAATTTTCCCTGTGCAGACTGCATGGGCACTTCTCATCAGTGGTCAGACCTATTAAAGAGAGAGAGAGAGAACTATTTATTATTTATTTTTTGGCGGACACAACATTTTTGTTTATTATGTGGTGCTGAGGATCGAACCCGGGCCCCACGCATGCCAGGCGAGCGCGCTACCACTTGAGCCACATCCCCAGCCCCCTGAATTTTCATATACATGTGTGTCCTGTATTATAAATAATACTATAGCAAGCCTTCCGGATTCTAGCCTCCTTAAGGATGATCATAAAAAAGTGATTGTCATTATCTTAGTCTCCATTGTTTTTCATTACTCCAAAGCTGCTCTTTCATCCTTCTCATCTCAGAGCTTCTCTTCTACCATTGTTTGCTGCCATTGTGATGTTTTTCATCTTGAATTACCTCCCTCACAGTCACATGCTCATCTTCTCCCTGAAAAAGCTGACCTTTCCCTACAGCCATTCCCCTTGAGATGTGTCTTGCTGCCGCAAGTGCAACCCATTGGCTCTCTCCCTTTTTCTCTTGTATATGCATGTGTGTATGATTCCATTTAAATTGAATGTTAGGCTTTGTGATTGCTCACTTAGAGCCTTGCTATGAAACCCTGGGTGGAAGTAGCAATCCTCTGTCAGCAGTACCAGTTTCTCTCTATAGTCTCCTTATCCTCAAGATAGATTTCCCATCACAAAAGCTCCCAGTCAGCCATTGGTGACCAGGGCTTCTTGATTCATTTCTTTCTTTCTTTTTTTTTTTTTTTTTTAATATTTTTTAGTTGTTGATGGACCTTTATTTTATTTATTTTTATGTGGTTCTGAGAATCGAACCCAGTGCCTCATGCCTGCTAGGGAAGCGTGCTACCTCTGAGCCACAGCCCCAGTCCCCTTGACTCATTTCTTAAGATGCCTCAGGGCATATGATTCAGAGTAGAAGACACAGGGTTCATCCATTCACTTGGCAACAACAGCTTTCTCTGAGGTTTGTAGTGTGCTGCTGGGTAAGATGTTGCCAAGATGAGGAAAACGTCAATCCACCGAGATTCATAACTTCTCTCCTTGGTTTGTTCCAGGTGAGGGTTTCCACAACTACCACCACACCTTCCCTTATGACTACTCTGCCAGTGAGTACCGCTGGCACATCAACTTTACCACATTCTTCATCGACTGCATGGCTTCCCTTGGCCTGGCTTATGACAGGAAGAAAGTATCCAAGACCGCCGTCCTGGCCAGGATTAAGAGAACTGGAGATGGAAGCCACAAGAGTGCCTGAGTTTGGGGTTGTCCAGGTTCCTTTTCTAAAGCCATCTGGGCAGAGGTTTAATGTTCTGTTAATTAACTACTGAGTAATACTACCCAGATGCTAAAGACGATGACCTTAACCCACTCTAGTACAGTATTCTTGTAAATGCGCAAGTATTGAAAGGCAACAAATTCCCCTCTTTGAAGCTAGGCTGATTTTTTTTTTTTTTCCTCTTCTATTCCCATTATCCTTTGCCTTGCTTGGTTCCTATCACCTTCCTTTCTCTAATCCCTCATTGCCTCCCAGGCAAGCACCTGATCAGCCATAAGTTGGTGTCCATTGTAAAAACCCAACGGTCTTTTCTAGAGCCTAAAAGTAAAGATCTTTGCCACAGTTAACTCTCTTTTCTTGATCTCTCCTGAGCTTCCAGATTGGTGGCTCTAGCTAGATATGCAACAAAATCTTCTCAAAAGTGCCCATTAACTGTCATCATACGCTTTGCCAGATAGAAGGTGAAAATAACTTTGTCACAGAGTTTGCAAAGCAGGTCATTCATCAGGGGAGAGTGAGCATGCAGGGTATGATTTGTAAGTAAGGATGTGGTTGAGGTGGGAAAGCTTTTTGTAGTCAGAACCAGCTGCCTACTTAGCAGAGACCTGGAGCCTCTCTACTTAGTATGCGTCCTTTCTCTCCTGATTGGTAGAGTAGCCATGAAGGTTGGCAATTAAATTACCACAGCACATCTCAATGTCTCAATATAGTTTAGACTGAGGATAAATGGGAAGCATTTTATCCTTAGAAAACGTGATCTCTGTTGGGGAAGGACGTTTCCCCCCTATATAACAAGGACATTTTCTTATTTCATACACAAACAAGTTGTCAGATTAACCATGTCCAGAAGTGATGGATACAGCAACAGTTAATAGAATTTTGAGGATTCTGTGAGCTTCTCATTCAACTTCTTTCATCTTTCTGCTGTGCTATCTTCAGGATTTTGGTCACTGCCCTTGTAATGATAGGATGGCTGTGGCATTTCCAAATATCCAACAATGGAAAGATTTTAGCAGGTGAACTTGGGTCAAAGTTAAACGTGTATAGACATAATCTGTATTGCAGCATGAAAAATATTCACTGGGAGTATTTCATTCTGAAAAAGAAATACTAAAGTAGCTTGAAGGACAAGAGGAACCTATTGGTTTACCCATTCCTCCCACTGCTGGGCAGGAGGAGATGGACAGTTTGAGGGGCAGGGTCTGTAGGCAGCTCCTGAGAGATTACTTTCTAAAGGAAGAGCTCTGACAGCACATTGCCAGAGGGTTCAGAAGCTGCTGAGTGATTTGTTGGGTGTTCTGGTGAGCTAAGTTAGATAGGTTCATTCATTACTGTTTCTCCTTACATAGAATAAAACCTAGGTTTCCTCCCCCGTTATTGTGCCCCTTCATGCATTCCTTTTTCTGTGACCATCCAGACAACACTGATAGGACTGCCTGTGGCAGGGTTTGGGTGTAGGGATCTTTTAACCACCTTGTTTCCTGGCTCTACTCCATCTGTCATTTTTACTGGTTCTCTTATACTTCCTTTTTTTCATTAAAGACAGCCTCCTATGTGTGTGTCTTCAGGGCAGTGAGGACTTCCTATCCAGGCAACACCCTATTCTGCAGACACATTGCTCATGGGCACTGAACTGAAGTGGCCTCCAGATCCTCTTCACCTCCACCCTATGTGCCTCTGCCACACTGATAACTTAAGAAAAGTTTAGCAAACCCTCTCAAAACTTTCCTGGCTCACACAGGCTCACTTTCCAAAAAGCTAAGCCAAATGCCCATGTTGTGCCAGTGAGCTGACCATGGAGGAAAGCAGGGTTTGTTGATAATCTCCTTTCTAGGACAGAAGAGAGCATGCTCAGTGTGATTCTTGCAGGAAGAGGACACCCAGTTCTCACTTTGAAAGGAGGCCCTGACCAGGAGCCAGAGTCTGCTGCAAAGCTTTGGCTTAAATGTGGGATCTGAGATGCCATGAATTTTGCTGAAAAGAGTGTGTGTTTAGCAAACTTAACCGACATCCCCTACCACACAGCCAAGCAGACAATAGGATAGAAGTCTGTGGGGGGAAAAACAGAATGTCAGTAGTTTAAAGACTATGGGCCTTTCCTGCCCTGTACCTCCGTCATCAGTGTGGAAGCCTGGCTTTGCTCTTACCAGGATTAACAGTGTACAATGCCAAATGCTTTGTCCATTGTTGAGGCCTGATGTTGGGAGGAAGCAGGAACTTTCTTCCTGTGTCAGTTGAGTTGAGGCAAAAGGGACCAGCCTGCACTAAGGCAGCCTTGCTTTGAACTGTTCATTAAAGCAGAAAAGAATCTTATGGAAGATCACTATAGATCATATCTGCTGACCTGTGTGCCTACCCACAAATATGTCTCTTGGGTTATTTTATCTCTGCAGGTCATCAGGTAGATATAACCCTCAATTTTTTCTCATTCTCTTTTAATTCTGTCCCACAAATCTGATCCATTCCACGTCCCTACAGAAGTGAGGATAGAGACCTTGGACTGAGGGTGCAGGACATGAGTGTGGGGGGTAGTGGTAGATTGACTCAGTAAAGAACATTTTTCAAGATTCTAAAGCTCAATGACACATTAAAAGAAACTCTGATCAAGAGTGAATTTGTAATGGTTAATGCTGACAATTTATTCAGGTGCCTTACCTCTTTTCTAATCCATGTTACACGTGAGCCTCCCTTGCTCCCTCTTGAGTCCCTTAACACCTGAGAGCCTGCAGCAGTGCAGATGTAAAAACTGGCCCGCTTGGAGGATTACCAATATGTAGATTTGAAGGATTCCCTTCTGGGCTTCATTTTGTAAACTTCTTAGGGCTGTTTTTATTAATCACGTTTGATGGAGGGTAGAAATAATTTGAACATATTTTATTTATACCTTTATTAATTAAAAGGTTACAGTGTTTAAAATGGAAGTTTTAACAGTCTGCAATTATTCCAAGTGTGTTCTCTGTAAATGTAGCAGAAGTGGGTTGATGTGAAAAGAAGGCAAGGTAGCTATGCTATACTGGTGTGAAGGTCAGGGCCTCCTACCAGTATGCCACTGACCATGTGACTCCTAAAGCAGACTTATGCTGACAATAAAGAATCCACTCCCAAGATAAGGACATTAATCCATGAGGGTAGAACACTCCTGACCTAATCACCTCTTAATGGTTCCACCTCAATGTTGTTGCTTTGGAGATGAAGTGTCCATCCCATGAATTCAGACCACAGCACTGGACAAGTCATTTACAATGTGCCTCAGTATTCCTTCTCTTAAAATGGGGTAATAAAACTGACCTACCTCAATGGACAAGTTTGAGGCATGAGTAATGCTTCTACTAAAGCATTTTGGCATCAGCAGAGGAATTTTCAAAACCTGCATGTTTTTATTATAGCAGTATCCACCATGGACTTGTACCATGTTCTGGATGATGTTAGACTACATCCTCCTCTTGAGAGATTGAATGAATGCAGTTGATAAATGTTGGATAATTAGCCAGACAAAATTTTGAGAATGTATACTCATTGCTATGAAAATATATGCAGGATACCTTTTCCTTCCTTGGGTGAGATTTTTCCTTATGTGAAATAGTAATTATTTGTAACCTAAGAATTGTTTTTGGAATAATTTTCATTAATATCAACTTTGAAGCTAGTTGTTTTGATCTGAAGTTGTGTTTGTTCTAATAAAATTGATGTGAATCTGATTGCACTGTGCCTTGGAGCTTTTTGACTGTTGTAGTCTCCTGGGACCTGTTAATATGGCTCATCATCTTATGTTCCCTGTACCTTTAAAAGAAATTAAAACAACAACAACAACAAAAAAAAAGAACAGTAGAAGCTACAGGGGTTGAATCATAGCCCAGTAACCTGCCTTGCCCTTCCTAAGAGTTAACTTTAGGTTAAACTGTGGGCAACAGGAAAGGAGATGTCTGCTCCTATTAAATCAAACATGTGCCACCAATTGGCACTAAGGCCTGGGGAAATGCCAGCTCTCCATGTGTCACTAAGATAGAGTTCCTGGGAAAGGCCTGGAGCAGCAGCAGAAGTACCGCCTGGGAAAACAAAACTTTCTCTTGCAACCCAGGCTGGACAGTGCAGCTCCTGGAAAGTCCTGGCCTCCAAAGAATAAATGGCTTCCTGACTGCTGATGTACAACAGCAGGAAGAACGGAAGGGTATACAGTTCTAGAATAGAGAGGGCTTCTTGATCACAAGGTGGAAAAGGTGGATTTTGTTTTGCTTTGTTTTTACTTTAAACTTTTTCTACTTTATTGGAGAATCCTCATGTGGAAAAACATACTTTACATTTAATTTTTTTGCAGTGTTCAGGATTGTGCCTGCTCGACAAGTGTTCTACCACTGAGCTACATCCCCAACCCTTTTAAAATGTTTAATTTTGAGACAAAGAGTCTCCCTAGCCTGACCAGGCTGGCCCAAACTTGGGTTTTTCCTGCATCATCCCCTCAGCTGGTATTTCAGGGGTGTACCACAGCTCCCAGTATACATAGGCTTCTAAGAGTTTGTCAGAACCAGCTCTGCCAGTTCACCCCGCTTCCTGTTGTAAGGATGCCCTCATCTTGGACAAGCATGACTATCAGTTATTCTTACAGAACTCCAAAATTCTGAATGTGCAAAGTCAAAGGTAGGGCTGGAGTGTGGCTCAGTGGTAGAGCACTTGCCTAGCATGTATGAGCACTGGGTTTGAGCCTCAGCTCCACACAAGAAGATCAATAAATAAAATAAAGGTACTGTGTCTATCTATAACTAAAAAACATTCTTTTTAATTAAAAGGTATAAACACTGAGGCTTTGCCAGACCTTGATAAGTTGATAGTGGGCTGAGGGCAGTAAAGTTGCCCTCCTCACGTACAAGAAACTTGACTCTTAGAGGAATTACTGAGAGTATTACTCTGAACCAATTCTGAACTTACAAACTCAAAAGGTTATACACATTGAGTTCTGCCAGATCTTGCTATCTTAAATTGATAATGACATTGACTTCATTAATTAATACCTGATTTCCTAATTTGAGTCCCTTTCCCTTTTTATTTTGTTTAAAATGTTCAGGCGAGAATATGTATTTTTCAGTATCAGAACGTCTGTCTTTTCAATGTCTCCACTGTTTCCCAGGAACTGGTATCCAATTTTAACAATGCATCTCTACTCTGCTCTTTGTTTCTTTCTTATTTCCTTTCTTATTTCTGCCACACCTGGTTGTCTTCTCACTGATTAAACACACCTCTGTGCAGCTTCCAGGAAACCTGTATTTTGTACACTTGTGACTTCATCTTGGAGGTTTCTTATTCCTACCTGCAAACATTCCAAAAAGGAAGAGGATAGAAAAGCAAATGATCTTAGAAAAGAGTTAATGTACAAGTTCAGTCTAATCAAGATTCAGTGGGGGAAAAGTGATGAGCTAACCAGTACACTATACACCCATGTGTAGAAAAACTCCCAGTAGGCAGAGTAATTCATTCTGGTTTTAACATGTTTTATGTGAGAATGTATAAAGAGGTTAGGGTCTTATATAGGAATCAAGATTAAGCTATGTCATAAAAGGACAAAAAATACTTTAAGATAATAATAAAGAAGAGTATAGAAATAAAATACCTTATGCTCAATGGCCATCAATTTTCTCCCCCTTCCATAGGGGTAGAACCAGGAAGGTCCCTAAAACATATCTGATAGGACAGAAAAAATAAGTGGAGCATCTAGATTGGAAAGGAAAAAGTAAAATTATCTCTATTTGCAGATGACATGACTGTTTTTACAACATCCTAAAGAAATCACACATGCATAACTATTCAAGGTCATTAATAGGTTGATCAATGCTATCAGATAATATCAACATATAAAAATCAATTTTATTTCTATAAACTAGCAATATATAATATATAATAAAATTAAGAGAATCCCATTTATTATAAGATCAAAAAGTGCTCTAGAATGCCACATTGAAAACTTCAAAATGCTATTGAAAAAAAAGGACATCTAAATAATGGTAAGAAATTCTACTATGTTCATGGATTGAAAGATTTAATATTGTTAAGATGGTAATATTTCCCCAATTGACCTAGAGTTTCAAGGCAATTCTCATCAAGTTCCAACTTATTTTTTTTTTGAGAAATAGATAAGTAGAGCATAGCATTCATATGGAAATTCAAGGAACCCTGAACAGCAAAACAAATATGCAAAGAAGAGCACAAATTTGGAGGACACTTATTTCCTGATTTCAAACTTTCTTCAGAGTCATTAATCAAGACAGTGTGTATAATACTGGCAAAGCCAAATAAATCAATGGAATAGAATGGGGAATAGAGAAATTCACCATACATCTAAGGTTAATTGATTCTTGACAGGCATGCCTAGATAATCCAATGGGGAAAGAATAATTTTTCAATAAAGCTGGAACAAGTGAATATCCAAACACAAAGGAAAGTTGGCCCACTACCTCAAACTATGTACTGAAAGTATACCAGCTCAAGAGGCTGAGGATATGGCTCAAGCGGTAGCGCGCTCGCCTGGCTTGCGTGCAGCCTGGGTTCGATCCTCAGCACCACATACAAACAAAGATGTTGTGTCCGCCGAGAACTGAAAAATAAATATTAAAAAAAAAAAAGAAAGTATACCAGCTCAAGCTACATAACTCTTAGCAGAAAATATTAGTGTAAATCTCTATTATCTGGTATATTTTTCTGCTTTTTGTCAACATGATGAAATACCGAAGAAAAACAACTTGAAGGAGGATTTATTTTGGCTCACAGTTTCAGAGAATCCAGCCCATGGTAGGAAGGCAAAACATGGGCTTGAGGAGAGGCAAGGCAAGACATCAGAGCAGAAAGATGTGAGGAAGGAAAGCTACACATCTCATGGCAGCTGCAAAGGATGTGTGGGGGGTGTCCCTCATCAATGGGTTAATCCATTGATGAATTAATAATTTGAAGACATTATTTGGAGGTGGGGCGTAGTTGGAGAAAGTAGGTTATTGGGGGTGTGCCATGGAAGGCTATATCTTGTCCCTAATTGATTCCTCTCTTTGGGCGTGAGGGGCGGAATATTATGGTTTGATTTTGAAATATTCCCCAAAGGCTCATGAATTCAAGGCTTGTTCCTCAATGAAACAAACTTCAAAGGTAGAATTTCCAAAAGTGATTGTGGTTCATGAGGGCTCTGACCTTATTAATGGGTTAACCCATTTAGAAATTCATATCTGGGAGTGGTACAGACTGCAGGAGGTAGAATCTAGTTGGAAAGAGTAGTAGGTCCTTGGGGGCACACCCTTGGGGACTATATCTTGTTCCTAGCCACTTCCTTGTTCCCTCTCTTCCCTCTCTGCTTCCTGACTGCCAAAAGTTAAGTAACTTTCCTCTGTCATGCCCTCCTGCCACGATGAGTTTTTCTCAAGAATTTTGGTCACAGTGAGGAAAACTAATGAACCTGAGGTTGGGCAATTTCTTGGATGTGATGGTAAAAGCACAAGCAGCAAACAAATTTTAAATACTGGCTTTCGTCAAAATTGAGAATTTTGTGCTTCAAAAGATACCATCAGGAAATTAAAACTGCAACCCACAGAATGGAAGAACACATTTGCGAATCATATGTTTGATCAGAGTCTAGTACTTGGAATATAAAAGGAACTCTCATTGGAATTGAACCCAAGGCTTCAGCCTGCTAGGCAAGCACTCTACCAATGAGCTGTACCCCAAGCCCTGCAGATCAAAAATGAAAAGACAAATACCTGATGGTAAAGAAGAGAAAATATTTGAATATACATTTTATTTATAAAAAAATATACAAATGGTAAAAAAAAAAGGCACAGGGAAAGATGCTTAACGTTAATAGTCATCAAGGAAATACTACTCAGAATCACAAAGAAATTTCACTTCATACCTGAATATAATAAAGAAAACAGTGAAAAATAATTATTGCTGAGGAAGTAAACAAACTGGAATCCTTATACATTGCTGATGGGAATCTAACATGATGCAGCTGCTTTGGAAAACATACATGCCATTCCTTAAAGGATAGAAAATATAGAACTAACATAGGACCCAGCAATTCTGCTCCTAGTACATCCCCAAGAGAAGTGAAAGCATACATGCTGAAAAACTTGCATATGAGTGTTCAGAACTGGATTATGTAAGAGTCCAAAGTGGAAACAACACAAATGTCCATGAACACAATAATAAATAAACAACAAAGTAGTATATTTGTACAACAGAATATTATTTAGCCATAAAAAGAACCAAGTATTGATACATGATATGATGATGGATCTTAAAAAGTTTGTTCTGTGATCAAGCAGTCAGACACAAAAGGCCATAATCTGTATGATTCCACTTATATGAAATGCCCAGAATAGATTAATATAGAGACAGAAAGCAGATTAGAAGCTGCCAGAGGGCCATGGGAGAAGAATGAGGAGTGACAGCTAATGGCACTGTTTTGTGTGAGAAGTGACAAAAATGTTTCAATGTTAGGTTGTGGTGGTAGTTGCAGGACTCAACTGAAAATGGGTGAATTGAACTCTTTATTTAAAAGGCTGGTTTGGGGCCTGAGGTTGTTGTTCAAGTGGTAGAGTGCTCACCTAGCATGTGTAAGGCACTGGGTTCAATTCTTAACACCACATAAAAATAAAATAAAGATATTGTATCCACCTAAAACTAAAAATAAGTATTAAAAAGGGCTTGTTTTATGGTATATGAATGGAATCTCAATAACAAATATTGTATGAGAAAAAAAGTGCCTTGTATTTTATTACTTTTACCATTAGTGGTAGCTGAGATTCAAACTAAAACAGATTAAAGAAGCAGGGAGAAAAATCAAGTTTTTATTTAAAAGACTTGATTATACAAATCAAGTCTTAATTCTACAGTGATATTATCTCCAGTCTCAAACTTTAAAGAGACAAACATAGCCAAATGACAAAAGGCAGCTGCTATAATAAAGTCTAAGATAACAATCTTGGTATACCAAATTATAGTAGTTGAAAAATCCACATACCAAGTTCTATATTAGTGAAAAGGGTTTAGGTCAAACATAAACAGAAATCCAATTTTTCTTTTGAGTAGGAAATCCAAGATCTCAGTCCACCAGACTGGAGGACATGATGATAATAGCAGTATCAACGTTTCTATGGACAGGCACTGCCCTGCAGGCCAGACAGCACATCACCTCACTGTATCAGAAGCAGGTGCTGTTACTGACTCATCAGATCTGGAGAGAAGCTGTGAGAGAGTAGGTAGTGGTGTTGTGGTGTAGCTGCAGAACTGAGGCCTCCTGGTTATCCTGGATTGGAGTAGAGGACAAAGGAGACAGGCCCAAATCTCTTATATCCAAGTGCCTGCCAGGGATACTCAGTTATACTCAGAGGCAAAGCTCCTCCCTGGCTGCCAATGGCAAGGAGCTGAACTCATGCACAAACTGCACAAGCTTCCTGTGTTCTGCAAGAACCCAGCTCTCTCACCTCCTGACCCACCTGAACACTGATCCCAGTTGAGTTTTAAGCCCTTCTCTCTATCATAGAAACAGACCTGACATTTCCTCTCTACTTTTCCAACCATACTCCACCCTTCTGTTAAGTTCTGAGCTCCTCCAGGGCGTTTTCCTCTTCTAGAAATGTCTTCCTTCACCTAAACAGATGGTATTCAATTAAATGGTGGAAATCTCAAGCCTTCATTTAAGTTCTATCTCTGCTAAAAGCTGGAAGAAATGTCAGAGGGAATGGGAGTCCTATTCTGTGTCCTGTAATTAATTTTCTGTGATGCTGGCAAAGCACAGAATTTTGTACACTGAATTTAGGGCAAATTCCACAGGCCCCAATGGCAGACTCCATGGAGCTTAGATTCTATCAGGGGTTGCTGGAAGCAAGAAGAACCCTCCCCTTTTGGTGACTCACGTCAGCCCCACCTCCACTATACTGCCCAGTAAGTTACATCCAGTCCACAGAGAGCTCACAAAGGGGCAATGTGTGCGGTGCTGACTCATTGTGATTTGGACCAAAGAGAGGACCCAAATCCTCTCAAAAAGGCCAAAGGGGCCCTCTTTACCTTGAGCACTTCCCAGGGGGAGCACTGAGTAGCCAATTCTGGCCAGGCTGTAAAAGACTTTTTAAATAAGAATAGGAAATGAGGAAAATGTGGAACGTGAAAGTAAAAGGCAGCACCGGGCCCAGGATTGCTCATGGTTCTATTCTGCCGCAAAATTGCCAGGTGTTATTTTGACTTGTTTACAGACTCTAACACTATTCTTATTTCTTCCTTAGAGAATTATAGATAATAGAAGGACTCCATATAAAGTCTGTTTTAAATATGTGTACATTTAATTGAAGAAGTAGTCCTTTAACATTAGAGGTAACCACATTAGGGCTGAAGTATAGCTCAATAAATCTCTTGCCTGGCACAGAGATGTCCTGGATTTGATCTCTGGAACTGCAAAAAACAAAACAAAGCAAAGCAACCCTACATATCTTAAAGTGAACAATTATACCGCATTGAGTACATTTACAATGTTTTGTGACCACTATCTCTAATTTAAAAATATTTTCATGATCCCAGAACACAATATGGAATCCTCAATATGTAACATTCATAGTATGACTTGCTTCTCTCAGTATGTTTTTTTTTGTTGTTGTTGTTGTTTTACATTCAAAGTAGCATAAATTAGTACTGAATTCCTTTTGATGGTTGATTCATAGACCATTGTTTAAGTATACCACACAAATTTGTTGATTCATCTATCAATGGACAGTTTTTGAGTTGTTCCCACCTTTTGGTGAGGACAAATAGTGCTGTTACTGTTGACAATAATTGCATCCAATTATTTTAGTATTGTTTTCAATTCATTTAGACATACACCTAGGCATGAGTTTGCTGGGTCATATGGCAACTTTCTGTTTAAATTTTAGAGGAATCGCGGAACTGTTTTCCACAACAGCTGAGCAGCATTTACATTCCCATCAACAACCTAAAGGTGACAGCTGGCAGGGAGTAGCACTGCAAAGACTGGAACGGCCGAGCCTCCTGATTGGCATAGACGCCATCGGGCAGCCGCTGATTTGGCTGAGCAGCCTTGGGCGCTGGGTGGGGGGACGTGAACGCTATTAACCTCCCAGTACCAGGTCTGTGACCCGCAGTAACCCCAGAGAGAGGTGCGGAGGGTGGAGGAAAGGGATCCCTGTGTAAACCTTCGTCCCTTTCCTCCTCTCTTCCTCTGGAAAGCCAGTCCTCAAAGGACTCTCTGGCCCCGGAGTAGAGGGTGGGACCAGCGTCAGGCCAAAGCCTCCAGTCGTGCCTTTTCCAATAATAGGGTAGTGTGCGCAGTGGCGGGGAGGACAGGCTGCCACCTCGCTGACCCACCGAGGCCACTCGTGTCGCACAGAACATTCTGTGCGATTCCAGCGCTCCCGTCCTCACCCCTATCCCCCACTAAACTCAACAGCCCTGCTGAGGTCGGAAAGAGGAGGCTCTGCGTAGAGGCCACCAGCCTGGTTCAGCCTGCCGCGGCGGGAGCTGAGCTCGCGCCGCAGCTTCTGCTACCCAACCAGGCCTGGCGGGGCGGGGCGGCCGACACCCAGGGAGCTCCGCGGCGCCCTCCCCACCTCCCGCCGGGGTTACTGTCGGTCACAGACCCGGCCTTCAGGGTTATTAGCGTTCACGCTGCGCACAGTGCCGGAGTCTGCGCAACCAATCAGCGGCCGCCTGGCTTGTCTGACGGCTTTGGCGCCAATCAGGAGGCCCGACTGCTCTAGCCCCAGCCGCGCGCCTTCTAGCTCCCTGTGGCCTTTTTACTGCCTAGGGTCCCCTTGCCTCTTTCTGTCTTGACCCGTCACACCCTGCAACGCGAAAGTGCGGATGGCCTCGGGGGCCCACTGAGCTGTGGAGGCCGCACCTCCCCAGCACAGGCCCTCCTTCCCTGCCCAGAAGAATCGCAAAGAGGCGTTGTCAGCGCCTTGCCCCAGGGGACTCTGGCCTGTATGGGTGCCTGTACCTCAGCTATCCTCGAGGTGGGGGAGACCCGGCTAAGCCGGGCGGGCGGGCCGGTGGGCAGGGCGCATTTTGATCCTTGTCTGAAGTTGTGCAAACACCTATCACGTACGAGTCAGCAAAACAGATTGTTGTGCCTTGATCAGGGAGAGCTTGCAGTAAAGCCGGGAAACAGAAAGTGTTCAGGAATGTTCAAGGCCAATGTTATCGAGCGTGAAGGGGTGTGGAGTGGAGAGTGGGAGGGGAAGTGGAGAGGAGGCTATGTATGCCGGCAGAAGGTTACAGATTGAGTCTTACGTGACCTAGAGTCAAGCTGGACAGGACAGTCTGTTTCAGAAAGTTACTCTGGTGGCAACAGCGGAGCAAAGGGGACCAGACTAGGGTCGGAGGGTCAAAAGGAAGCTTTGGTAGAACTCAGTGGACCACAATTAAGTGGAATATACCTGAGCTTTCCAAGAAACTATTTCTATGTCAGTTACAAAACAGTTGGGGTTTGGCAGGAAATATTCCACTGACAATCTGTTCAACTTTGTTTATCCTATAGGGTTTGGAATGCCTGCCAAGGTCACTAGACAAAGAAAATGTCAGTTAACACCACCAAGATGATTTTAGTCAGGTCAAGTGGGATTCCTACATGTATCTTATTAGGAGATATGTCTATTCAAATCCTTTAGCTATTTAAAAATTGTGCTTTAAAAAATTATTATTGTAAGAGATTATTTAGTTCAGATACTAGTGACATATATATTATTTGCAGTGCTTTTGTTACTGAAAGCTAGGTCAAAAGTGACTACTAGGTCATTTGTTATATATGTTATTTGCCAAAAGCCAATCCAATAACGAGAACACTTTTTTTTTTTGAGAATTTATATATATATATATATATTTTTTTTTTTATTTTTTATTTTTTTATTTTTTAGTTTTCGGTGGACACAACATCTTTGTTTGTATGTGGTGCTGAGGATAGAAACCCGGCCATACGCATGCCAGGAGAACGCGCTACCGCTTGAGCCACATCCCCAGCCCCACGAGAACACTTTTTTAAAAAATATTTTTTTAGCTGTAGATGGAGACAATACTTTTTATTATAGTGGTTCCGGGATTGGACCTAGTGCTTCACGCATGCTCAGCAAGTGCTCTACCACTGAGCCACAACCCCGGCCCCAGGACAGGGTTTTGAGAAAAAGGAAAAAGGAGTTTTATTGCCTTGCTAGCAAAGGAGAAACACAGGGGACTCCTGTCCTAAAGGTTGTGATTCTGCCCATCAGCAGGAACAGGGGGCTTTTAATGAATGTCAACATTCTGATTTTTTTTTTTTTTTTTTTTTTTTTTTTTT
>NW_025999999.1:5782248-5797375 GCF_001458135.2 Marmota marmota marmota | reverse complement strand
TGATTTTTTTTTTTTTTTTTTTTGGTGTGGTGCTGAGAATTGAGCCCAGGGCTTCTAGAACATTAATAGATTCTTTTTTGTTGTTGTTAGTGTACCCATAAAGGAATTGAACAGGGGCTTTTAAAGAGGTGACTCAAAGACTACATTCTTTTCTTTTTCTGGAGTTGTAATTCGCTTGTTAATTTGGGAGATAGTCGTTTCTGAGATCTTCTGGTACCATCCCCAAAGTCTGGGTTACTTTGTTCCTAGGGAGGGTATGTACTCAGGGACCAATAACTCTGCCTAGAATGGGGAAGAAAGGTATTCCTTTTTTCCCTGAGATTAAGGAGGAGCAGGGAGAGAGGTTTTGAGGTCACATATATTTACATTTGGTTTTCTTCTAAGAGTTTTATTGTTTTATAGCTCTTACATTTAGGTCGTGCATTCATTTTGATTTAATTTGTGTGTGCATTGAGAAATATGTCAGTAACTTTAAGAGTGTAAAGGTGTACTGAGAGCTAAGTGTTTGAGAATCACTGATCTACCTTCTCTTAGTCTCACTTTTCTCATCTTTAATATGGTGACTGTATGTGACTTAAGACCTCACAGGGTATTTATAAAGTCAACAGAGGCAATATGAATGCACAGCAATCAATACTATCATCACCTAGGTATGTGTGTACTCATCTATTACATTATCCTTGAGTTCTTCCTCTTCTTCTCTACCTGCTACAGCAGCTTCCTTATAATAGACGTGAAGATCCTCATCAAATACTGATGAAGTAACCAACAGAGCAAAACCAGTCTTACCTGTATTCTTGGAAACAGGGGTGGGGGGAGGGAGAAGTTGACTTTTTGTGGAAGCACTCTCTAGCCATTACTTAAGCTTGTAGTTAGCAAAACTCATACTCTTTTTCATATGATGGTTAAACAGAGACTTCACCATTCTATGATGGTGAAATAATATTTGGAATAAAACAGGAATTTTAAAGTATCCCCAGTAAATTCCATTTATTTGTTCATCTTAACTTTGGGAATTATTAAGACATTTGAATCCCAACTATTCGTCAAAGATATTAGATGTTGCTTTTTGCTTTGTTTAACTGAAAAAGAGATAATTATGCCTTCTCTATCAGAGATAAGAGGTTAACCTACATCAGAGACAAGGAACAAGTGGATGTTTGTTTTGAAAAAAATCTAAAATGAGACTCTTCTCTCTGAGTACTGTGTAATGAGTGGATGAGCACACCTGGTCTATCAGTGTCATTCCAACTATTTTGTTCCAAACAGGTCCCTTGTTTATATCAAGGACTAACCTTAAAATCAGAGCCAGTGGAACTGCTAGTAAAGAAAAAGAGGAGGGCTGGGGCTGTAGCTCGGTGGTAGAGCTCCTGCCTTGCATGTGTGAGGCACTGGGTTCGATCCTCAGCACCACATAAAAATGAATAAATAAAGATATTAAAAAAAGAAAAAGGGGAAATATGATACAATTTGGTAGGCAAATGGAATTATTCTGTATAAAAATAACCATAGCTAAAAGTACCTCTCCCTTTTATCCCCAGGGAAAGCAACACAGTGAAGTGAAAGGGTAGCAAAGGGTCTGTTACCCAAGCATTAAAGACTTGGGGTCTGTCCCCCTTAAGGCAGACAGACCCCAAGAATATCCCAGCCTGTACAGGAGGAGAACCTAGAGAAAGCAGTGGGAGAAGGTTTATTTAGAATCAAGGTTTTTTTGGATGAGGATATTCTTTGGAAAGAAAGTAAGAAAGAGGAAACACATGAGGATTGAGTCAGCCTGGTTTTGATAGTTGTAACTTTAATACAAACTTAAGTTGTGCAAGAAGTCATCTGGAGTCAGTGAACTGAAGCTGACCCGGGCTTCTCACCTGATCCTGACAGAGCAGATCCCAGGCCTTCCAGAGTCTCCCTTCCCCTTTCTCACTAGCCTTGTTTGGGTATTGGGGTGAAAGTGGATGGGGTGAGAAAAAGCAGGTGACAACTGAAATAAGACAGTGTCGTAAGAGTTTTGGGGAGGAGTGTCTAGTGGGCTATGTTCACTTTAAAATCTCCTGTAGTTTCTTGGTATTTTGTTTTGATTTTATATCTACAAAGTACTTGTGCATAATTTAAAGAACTGAATAGTTTTTTGTTGTTGATTATATATAAAAAAAAAAAATAGCATCTCATCCTCCTCTCCTAACCATTTTCTGTTCCCCAGAACAGAAGTTTTAACCTCTTAGAAGTTTTTGTAGCTGAGTCTTTTGACATATTTTGACAGATTTCCCTCTGAATCTCTAAGTGACATGCTTATGTGTCAATTCACTGACTTATTATAGTTTGGAGACTATTTTTCTTCTCTTTCCATAATCTCTTGTCTCTTGTGTTCCAAGGTTTTGGGGTTTGTTTGTTTGTTGTTTTTTTTTTCCTCTCTTATTGTGGCAGGTCTGTCTGAGGTAACTGATAGTCCTGTCTGTTTATGTATAATAGCAGGGAACAAAGCCCATAGAGCTCCAAGCATCTGGCAGAACACATTCAGTGTGAGCAGATCTCTGCCTCCTGTTGGGACTGGAGTGATTCCCAATATCAGTATCCTAGATTTTTCCTTTCAGTCTCTCAGAGTCTGCAGAGATGGTTCTTCTAATTCCCATCTGAAGTATTCAGGCCTAGCTGCTGCATTCTAGATGCTGAAAGAGGAGAAGGGCCTAAAGACATCCAGTGTGTAAGTCCTCCTCTTTACCCTCACCTCCTTTTCCTGTCCTTCTGCACAGTTTGTCTCCTGATTGGACCACACTGATGCAGTCACTCTGCTCTCTACTGAACCCCCTGTTCCCCAGTCAGAGATCCTGGAGTTTACTCAGCTAGTGAATAGTCTCCAGTGTTTTGCCTGGAGTCTGGGGCATTTCCTGTCAACTTCAACAGAATAGTGATCCTGTCCGTAGGCAAGCTGTGCCCTCCCTTCTGCCCTCCAAGGCAGCTAGTGCCCCTGGATCTTGAACTTTTGTGGTTTCTTCTGTGGAAACAGTGTTGCTTTTGTGCTGTCCTTCAGCCTCAGGTTCAGGATCGGGTTCTACTAAGACAGTCTTAGTCATCCAACTGTGTTCCAGCTTCTAGAATCTTCCCATGGTCTCTTCTCCCATTTTTTTCATTCTTGGATTATGCCTGTTAAATAATCCCTTTACTGTGGTTTTGCTAGAGTTTGGGGAGGGAGCTGTACATGTGTTCACTCTGTCTTCCTTACCTGAGATTCTCTTGTGTTTCTCAGCACCTACTTACCCTGCACATATTTATTAGGTGCCTTGTGCATGTTGGCTACTATTTACATACTTGGGATGCATCAGTGAACAAAACAGAATGTCCTTGCACTGTGAAGTTTATATTCTAGTATGTGTGTGAGAGAGGGGAAAGAGAAAAGAAACATGAAATATACATATGTAGATTACATAATAAGTATTATATAGGTAATGGTTTAAAAGATAAAAATAGGCATCTACTTAAAAAGTGACAATCAGCGCTTCTTGAAGCCCCACAGCAATTTTTCTTAGTTTGTATTAAGTTTTCACTATACTCCCTGATATAAATCATTTGTATGGGTGGCCTGAGTTACGTTTGCTTATCCTCCAGCTCCTAATTCAGTACCTTGAACATAGGAATACTCTATACACTTTTTGAATAAAATTCTTCTTTAAAAAGGAGGAGGGAAGATTATAAGATGCAGAAGATATTTTCAAAAGACTAAAGACTGCAGAAAGATTTTGGAACAGTATATGAGAGAAGCAGGGCTGTCACTAACTTGATAATGCAGTGAGCAAATAGCAAATGACTGCGCTGCAGCAGCAGATGATCCAGCTACAGGGAGCCCTAGGCGCTTGCAGCTAGAGGTTAGCATCACAGTCAAACCTGACCCACTTAATGCTATGTGTAATTGTCACTGAGTTTCATAATACTTGGATGCAATGGTCCATAATTTACATAAATGACTGTAGTTGGTTTTCTACTGGTGTGTTAGTCAGCTTTCCATCACTATAATGGGATCCACAAGGCGATTAGCTTAGAAAAAAGTTTATATAGCTCATTGTTTTGGAGTTTCCAGTGTAAGATCTGGGGTTCCCATCACTTGGATCTCTGGTGAGGATTCAGATGACATTGGTGGAAGTGCAGGGAGAGCAAACAACTCATATCATGAGCCAGGGATCTTCTGGAAATATCTTCTGCCCTACTTTATGTTGAAAACACCACATTGCTTGGAATGGATATGTTTTCTGGGGACTGATACTATTCATACTGGATTCTGTATAGGGACAAACAAAAGGGAACATGGTGCAAGGGTCAGGGAAGGGATATATGGGAATTTAGTATTTTATATATTCTCTCTCTCTCTCTCTCTCTCTATATATATATATATATATATATATCTCATAATGCTTTGCACTATGATATCAGTAGGCAATAGGGTTTTTAAAGCTCCATCATCATAGTGGGACCATTATGGTAAATGCAGTTCATAGTTGAAGAAAACATTGTTATGCAGTGCATGACTATACATTATGAACAATAAAAATTCATTTAAAATTGCTGAATCCATGCTTATTTTTTCATATTAAGTTTTTGTCAGTTTGAGAATTTTCCACTAACAGACAAAAAGAATGAGTTCTTGTTAGAGTCTGTAAACAAGTCAAAATAACACCTGGCATTTTGCCAGGGGAATGTTAGAGTTCGTAAACAAGTCTGGATGGTGCCTGGCAAAATGCCAGAGGGAGTGGTTTGAGAAGTAACAAAAGCAAGCCATTAAGTGTGGAGATTCCTGATTGGTTGACTGCTGTATCTAGTTTATGCTAATTAGATAAGCTGTGTGGAATGTATAAATACTGCTCCTGTCCTGCAATAAACAGCTTCCACTCCTGCTGTATAAATCTACACAAGTTTTTCGTCACCCCCCGGTTAGTTTGCTGCAGCCGGACTGCGGCAAGTTCTATCAAGGAAAGTTCCACTAAACTAATTGCATTAGGAAAGGATTCTCTTCTTCTAAGAGGCCAGGATCTCTGAAGTTAGAGAAATCAAAAGAAAGCTGTGAGGAACTTCTTTGGAATCTGGAAAATAATATGCTGATGAAAAAGCTGCTCTTGCCTAATAACTTCCCTGGTCCATTAAAAAAGTCAACTATCCACAAAAAGCCTGGGTTTGGTGGGGTAAGATCTAGATGGACCAGATGAGCAGCTGCCCTGTAGGCAGCCCAAGGGCTTAAGAAGTGACCAGAGAGGTTCAACAATGGTTGATTTCCTCAATAAGTCGGGCTCATATTTTTCTTTCACAGTTCCTATTTCTCCTGTCATAAAAGAAAATAATAGCTATTGCTTTTGTTAATAATAGCCTGGTGCATTGCCTGTAATCCCAATGACTTGGGAGGATGAGGCAGGAGGATTGCGAGTTTGAGGCCAGCCTCAGCAATTTAGCAAGGTCCTAAGCAACTTGGAGATACTCTGTCTCAAAATAAAATACAAAAAGGGCTAGGGAATGGCTTGGTTGTTAAACACCCCTGGGTTCAATCCATGGTACCAAAAGAGAAAAAGAAAGAAAGAGGGTATAAAAAGGACCAGAAAGAAAGAAGTTTTAATTCAAACTCTCACTTTTCCATAGAAAGAGAACTTTTTTTCGTTTTCCTTGCTAGACAATTGGTTTAATGCTGCTTTATTTTAGGTAATGCTATTCTCTCTTGAGACTATTGACAAAATACTTTTTTCTGGGCTCCAAGGACTCTTGAATTTCCATTAG
Source organism: Marmota marmota marmota (assembly GCF_001458135.2). Lineage (NCBI taxonomy): Eukaryota > Metazoa > Chordata > Mammalia > Rodentia > Sciuridae > Marmota > Marmota marmota. The sequence goes on along the minus strand of NW_025999999.1, from coordinate 5,791,627 downwards.
AAAGGGAGGGTAGAATTGACAGAACTTAAAAAGTGAGATCAAAATCATGTTTCTTAGGATAAACCCTTATTTTTATGAAAGATTTTTCTTTCTAAGTAAATATTAGGTTAGGTTAACAGTTGGGAGAAACTGAGGTTGGTTCACATTAATAACATTACCCGTTGTCTCTCATTCGAAATATACCTAGACTCCAAGGGCCTCTTAAAAGAAATGACTATCCACTGTGGACAGACTCTAGTCTCATTATTAAACTTTTATGGTTTGTTTCTTCAGCCTTTATTGTAAGTCCCTGTTATTGATCATATTATTTCTTTGTATGCATTTTAGTTTAGAATTTTCTCCAGGCCAAGAGAAAGTTAAACCACAAGGGGGTCATTTAAATTTACTATTATCTGACCAGGCCAAATTCATTTTTTCAAAGAGGTTGTGTTCCTAACTTCAGCATCCTCTGATGCCAGCAAATGAAGAGATGATGTTCCACCGAGTGCAATTGCTCATGCCTGCAATACCAGCCGCTTGGGAGGCTATTATAGGAGGATTCTAAGCTCAAGGTCAGCCTCACCAATTTAGCAAGGCTCTAAGCAACTTAGTGAGACCCTGCCCTAAAATGAAAGATAAAGAAGGGCTGGGGATGTAGCTCAGTGGTAAAGTGTACCTGGTTTAATTCCCACTACAAGGGAAAAAAGAGGGGATGTTCCAATTAGACCTCCTGATAGAGGGCTAATAGTTCAGCCTCTCCAGGCAACCTGACATGCACAGAATTCTTATCTTCTCCAGGCCAAATGTAACCATCCCTCATAAAGAGGAATTTCCCCTTCATTTAGAATTGTGATTTACACTCCTTTTCCTGTATTCAGGCTCCTCAGGTTCACCCTATCAGACTCTGAAAGTTCCATTCTACACTACCTCCAGGATAATAAATAGCAAACCAATAGATTGTCCAGATTATACCATCTGGTGTTCCATCCAAAGTTTCTGTGGAGTTACAGATTCCATAGATCATTGCTTCAATAACATTCTGTTTGGGTTAAAATTGTATATTATGGAAATTTTCATTTTTTATAATGAAAGATAAAGTGAACATGTATATAATGAACCTCCTTAACTGAGCATCACTCATTAGCAATCCCTGACCAATCATGTTCCGTCTATATTTTCTGTAGCATTTCCCGTTTTATATATTTCTCTTAGTCTGTGTCTTCCAAACTTATCATGAGCTATCATGGTTCAAAATAGGAAGAAGAGGGAAATGTAAAGAAATTTCCTGTCTTGAGATATATAGAGCATCTGAGATATATAGAGCCAGTAATTAGAATGAATCTTGGAGAACATTGTACAAATACACTTGGGAGAAATCAAGAATACCGATTAGTAAAAGAAAGTAAGTTATTCAAATGCAGGTTTGGGTTTATTTCTGCTGGAGCAGTGGCTGGTTAGTGAAGGCAACAGGAATTGATGGTTGGAGCAGATTGAGGAGATGAATTTCTTACTATCTGCTAGAATTTAGGTAGTAAAATGATGCTCAAGTGCAGAAGCCTATTGGTTTAGCTATTTTAACTATTCCCCTGATTATTTGAAAGAATTATCCTTAGGGTTATCATGTCCACCCACCTCTTTGATAGGGAAATAAACTGGTATTATATCCATCAATGTAATAGAGAACATGAATACTGTCAAAAGTCTAGACTACGGAGACCAAGGTAACTACATTGGAAAAAAGCAAAATTCACCCCAATCCCATACCTCCATGACTGTGGGAGAAGATCCTGTGTTGCCAGGCTTCTGGGAACAGTGGCTGGGCCAGTTCCTCAGTAGCTTTCACTTATAGACCTAAGAGAGGGGAGTGAGCCTGCCTACTCCCTGATAGAGCCCTCATGAACTCCTAAGTGGCAAAAATTGCTATTCTGTAGCTCAGTGTCTTGCAGAATATGCTACAGTACGTAATGAGGAAAGGAAATGAGAATGAGGAAAGACAGCCCAGGGCTCTATAAAGTAGCCTAGAATACAGCTGACAAGTCCCTTTCCAGGGTAAAAGACCATCCCTTGAAAACTTGTGATCTATTTGGGAAAGAATCTGCCTGAGACTGCTTTGTAGAGATCCATGGTACATATTAGTCATGGGGGGGCATGGGGAGGGATATAATGACTATTAATAAATGGACACACCTGTTTAGCCTTTTTGTTGTTGTTGTTTTGATACTGGGGATTGAACCCAGGGACGCTGAGCTACAGCCCCAATCCTTCCTTCCTTCCTTTGTTTCTTTCTTTCTTTTTTCTTTTTTAATTTTTGAGATAGGGGCTCAGCTAAATTTCAGAGTCTTCAACTACCAATCCTCCTGCCTCAGCCTCCCAAGTTGCTAGGATTTCAGGCATGTGACATGGCACTTGGCTTAACTTTGTTTAAAAAAAAAAAATGGTTTACAAGAATTTTTGTTCATATATTAGTGTGTTTTATTATTATATTGAATACTCACATTTATAAAACATTTTTTTTAAGAAAAGAGATGGGATTTAAATCTGTGAAATAGATACAGGAACATGACACAAAACTGCCCCTTCCTGAGTTTTCCCTTTGTGTTCATCTTGGAAACTCTTCTCTTGGCCCCAGTCTCCACTGCAACCCTTTCTCCTTCCTCTCTTCCCTTCCAAGGACACAGCCCTACAAGGGCCACACAAGCTGCTTTCACTTCAGGACTTTCCAGTCTGAAATCTGGCTTCCCTCCTGGCCTCCTGAATGAGGTCTCTGCTGATGCTGGCTTTGTCTGTCCTGACACATTTCTAAGTAGGAGGAAATCAGTCCTTGAAATACTTCTCTTCCCAGCAAGTTATCAGGGGCCTGTGCCTTCCACTTTCTAACCCCTTCCTGTATCGTCCTTAAAGAAAAGGGGGGATAGTAAAACACCATGTTCTGAATATCCCTTTTTGTTTCCCCAAAACTAGCCAAGTTAAGGGAACAATGAGAGTAAGTGTGGTCCAGAAAGTCCAGATACATATTATCTTGAAGGACACTGGCTTTCTCTTAGGAATGCTGGAAACTAGGGCCAGTTAGTGTTATCTGTAGAAAGTTACTTTCTTGCAGGAGCCTTAGGACAGTTGCTGGTCTTATAAGCAAAACAAGCAAGCTAATGCTGATGATGTCACTGCTTCTGCAGACTAGTATATAAAAATCTCTCAGTGGCAACTGGTGCCTCACTGAGAGCACTATAGAAAGAATATGTGTCACTCAGCAAGCTGCCACTGGAAGAGACACCATGAGAGAGAGAGGAGGTGCTGCTTGGCAGAACACAGCGAGGGGCAGAGGTGTTATCTATGTGTCCTGTCACCACTTAAATCTCCTTGGAACAGCCACTAATCTCTTGCAAACTTTCCCCCAATAAATCCTATGTATCAAATATTGTCTCCAGGTACTCTTTTAGGCATTTCAGAAACCTATCTCTTGCCCTGGCACAACTGGGCCCCAGCTACAAAGGGGCCAATCTCAATCTATATGCTGCAGAGGCTAAGAATCATTCACTATGTACACCCTTGAAAAAATTTTCCCTTTTAAACTTAACTCTCCCTCATTGTACAGTGAATTATTCCTAGTTTAAATACCCTTTTGCATTACAGAGAGGGGTAGTGAAGAATTGGACTCCTGGGATCCAGTGTCACAGTTATTAGTGAGACCTGCAGTCTATGTCACTGTGTGCATGTGCACTTATCTGTGTGGTTCATGCATGTGTTTCATGGGTGTCATGGAGGACTGAAAGTAATGAAGAGAGTCTCTCAGAAGGATCTGACTTGGGTGAAAAGCTGCTGTTGGAGATTTCATTCTGAGAGAAAGTTGCCCCAGGTGCCCTTCTAGCTGGAGTTAAGAGACTCAATGAAAGCTCCCCTGGGCTTAGTGGTTCACTCCTGAAATCCCATCAAAGTGGGAGGCTGAGGTGTGAATATCACAAGTTCAAGGTCAGCCTCAGCAATTTACCAAGATTCTGTCTCAAAATTGTAAAAATGGCTTGGTAGAGTATCCCTGGGTTCAATTCCCAGCACCAAAACATTAAGATAAAGAATGTCATTCAAAGATTTGTGGCAAAGTGCAGAGAGGCAGAACCAAGGTGGAGCAGAAAGTCCTGGATGTTGAACAGGAAACATTAAATTCTGGAGACTCATAGTCAGAACTTTTGCTTTGTACAAACATGAGTGGAAAAGGGGATCCTAAATTGAGTCTAAGATATAACAATCACTGGAGTCAGACATATCTAGCCATACCTAACCAACACAGGAGACTGGTCCCCAGGGAACATGCTGCATGAGCCCAGGTTACCTCCTGGGAAGGGGTGTGCATAATAAGGGGAGAGGGAGCCCGGCACCCAAATTTGGCACAGTAACAAGACCCTGGTGTTGTGCAAAGGGATAAGTGTGAACAGAGCATGGTGCTTGGCGCTTCTGGTGCAGTACTTGTCTGACAGGTACTCTTTTAGGCATTTCAGAAACCTATCTCTTGCCCTGGCTATGGAGAATCTGGCTCCCAACCTGCTGACCACAAAGCAATGTGGTACTAACCTTCTCTTGGGCTTTGCTTGTTTGGAGAACCAGCCCAAAATGGGGAGAAATGATTGAAACTAATTGGATAGTAGCTTAAATCCCTGTCCACAATTAGATTTAGGTGATAAAAAATGGGAACTTGCAGTTCTTTGTGAACTCACTAAGGTGGTAAAATAATATGAACTTCTTCAGTGGTATCAGGGAAAAAGGGGCCTGGACTATTAGCAAGTGTATGTGTCTGGGTAATGAATATGAGAGAAAATACAAAACAATCAAAATGACATGGCACTTGGCTTAACTTTGTTTAAAAAAAATGGTTTACAAGAATTTTTGTTCATATATTAGTGTGTTTTATTATTATATTGAATACTCACATTTATAAAACATTTTTTTTTTTAAGAAAAGAAAAGACACTTGGGGGGCTAGGGTTGTGGCTCAGTGGTAGAGCTCTTGCCTAGTGTGTGTGAGGCACTGGGTTCAATTCTCAGCACCACATATAAAAAAACATAGATAAATAAAGGTCCATCAATAACAAATAAAAATATATATAAAAAGAAAAGACACTTAGGGATGTTGCAAGAGCTGAAAGAGAAGCAGTAGCATTTGTACTTGGTTGATACAACGCCCCTCCCCTCCTGTTCCAGCTCCCTGGGAAAATCTTTTCCCGGTGATCAGGCAAAATTGTGGAATAGGGAATCTGGGAAGCAATAGATCCTGAGAGAAGCCACCTGGCACTGAAGACAGGTGTTTGAGGAGCTGCAGTGCTCCAGATAAAAGCCTTGTGGCTAGGCTCTGGCCAGATTACAGCCTCTAGAGTGTTGCCGGGTGAGACAGTACCTGGAGCAGAGAGCAAAACTGGGTTCGGAAGTGGAGCAATTAGAGGGTCCTTTAACAACCGGAAAGAGATTTAATGATGGCGAGCATAGCTGGGACTGAGATGTACATTAAAGGGAAAGAGCTTTCTTGCAGGGGCTGAAGTGGAGGTGCTGTGGCCAAAGGTGGTAAGGACAAGGACAGGAGGATGGAGTTTCTCTAAGCAGCCTGAATGGGAGCAACCGGTAGCAGAGCTGCTTACAATGGAATGTGTTTTTGAGAACTCAGCACAAACAATGGAGGAGAGGGTCTGATTTTTCACCCAAATTCTTTTTTGTTGTTTGTTTGTTTTCTTTGGAGGTGTTGGGGATTAAACTCAGGGCCTTGCACATGCTAGACAAGTGCTCCACCACTGAGCTACATCCCCAGTCCTGCTTTCCCAGTTCTTACTGATGGTAAATTAACTGCGTGGCATTAGAAGCTTATAGGGAAATAAATAAAACCCACCAAAGAGCTAGTTTAAGGCTCCGAGATTGGTGACAAGAGTGCAGAGGTGATCTAGGGAGGTAAATGAACAGTTGCTGCATTAAGGCCTCCTGTGAGTGGAGGCTGTGAATGGAAGGGTTAGAGGACAAATGGCCCCTGGACACACTCACATCTTTGCGGACATATTTCACCCAAACCCCTGCCAAAAATAATTTTATTATGGTGTGAGGAAGATGGCCAGCTGTCACTGCTAGAAAAACGTTCTTTCCTACAAAGGAGAACTGCAGAAGGAGAGAGATCTAGGATTTGGATTCTCAGAGAAGTCAGAAGCCAGCTCTCCAGGGCAGTGGCCAGCAAGAGCTGGGAGAGTCACCAAACCAGCAGGTGCTCCTTCTACATGAGAAGGAAGAGAATGCACACCCTGTAGCTGCTGTTCCAGTGGGAGCAACATTTTCCAGAAGACTGAAGAAATGGCTCGAGTGTCCCAGGTCCTAAATGATTCCTTCCATATTAGCTGCTTTTGGCCTCTCTCTGGCCCCATGCTTCCCAAGAGGAGTCCACAGATCACCTGCAAGGCAGTCATCTCAGGAACTTGTCCCACAGATTCCTGTCACCCATTCCCCCCCTCTTCTCATCACCTCATCACTCCCTGAACAGGAGTCTCTGGGGCTGGGCCAGGAACCTTCATGGTGAATAACCTCCACAGAGGACTCTCAAGAGCTCTAGTATGCATGGTACTGCCTTATGCTGTGGGACACCAGTCAGAGCATGCTAAAGCACCAGGATAGGAGTGCAGAACAGGAAAGACCAATCCCATCTAGGCCAGGCACCAGGGCCACCTGACAGCCTATGAGGTTGGTGGAGAATGGCTGTTGCTCATGTCCTCAATGGGACTCACAGTAAGGCCAGGGGGTAGATGTAGGGACAATGTTGTCAACAGAGCACTTCCTCAGGTTCCTGGGGATAGAGAAACCAGCAGCAGAGTGAGAGCTTCAGAGCCTTGTTGAGGAATTTTCCTGCTTATCTGGGATGCTTGAGTCACCTGGGTTGGCTTTGGGGTCAATGGAAACTGCCCACTACTGAAATAATAAGAAGCCTTAGAGGTTTCCCTAAAATCAGCAAGTGCTCTGGTACTTCTTCTGCAGAGATTCAGTCTAGGGCTGAAAGAGGCCCAGAGTGGGCAACTCAGTAGTGGCCGTGCGCCAAGGCCAATGACACACATAGCATGAGGTCCCTGAAAGCTGGGCCCAGGAATGGCAGCAGCAGGACACATGTTATAAAAATGTCATTCTGCTTCTTATTCTTCTTTCCCTACAATAGCTTTCATGGAGTTTGACCTTAATATTTTTCTAATGCTTATTTCTTTTTTTTTTTTTTTGGTTTTTGGCAGACACAACATCTTTGTTTGTATGTGGTGCTGAGGATCGAACCCAGGCCACACGCATGCCAGGCGAGCGCGTTATCGCTTGAGCCACATCCCCAGCCCCTCTAATGCTTGTTTCTATTTGATGTCAGCTTTCCTAGAATTTAGGGACACATGAGTGTCCTGTTTAAAAATAGCATGGCTTAGCTGGAAGCACTGGTGCAGGCCTATAATCCAAGCAATTTTGAAGGCTGAGGTAGGAGGATCTCAAGTTTAAGGCCAATCTCAGAAATTTAGTGAGACCCTATCTCAAAATAAAAATTAAAAAGGACTGGGGATGTAGCTCAGTGGTAGAACATCCTTAGGTTCCCAGTAAACACACACACACAAGGATGGTTTGCTTTCTGTGACTTCCAAACATGGTTATTTTCTCATTTTATGTGGACCTTTTCTTTCCTTGGCTCCATAATCCCAATCTTTCCTTTTTTATTCTTCTTCCAAAAGCCTCTCCTCTGTGTGTGGTCATGTTCTGTGTGGGTTCCATCAGGAGGCTGGACCAGGGCAGGACAACCAGGGAGTCTCAGCAGGAGGCTTCGGGCTCTGCTCCAACTCAATGAATCACACTGAACTAGTCCCCTTTTCTCTCCGGGCTCAGAGAAAATTTTATTTGCATAGACAATTATTTCAAAATACATTTAAATTTGATTTCAATCAGGTAAATAAGATACACAGGCATGCACTTGCCAGCTCTATTCATAAATCTCAGCTCCCTTTTGTCCCTTTAAATCTGTGCATTGTCTGTTTGGGCCCTGGAAGCCTGGGAGTGCATACCCTGGGACTAGGCAATTTTACAGGCTGTTTCTCCTAGTGCGATCTGGGAAGTTGTTAGATTGGGGATGTCTAGGCCCCACACTAGGTGAACTTAGTCAGACTCTCACAGGGTCACCAGGAAGCAGCACTTTCATCTGCTCCCACTTTAATATGTGTTCTGTTGCCCACCAACATTTAAAAGCTCTTGCTAAGTCCAGGATATCATTCTGACAGAGGGAATGGTGAGAAGGAGAAGGAAGGATGGAAAAAGATGTTTATGTTCTGCATTTGCCTTGATTCTGGGGAGGAAGGACACTTTGTTTTCTTTCCTTTCTATATAGGTTATTGGAGGCAAGGCAAAGCAGCTGTCCTGAAAGCAGGGCATTAGGACCTGGAAGGAACATGTGCAGAGGATCAGATCATCAAGACCAGGAGGGAAGAGACCAAGGCAGCAGAAAGAGTGATAAGGCCATCCCCACTACTGTTATGAACTGGCCCTTGTTGACCACCAGGTGCCAACCAGGGTGCTCAGGATGTCACAGGATCTCATTTGAGTTTTACAACAGCCTTGGCATACAGAAGGGAGCCAGTGGGTTCTATTCTAGGGAACCTGGATCTGTTGGGTCTCAGCCTTTGCACAAATTGGGCTGCAAAAAACACTGAACAGAGTCCATTCAGCAGGCAGTTTCCTAAAAGAGACGAGCAGCTTACTTAACTGTGCAATTCTTGTAAGTTTGTTATTATTGAATCGAGAAATGAAAGCTGCATTCAGAGTCTTATAAGAACTGATTTCCCTTAAAGTAGCTTCTTCCCTTCCACGTTTTATATAATGATACATCAATGATCTTCCTAAGAGGTTTTTAAAAGAGAGTTTGAGGCCCATCCCCAAATTTATTCATCAGTTTCTTGTGATAAAATCTTTGAGATTCTGTATCTGAAAATTTTCCCCTAGTGACTCTGTTGGTCAGCCAGGTTTGGGACTATTGGATCAAAGCATCCCAGTGTGAGTTACTGGGAGTAGGGGATGACCTTCCTAACTGAAATGGGTCAGGGGGTTGTTGGGAAGCCCCATCTGGCAGAAAGCCTTGTAACTATCTTCCTTAACCTTTCCCTCTTTACTTTCCTGGCGTCCTCGCCCATCCCTTCTCATTCTTGCTGTCAGGCAGTTTTTCCCAGGCTTAACTGGCTGGACAGTGGTATTTCGAACAGCAGCGCCACATGGTGGAGAGAAACTCTACAGTTCTACGGAAAAGTGCCGCAGTCTGGCTGGGCACAATCAGGAGCCACTTGTCAAAAGAAACTATAGAACTCAATAAAACAATCAATAACTTAGACTTAACTGACATATATAGAATATTTCAACCTGCATCAAGTGGATACACT
>NW_025999999.1:5765034-5780170 GCF_001458135.2 Marmota marmota marmota | reverse complement strand
TATATATATATATATATATAGATATATAGATAGATATATAGATATATAGATATATATATAAACACATGAGTCTCTTGTCCGGTGATACAAAGGTTTGCGTTGGTGGGCCAGGATTGGGTCCTTCTGGTGTTATACTATGTTTCTTTTCATTGATTCCTGTTTAATAGAGTTTCTCTTTGTATCTAACTGTGCCTGTCTGAACTTCCCCCTTTGCATTACACACAAAAAAACAAAACCTTTTCTGCTATTTGTACCTAGACACCTCTTTCAGTGGCATGTTGAACAACCAGCTAAATTAATACAGCTAGAAAGAAGATGTGCTAAAGTGTACAGAAATTCATCAACTTGCCTGGTTACTTTCTTTTTTCCCCTTAAGTTTGTTTTTGATTGATATCACAGTTTGTACATGTGTGTGCAGTACAATGTGATGTTTCAATTAATATATACATTGAATAATGATTCTATCAGGATAATAAGCATATGTTACCTTAAGTGTTATCATTTCATTGAGTACATTGACAATCTTCTCTTCTACCTATTTTGAGATGCACAATGAATTATGGTGAGCAATATTCATCCTACTGAGCCATAGAACACCAAAACTCATTCCTCCTTATACTCCTTGACCAATCTCTCTCCATCTACTACTATTTTATCTACTATTCTATTCTCAAATTCAACTTTTTTTTTGGCTTTTTCACATGAGTGAGCTCATGCAGTGTTTGTTTTCCTGTCTCTGCCTCACTTCACTTAACATAGACACCATTATATTAAATGAAACATGTTAACTTCTAGGTTCACCCATGCCATCACAAATGACTCAATTTTGCCCTTTTTCATGGCTGAATAATACTATATATTCACTGTATATATATGCCTCATTTTCTTTATCCACTTGTCCCTTGATGTATATTTAGGTGTATTTCAGATCTTGGCTAGTATGAATAGTGCTGTAATAAACACGGGAGTGCAGATGTTTCTTCAACATACTGATTTCATCCCTTCGGATATATACTTAGAGTAGAATTGCTGGATCATTCTGTGTCTCTATTTTTATTTTTTTGAGAAAACTTCATAGTGTATTCCATAATGTTGCTCTACTAATTTACATTATCATAAGCAATAATCTTACTTCCTGATAGCTACTCTTAGGCCCCAATAGCACTGAGGATATTATTCTGTGGATTTGCATAGCATTTCCTGTCAGATGGTGGCTTGGCTTTGTTACTGTGCTTTCACTCTTCTAGCTACTTGGAACTCTAGAGTTTCACTGATAGCCAAGATCATGTGGGTTAGTATAATGGTTTCCTTGTTGATTTATTTCCCCCGATATGTTCAGTATTTTCCTGACTAGATTCTAAACCCACAGACTACAGACTCCAAACCAACATCTCATATCTTTGGAACAGTGGCCACGCAGATTGTAAAACATGCACTATTTGCTCAATACAAATGTTAAAGTTGATTGGCTGACTAATGAGGACAGGTGTTTAGAAGAGTGAGGAGTAAAAGGAGAATTAGGAGAGAAAAAGGAATTAAAAAATAATGTTTCTACAAGGCTGGATCTTGAGATCTTGGTTTGGAGACTGCAGTCTGTGGGCTTAGAATCTAGTCAGGAAAATACTGAACATGTCAGGGAAAGTAATTGAGGGAAATGGAAGAGAGGGTCTAATCTAAGGCATCATGAAGAGAGGGTGTTGGGGGACTAATGTTTTCACAAATGAGAAATGCTAATGTGAACAACAACAACTTATGAGGAGACATTAATGGCCAAAGAAATGAGATTTTCTACTGACTTAAGGATATTGAAAGGTCTAAGGGGTATCCTATGAAAGAAAGTTGTAATTTTGGAGAGTTCAAATTTATGAATGAGTCCACAAATTAATATGTAGGCTAAACTTGAAATTCTCCCTGAATGTTATAATAAAATATTGTATTGAAGACCAAAATTACTTTTAAATCTTGCTTCATTGTTCTGTGGAGTTGAATCCATTTACTGTCCACTAAAATTTCAAAGAATTTGTTTTAGTTTTGGATTATTGGATACAGTGAATAAAAGGGGTCAACATTTCTAACCCTCAGTTTCATCAGTGAGGTACATGGTCCTGAGACCCTCTATAGAAATTTTAATGATATATTTTAGAATTTAGAAATAATTAAGATTGATTGAAATAAAAAGAAAATGCATGTTTCATTTCACATTTTGTTTGTTTTTCAAATCCACATATACATGACAGAATAAATCTAGAGTGGTTTGTTTGTTCGTATACTGAACCCAGAGGTGCTTTACCACTGAACTACATCCTCAGCCCTTTTTATTTTTTATTTTGAGACAGGGTCTTGCTAACTTTTTTGTGCCTTGCAGAGTTGCTAAGGCTGGCCTAAACTTATGATCCTTCTGCCTCAGTCTCCTGAGTCAGTGGTATTACAGGTGTGTTCTTCCACTCCTGACAAATCTAGAGTGTTTTAAAACAAAACTCAGAATTTTATTCTGCTTATGTCTATTTCTTATGGACATGATTGTTTTTCTCTCTGAAGTAATCATTATGTGGGAAGCATTTCATGTTGTTTGAGGGAGAAGGAATCCATTGATTTTCATGTATAAATGTGAAATGGCTTTTGGCTGTGGATCAGTGATTTGGTTATGGTTGTAAAGAAGAATAAATAAGTCTAAAAACAGTAAAATCTTGGAATAGAATATACTGGTTAATTGGGTTTCTGATTAACTATGGGTTAATGAGAAGACACTTTTTATCTGAAATCTCTCTAAATTGCCTCGATCCATTTTCATGCTTTAATAAGTAGTCTAATGAGCATAATTAAATCTTCTCTTATTGATTCAGCACCCCGAGATGCCTCAGGATCATTATTCTTATTTATTTATTTATTTATTTTAGTTTTATTGATTTTATTTTTTTTAAATACACGCCAGCAGAATGCATTAAAGTTCTTATTACACATATAGAGAACAATTTTTCATATTTTTGTGTATAGAGTATGTTCCCACCAATTCATGTCTTTATACATGTACTTTTTTTTGCATTAGAATTCTTATTACACATATATACCACAATTTTTCATATCTGTTTATATATAAAGTATGTTGACACCCAATTCAAGTCTTCATACATGTACTTTGGATAATGATGTCCATCACATTCCACCGCCCTTACTAATCCCCTGCCCCCTCCCTTTCCCTCCCACCCCTCTTCCCTATCTAGAATTCATCTAATCCTCCCATGCTCCCCCTCCCTTACCCCACTATGAGTCAGCCTCCTTATATCAGAGAAAACATTCAGCATTTGTTTTTTTAGCTAACTTCGCTTAGCATTATGTTCTCCAACACCATCCATTTACTTGTAAATGCCATGATTTTATTCTCTTTTAATGCTGAGTAAAATTACATTGTGTGTGTGTGTATGTATGTGTGTGTGTGTGTGTGTGTGTGTGTGTGTATATATATATATATATATATATATATATATATCTCACAATTTTTTATCCATTCATCCACTGAAGGGCATCTAGGTTGGCTCCACAGTTTAGCTATTGGGAATTGTGCTGCTATAAACATTGATGTGGCTGTGTCCCTGTAGTATGCTGTTTTTAAGTCCTTTGGATATAGTCCAAGGAGAGGAATAGCTGGGTCAAATGGTGGTTCCATTCCCAGATTTTCAAGGAATATCCATACCGCTTTTTATTTTGGCTATACCAATTTGCAGTCCCACCAGCAATGTATGAGTATACCTTTTTCCCCACATCCTCTCCGATACTGACTGTTGTTTGTCTTCATAATAGCTGCCATTCTGACTGGAGTGATATGATATCTTAGAGTAGTTTTAATTTGCATTTCTCTGATTGCTAGAGATGATGAGCATTTTTTCATATATTTGTTGATTGATTGTATATCCTCTTCTGAGAAGTGTCTGTTCAGGTCCTTGGCCCATTTGTTGATTGGGTTGTTTGTTTTTTTGGTGCTTAGTTTTTTGAGTTCTTTATATATCCTAGAGATTAGTGCTCTATCTGATGTGTGAGGGGTAAAAAATTTGCTCCCAGGATGTGGGCTCTTTGTTCACCTCACAGATTGTTTCTTTTGCTGAGAAGAAAATGTTTAGTTTGATTCCATCCCATTTATTGATCCTTGATTTTAATTCTTGTGCTGTAGGAGTCTTATTAAGAAAGTTGGGGCCTAATCCCACATGATGAAGATTAGGGCCTACTTTTTCTTCTATTAGACGCAGAGTCTCTGGTCTAATTCCTAGGTCCTTGATTCACTTTGAGATAAGTTTTGTGCCATGGTGAGAGATAAGGGTTTAATTTCATTTTGTTACATATGAATTTTCAGTTTTCCCAGCACCATTTGTTGAAGACGCTATCTTTTCTCCAGTGCGTGTTTTTGGCACCTTTGTCTAATATAAGATAATTGTAATTTTGTGTGTTAGTCTCTGTGTCCTCTATTCTGTACCGTTGATATACCAGTCTGGTTTGGTGCCAATACCATACTGTTTTTGTTACTATTGCTCTGCACTATAGTTTAAGGTATGGTATAGCAATGCCACCTGCTACACTCTTCCTACTAATGATTGCTTTAGCAATTCTAGGTCTCTTATTTTCCCAGATGAATTTCATGATTGCTTTTTCTATTTCTATGGGGAATGCCATTGGAATTTTGATCGGAATTGCATTAAATCTTTATAGTGCTTTTGGTGGTATGGTCATTTGATAATATCAATTCCTCCGATCCAAGAGCAAGGTAGATCTTTCCATCTTCTAAGGTCTTCTTTAATTTCTCTCTTTAGGGTTCTGTAGTTTTCATTGTATAGATCTTTCACCTCTTTCATTAAGTTGATTCCCAAGTATCTTTTTTTTTTTTTTTTTTTCCGAGGTTACTGTGAATGGGGTAGTTTTCCTCATTTCCTTCTCAGAGGCTTTGTCACTGATATGCAGAAATGTCTTTGATTTATGGATGTTGATTTTATGTTCTGCTACTTTGCTGAATTCATTTACTAGTTCTAGAAGTTTTCTGGTGGAGTTTTGGGGTCTTCTAGGTATAGAATCATATTGTCAGCAAATAGTGCTAATTTAAGTTCTTATTTTCCTATACATATCCCTTTGATTTCTTTCATCTGTGTAATTGCTCTGGCCAATGTTTCAAGAACTATGTTGAATAGAAGTGGTGAAAGAGGGCATCCCTGTCTTGTTCCAGTTTTTAGAGGGAATGCTTTCAATTTTTCTGCATTTAGAATAATGTTGGCCTGAGGCTTATTGTAGTTAGCCTTTACAATGTTGAGATATGTTCCTGTTATTCCTAGTTTTTCTAGTGTTTTGAACATAAAGGGGTGCTATATTTTGTCAAATGCTTTTTCTGCATCTATTGAGATGATAATATGATTCTTATCTTTAAGTCTATTGATTGATGAATTACATTTATTGATTTTTGTAGTTGAACCAACCTTGCATCCCTGTGATGAACCCCACTTAATCATGGTGCACTATCTTTTTGATATGTTTTTGTATTTGATTTGCCAAAATTTTATTGAGAATTGTTGCATCTATGTTCATTAGCGATATTGGCCTGAAGTTTTCTTTCTTTGATGTGTCTTTGCCTGGTTTTGGGATCAGGGTTGATATTGGCCTCATAGAATGAATTTGGAATTACTGCTTCCTTTTCTATTTCCTGAAATACATTGAAGAGTATTGGTATTAGTTCTTCTTTAAAGATCTTGTAGAACTTGGCTGTGTATCCATCTGGTCCTGAGCTTTTCTTGGTTGGTAAGCTTTTGACAGCTTCTTCTATTTCCTCACTTGATATTGGTCTGTTGAAATTGTGTATATCTTCCTGATTCAATCTGGGCAAATCATATGACTTAAGAAATTTGTCAATGCCTTCAATGTCTTCTATTTTATTGGAGAATAAGATTTTAAAATAATTTCTCATTATCCTCTGTATTTCTGTAGTGTCTGTGTGATATTACCTTTTTCATCTCGTATGCTTGTAATTTGAATTCTCTCTCTCCTTATCTTCATTAGCGTGGCTAAGGGTCTGTCAATTTTATTTATTTTTTCAAAGAACCAACTTTTTGTTTAGTCAATTTTTTCAATTATTTATTTTGTTTTGATTTCAGCTCTAATTTTAATTATTTCTTGCCTTCTGCTGCTTTTGCTGTGATTTGTTCTTCTTTTTCTAGGGTTTTGAGATGTAGTGTGAGGTCATTTATTTGTTGATTTTTTCTTCTTTTAAGGAATAAACTCCATGCAATGAATTTTCCTCTTAGTACTGCTTTCATAGTGTCCCAGAGATTTCGATATGTTGTGTCTATGTTCTCATTTACCTCTAAGAATTTTTTAATCTCCTTGTTGATGTCTTCTGTGACCCATTGTTCATTTAGTAGCAAATTGTTTAGTCTCCAGGTGATGGAGACATTTTTATTTTTTATTTTGTCATCGATTTCCAATTCCATTCCATTATGAACTGATAAAATGCATGGTAGTATCTCTACTTTTTTGTATTTGCTAAGAGTTGCTTTGTGGCATACTATATGGTCTATTTTAGAGAAGGATCCATGTGCTGCTGAGAAGAAAGTGTATCCACTTGATGCAGGTTGAAATATTCTATATATGTCAGTTAAGTCTAAGTTATTGATTGTTTTATTGAGTTCTATAGTTTCTTTATTCAACTTTTGTTTGTAAGATCTATCCAGTGGTGAGAGAGATGTATTAAAGTCACCCAAGATTATTGTGTTGAGGTCAATTTGACTCTTGAACTTGAGAAGAGTTTGTTTGATGAACATAGCCGCACCATTCCTTGGGGCATATATATTTATCATTGTTATGTCTTATTGGTATATGGTTTCCTTGAGCAATATGTAATGTCCATCTTTATCCCTTTTGATTAACCTAGGCTTGAAGTCTAATTTATATGATATGAGTATGGAAACCCCTGCTTGCTTCCACAGTCCATGTGATTGGTATGATTTTTCCCAACCTTTCACTTTCAGTCTCTGTATGTCTTTTCCTATCAAATGAGTCTCCTGGAGGCAGCATATTGTTGGGTATTTTTTTTTTTTTTTTTTTTTTTTTTGTGGAGGGGAGAGTCCTTTTTTAATCCAATCTGCTAGCCTATGTCTTTTGATTAGTGAGTTTAAGCCATTAACATTTAGGGTTACTATTATGGTTTGTATTTCCAGCCATATTTGTTTATTTTTGTTATTTTAATTGAATTGTTTTTCCTCTTTGATAAGTTTTTCCTTTGGTGTACTACCTTCCTCTGCTGATTTTCATTGCTGTTTTTCATTTCCTCTTCATGAAATATTTTGCCAAGAATGTTTCATAGTGCTGTTTTCTAGCTATAAATTCTTTTAACTTTTGTTTATCGTGGAAGGTTTTTATTTCATTTTCAAATCTAAAGCTTAATTTTGCTAGATACAATATTCTTGGTTGGCACCCATTATCTTTCAGAGCTTGATATATGTTGTTTCAGGATCTTGTAGCTTTCAGGGTCTGTGTTAAGAAATCTGCCGTTATCCTAATTGGTTTTCCCTTATATGTAATCTGATTCCTTTCTCTTGTGGCTTTTAAAATTCTCTCCTTTTTCTATATGTTGGACATTTTCATTATAATGTGCCTTGGTGTGGATCTGTTGTGATTTTGTACATTCGGCATCCTGTAGGCTTCTTGAATTTGGATTTTCAATTCATTCTTCATGTTTGGAAAGTTTTCTGATATTATTTCATTGAATATTATTCATTCCTTTGGTTTAGATCCCTACACCTTCCTCTATCCAAATAACTCTTAAATTTGGCCTTTTTATGCTATCCCATATTTCTTGAATATTCTGCTCATAGTTTCTTATCATTTTCACTGTGTGGTCTAAGTTCTTTTCAAGATGATTTATTTTATCTTCATAAATTTATTTTATCTAATGTCCTATCTTCTAAGTGGTTTTCTAAGTGGTGATGCTTTCATTTGTGTTTTTAATTTGGTTTATTATTTCCTTCATTTCAAGGATTTCTCTTTCTTTCTTTCTTTTTTTTAGAACCTCTATCTCCCTGTTGAGGTGATCTTTTGCTTCTTGGATTTGTTAACATAGCTCATTGTGGAAGTGATATTTCACTGCCTATATTTGTTATCTTATGTCTTCTTTGAAATCCCAAAACATTTTAACCATGAATATCCTGAAGTCTTTTTCTGTCATCTTTTTTGCTGTAGCTGCCAATGCTTATAATGATGTGTTGTCTTGATTTGTTTGTGGTACTTTCTTCTCTTGTATTTCATGTTGCTTATGTGTCTTCCTTTCCAGCTCTGTGGATCTGATGTGTTGTTGTTTTTACCCTATAGGTTTTAGAGCTCTTGTAGGGTTCCCAAGAGCTCTCCTTTGTGGGGAAGGACAATGTTAACAGATCCCAATATCAACAATAAATCACCTATGAACATTGTTGTTATTAAGACACTTACAGTTTAGTCTTAACGTCCAGGAATGTTGGATTCAATTATTATTTAAAATATAATCAGTAGTTTCATAAAAAGGTTTACAGTTTCTGGCGGTGGACAATGAACTGGGGGTCAGGCATAGGGCGATATGCTGAGGGGAAAAGATGTGAGGGTATAGAGTTAATATATTTTAGGAAATGTGAAGGAGAAATCTAATGAACAGGGTTAGTAGCAGGGGAATAGACAGGAAGTAATTTAGGGTAGACAATTACATGGGAAGACAGTAGAGTACATAAAACAAACACACATATGTATTTAGAAAAATACAGGATGTAAAAATAGTAAAATTTGGAGGGTGAAGGAAGAATAAAGAGAAAAAAAAGGGAAAGAAAGAAAGAAAGAGAAGAGAAGAAAAAGAAAAAAAAAGAGCTTATGTAACTCCTCTATATTATATTATTCAGGTGACTCAGTCCTCAAAGTCCTATTTCATGCAAAGTTCTTGGTTTTACATATGTTGGGGATGTGAGGGCCAGAAGATAGAAGGGTAGAAGAGAAAGAAGAAAAAATATCCGATTCTTTCTCTTCTCATCCAGTAGGTGTCTCTGCCCTCAGGATGGTGTAGGTAAACAGGGTGTGAAGACTGGACCTAGTGTGGAGTGTCTGGAAGTGGGGAGTGCCGCCCACCAGTCCCAGCAGAAAAATTGCACCTCACGGGTCTTTTTTTGTGACCACTTGTCTGACTTGAGCCCCTGGTATTCTGTCTCTCTCTTGCCTGGAGATTTCCCAGATCCTGGTCTAACTCTGTCTGCTCCAAACTTTAGTCCCCTCCCCTCTCTTACTTATCAGGACTCAACTGTGGGACCTCTCACTCCCAGGCTCAGACCAAGTGAGTGGCACCCTGTTTGCACTGCATTCCTGTCCAACTGAGAGCTGTTTTTGTGTTGGGTAGTCACTGTGCTGAGTTACTGCCGCTGGGAGAGGGGGGATTGGAAATCAGGTACCTTCTCAGATGGCCATCCCATCTGATAGCGACGCCCACTAAAAATGGTGAGGAAGGATTTCCATGATGGAGTTGGTCTGTTTCCAGCTCCGGAGTGTCTGGTGAGGTGGGGGGAGCTGGTCGGTGGCCTTGTGCTGTGGATAGGTAGCAGCCAGTCATCTTCGTGGGAGTGGAGCGAAGTCTGGAGTTCTGCAGAGGTGCTGATAGGTGTTTCTGCTGAGCTTGTGAGCCATGTGCGGGCTAGAACTGCGGGCTTTGGGTCTGAAGTCCGGAGACCTACTGGAGCCCAGAGGCTCTGATTTCTGTGTGGGTGGTAGCAGGGCTGATGATTTCTGTGAAAATCTGCTGTATAGGGTTCCTCTCACACTCTCTGAGATGTTGTATTCCATCTAGGCGAGACCTTGTGGAGAAGCTGCCTATCTGCTTTCTTAATTTCATGCCACAGAGCAGCCAGTAACGGGACCTCCTCTATTCAGTCATCTTGGATCTCTCCAGGATAATTATTCTTAATATATAATTCTATACTGTACTGAAGCTACTGAATGTATAAGAATTTAGGATGACTCATTCACATTTTCTAAGTTTAAAGAAATTCCTGTGATCTGTGTCTTTCATTCTATGAAAATTTATCTTAATTAAGAAAATGCCTCTCACAAATCAAAGAATAACAGAGTATTTGATTATTCAATCCATAATTTTTGAAATTATAAAATTTAATGCTATTTCATAACAGATGTGAAAAATGACAATTTAAAAATAGCAAGGAGGATTTGGTCAGCTGGGACAACAACCATGTCTCCTGATTGCAAATCCAGTGGTCTTTAACCATACCATGCCACAACTTTTCATTGACTTGAGAGTCTTGTCTCCATTCCCTCATAAAAAGAGAGTTCAGTAAAATGAATCCTCCTTTTATGTATAATCATAATGCACCAATTTAAAAAAATAAATAGAAAGGAGACCAGTAGAGTAGAAGAAGGGAATTAAGGAAAGGGAGGAGGGTAGGCAAAGGAGGACTACTGGGGAATTAAATGAAGCAAATTGTTACATGCCTGTCTGAATGTCAAGCGCATCTGATATTATGTATAATTATAATGCACTAATAAAAACATAAAAAGGGGAGCTCATTCTCAAAACTAGTTGTTTTAGATTGTTGGTTAGATAAATGTAAACTCCATTGAAATGTCAGCTCTAAAGGGGCAGGGACTTTTTGTCTATTTAGATCACTGTTATATTTTCAACACCCAGAATACTTTATCCCATGGAAGGCTCCAATAAATATTAGTTGGGTGAAAGAATGAAATGAACTTTAAATATTTATTAAAGCCAAGATAATCTGACTTTAATCTCATGATCTACTTATAGCTCTGCATTAAGATACTGGACATTCAGAGTGATGATATGGACATTACTGGTTAAAATCATAGTCAATGCTTTGGGGGCAGAGTTAGAAAATGAAAGAAAAAGAATAAAATTTGTCTGTCTGCTCTCTTGAGCTCAGAATTCCACTCAAATCAACTTTAACCTCTTCTGAGCCAGCAGTTTGATGGCAGGGCTGATTGCAAGGTGGTGAAAATGGTAGAACATAGAGCATGCAGGGAAGAAGGGACTCTTCCCATCCCCTTAGACTAGAGAGATGTGGCCTTCAGGAAGCATGGAGCTGAGAACTGGCTGCCAGGAAAAGTAGTGGAGTGTGCAGGCTCCAGACTGCAGGGCTGTCTGGATTCAAGGTCACTTACAAAGTTAGTTTGAGACCTCACAGGTAGAGGTAATTTGAGGGTCTGGTTCTGGGTACTAAAGACTTGGAAAGGCATTTTTCATGCAAAGGTTTCCTGATCATATAATTCTAGAAGTTGGAGAGCAGGAAGAGAATCTATCCTTATCCTTCCATTTTCCTTAGCAATGGGCTGAATGTATAACCCTGCAGTGGTAAATGGCCCTGTGTGTTAATATTGAACATATCAATACTTAGGAAAGGAAGTATCACCCTGTTTTTTCATTGAGGTTAAGGTTATAAGCATCTCCCACAAATGGTTCTATTACTTCTCTCACTATCCCTATAACTAGATAAGGGGCCATAATGCGGACCAATCACATCCCTGAGCCCAAAAGAGCTGAGCTGTTCATTTCAATTTCTCAGCCAACAGAGGTTTTGTTATTATTTTTCATGTGCTTGCTCTTCTCACTGGATAGCTTCTTTATAAAAAGAGATTGCCAACCTTACAGAAATGTGCTAAAATTTCTCAAGAGAGCTTTATCGTCTTGCTATTTGTGCAACAGTCTTACCAGGATCTGTGAGAGGTAGAATCCTGTAGGTGACTAAATACTGAGAATAAATTTTTTGACCTTCTTTGAAGGTGAGGATTAGGCTGAGCTGAGGCAAAATGATACAGTAAACAGAGTTATCTCTGGTACTCCTCCTCTGTCTTTCCCCTGAGTCAGTTCATCGAGGGTGTGATCAAGGTCATGTTCTATCCTCTTCAACTCCTGGGACTGCAGGTATAGTTCCCTGGGTTTAATTCCCAATACCCAAATAAATAAATAAATAAATAAATAAATAAAATATTCAGCTTCTTTACCTTATGCTCTCTGAATAAAGTCTTGAGAGATGGCAGGAGGCTCATCTGATCAGTGAACGAATGAGCACCTCGTATTTACTAAAATAATTTCTCTCCTTTCCTCTTTCACCAAATTCATTCTGGTTTTTGCTCACTGCTATAGAGAAACTGCTTAGCCATTTTCTCCCTTGTTTGAATTCTCAGAAACATTGGGCTCTGTTGACTTCTCATTCTTCTGTTAAATAACTATTTATTGTAAGGATAAAAGAAATTGAAGTTACAGCGTAAAAATTAAAGGGTAAAAGACCGGGTGTTGTAAAAGTTTCTAAGCTGCAAGGTCTGAGTTAAATTTCTGTAGCTGTTAAGACAATGCTTAGAACCGCCCAGTAAACATTTCCCCTGATTGTCTGGTTGTTTAATAACTGAAGGGGTCTGTGTGGTTGCACGCAGGGCCTGAACCAATCAGTTTGAATGTGTACTCTCCTTAGGAATGACCTATCACTCCAGCCTGACCTGTTCCCGCCAATGAATGAACTAATCAGGTTTAGGAGTTGTTGTTCAGTTTTCCCGCGCCTAATGATGATTTGTTCTGATGTATACAAAGCCCTCCGCCCTCCCCAAAAAGTGTACTTAAGCAGTGCTCAGCCCCTGCTCGGGGCTCTGGGCTGCTTTCCCTTCTTGAGTGGGCACAGAGCCCCAGCATGCTGGTTCAATAAATCCCCTTTTGCCAATTGCATGAGTGGTCACTTGGTGGTCTCTTTCTCCGACGTTTCGCGGGACCCTTACATTTATTACAGTAGCTGATTATTTTGGGACAAATCTCTGGCACCAGGCTGCAACAGACTAGATGAAAAATCCAAAGGGAGCTACTCATGCTAAAGTTGCATCACCAAAATGAGACTAAGCTATTTATCAGGACTGAAGAGCCAGCAGCTAAATTTTCCAAGCAGACCAGCTCCAATTAGTATGATGATGAGGCTTCTCCTGCCTTATTTCTTACACACACAAAAAAGTTAAACTGAAGTGATCAAGCAGTTACATTTCTATTTTTATGTCACCTCCTTACAAGAAAAGGAACTTTAAAATCATCGATCTACTTTTGTTCTTTCAGATTTCTTCAGACTTTGTTAAAATTTTCTGCTCAGTTCATTGAAATACTTATTTTTTTAATGGAAAGAGTGATACTCACTTCTAGCATTGAAAATGAAGCCAATTAAAATCTTTAAACTTGTAATTTTGTCCTTTGACAGTCCTTGAACAATCTTTTTTTTTTTTTTTTTTTTTTAAAGATAGAGTGAGAGAGGGAGGGAGGAAGGGAGAGAAAGAGAGAGAATTTTTAATATTTATTTTTTAGTTTTCGGCGGACACAACATCTTTGTTTGTATGTGGTGCTGAGGATCGAACCCGGGCTGCACGCATGCCAGGCGAGCGCGCTACCGCTTGAGCCACATCCCCAGCCCCATTGAACAATCTTTCCACGTACCTCATGACTTGATTTTTTCCTGCAACCCAGAACATTAGCCACTGCTTCTCAGTCTCCTGGGTCAGCTACTTCTCTGCATAACCCTTAATTTTTACTCCCTAAAGTGCTCTCTAAGGGTCTCTTTTCACACTTTCACTCTAGTTAACCAGGCAAATTTAGTAGAGACAAGATGGCCACAGAATTTACCCTGCAAACATTTTCTCCTAGCTCAACAAATAACTATAGAAACACGACCTAGAGAAACCCCTTTCTCTATTTTTCTGTTAAATCAATTTCACAGTGTAAGCTTATCTTACCAACGAGAAAAGAGAATAATAATTAAAGGTAAATAATTATAAACAGTTATTCCCTATAATTTTCAGATTCAAAAAAAGTATTTTATAATGTGAAATTAAGATTAATTCAGACTATCCTCATGCTTTATAATGAAGGTGAATCAATATTGCTCTTTCTCCTCCTCCTTCTACCTTTTTTACTTCCTTCTGCTGCTTCTCTCCTTTCCCTCAGCTACTCTCTCCTTCTATTCCCTACTTTACCTTCATGAACAATTTTAACCAAAGCCACTAAATAAGCAGGATAGATGGTTGGGTTGGGGGGTGAGCAGAGGTGTCTAGAATGGGGTGCCAAATTTTTTCTAAGTAGGCCAGGAGGCCTCATGCAGGGGCCTTTGGCATGGGATGCTGGGGCCTGAGTTGGGTAGGGAGGGTACTCATGTGGAAGAGGCAACCTGATATGCGGTGCTGAGTCCCAATTGCAGTGAGAAAGACGTCCATGTAGTCAAAGTATCTAGGAAGAACTTTTTCAGAACCATTTGAAAATAAGTTGCCAGAGTGGGACCCACATCCCTCTGCCTCTGTTCTTTGCTCATTTCCAATAAGTAAGGGCATTCTCCTTAGTATCACTCCACAACTACTATTCCTTAGACCTAATGCTATTGTGCAAGGAATGTTTTTTGTTAGTTAGTTAGTTAGTTAGTTAGTTAGTTAGTTAGTTTTAGCAAAGAAATATAATCTGGAATTGTGCATTGTATATTATTATCATGTCTCTTCGTTTTTCTTTCAGTGTAGAACTCTCCCTTCTTGACTTTCATGATCGTAATACCTTTGGAGATTAAAAGATACTTCCTTTTCAGAATGTTTCTCAATTTGCACCTGTTTAATGTTTCCTTATAATGAGGTTCAGGTTATGCACCTTTGTCAGGAGCATCAGAAATGCTGATGCTGTGTTCTGTTTGTATCCTACCAGGTAGCACATGATTTAGATTTGTCCCTAAATTGCTGGGCATTTTCAGAGCCTGTGCAGACTGCTTCCCAGGACCTGTTTTCCCAAGACGTTACTGCACCCCATGCGTACATCACCAGACATATGGAAGTGTATGACCGGAACTTAGCATAAGGGCTACAGAGCTACATGTGTGCACTTGAGAAACTTCCCATAATAGACAGCACTGGGGTAGGGAGAGAAGGGGCTAGAATCCAGGGTTGAGGCCAGCTCTGCTTATCCTACTACTTTTAACTATGGAATTCAGAGCAGTTTGAGAAATTTTAAATCCAAACCTAGCCTTCAGGACAGGAAGGCGTACTGAGTAAGGTAAAAAGGAAAGGATTTGTCTTTCTCTTGTTTTACAGGTTTCTTTTTTTTTTTTTTTTTTTTTTTTTTTTTAAA
>NW_025999999.1:5757226-5765021 GCF_001458135.2 Marmota marmota marmota | reverse complement strand
CAGGTTTTTTTTTTTTTTTTTTTTTTTTTTTGCTTGCTTTATGAACCCATGTCTATAGGCTTTTCTTTGTTTTCTTATTTGGGCATTGTTCCAATAATACAGCGCTGTTGAAAATCCTCCTGGTAACTTTGTTTTCCTTATTGTTCTAAAAAGAGAAATTACAATAGTGGCATTTAAAAAGCCCTCAGGGCCTGCCTGTGCCTTTGTCACAATATCATTATTTGTTGGTAAATATTTCATAAGCCAAGTTGGCACAGGAATAATTCAGTTACAGGAACAACAAGCACATGACAAGCAGTTACTTCAGAGCCAGATGTCAGTGACTGGAGATGACCCGACCTGGTTAGAGCAGCCTTAAGTCCCTTCTGCATCTCATGATGGACATGTCACTATCTCAGCTCTATCCAGCTGACCCTCACTGCTCTCAATGTACCTGATTTTCCAGGATGCACCTTTACAAAACCAAGATTCATATTCAATTTATAGACAATTCCAGTTTTCAAAATGACCAGAGTTTGAGTTTGGCTGAAAAGTAAATATGAAACCACTCTGATTCTCTTTCTCCTTTCATTCTTTCTTTTCTCCTCTCCGTGCTCCCTTCTTTCCTTATTCGTAGGGTACATAGATATGTGTTCCCATAAAAAGAAAGTTAATGGGAATTTCTTCTGTCCTGGAAAGTAAACAAGCTTGTTATAGAAAAGAAGCAGACTAATGGTGCTGTGTCACCATTAGTCTGCTTTTTTTCTATAACAATTGGTGTCTGTGTCTTTTGCTTCTCATCCCATCACTAAGAGGGTCCCACCCTATAAGTTCAAAGAAAAATAAATGGAATATAAGAGAGAAAAGATTTTGGTAAATAAGGTTCCATTCTGGAGAGTTGAGATAACAAATAAACTGTACAAAGATGAGGAAATCATCAATAAGTAAAAAAAGTAATAATAATTATTAGAGCTACAGAACAAGCATTTCTAAATATTAAGGGCATTTGGATCTGGAATGTTCTCCAAAGTCTCTTGTATTGAAGATTTGCACCCCAAAGCAGCAATGTTGAATTGAGGCTTTTGGAAAGTGATTGGATCATGAGGGCTCTGACATCAACAATGGGTTAATCCATTGATATAGTCAAACAGATGAATGCCTGGGAGGTGGTGGAAACTGTAGGCCGTGAGTGGAGTGGAGAATATAGGTCACTGGAGGCATGATCTGGAAAGGTACATCTTGTTCCTAGCCTCCTGACCTCTGCTTCCCAGTTGCCATGAGGTGAACAATTTTCCTCTGCCACATTCTTCCGTCATGATGTTGCCTGGGAATCAGCTGACCTTGGATTGAAACCTCTGAAACCAAGACTCCAAATAAATCTTTCCTCCTTTTTCTTGTCAGGTATTTTGGTCACAGTAACGAAAAAGCTGATTAACACAAAGGGTCTATGATAATTTATGGAAAAAAATACATACCAGTGGAAATGGAAACATACCAAGGCACATTGTCAAGAAAGTTTGGAAAACCGGAGACACAGAGAATATCTTGGAAATCTTCTATTTCTCAGGAAACTATGAGAATGTGCTTCTTCCAAACAATAAAGTAAATCAAGAAAGAGATACAAAAAATCTAGGAACAAAGGATCGAATCCAAGGGAGAAGCAAAAGAAATCACTAGAATGATTGCCGGGTTTCTGTTCTCGAGACTCAGGGATCACTCCAGGTAAACTGGGCTGACTGGGCTGCGCAAAATAACCACAGAAGAGACACAAATACCTTTTTCTTTGGGGTCGCTGTGACAGCTCCTCTGACTTTAAGGGTCCACATGAAGAGAGACAGAGAGCATGCACTGACCCCTTTTATTGAGGAGAAGCTATTCAAATGAGGTAAGGGGTCAGGTTTCAGGGGGCTGAGTCTATCTTCATGATGTCCACTGTCAGCAGGTTGACTGACATCTGGGTAGGCTACACCAAAGGCACAATAAGAGAAGGGGACACACACAAGGCACTTCCATGGAAGATTCTATCCTAAACAGGGCAAGGGGTTATATTACAAAGGAACAGGTGAGCGTAGCTTCACCCATGGGGCTGTAGCAAGACACAACCATACACGAGACACCGACCCTTGAACCCAAGAAGGGTGGGGAAAGCTGCCACATTTTTGTGACTGAGTGCCTCAGCACCCAGCCGGGGAATGTGACTCAGTCACGTGCAAGGTTGGTCTCCCACAAATGATGCTGCTGAGAATTCCCAGAAGAGCCATGCAACAGACTGGCACCCAGTCCAGGAGCAGCAGGTGACAGACTCCAGGAGAGTTTGCTTCATGACAGTGAGATGGAAAGATTACCTGATGTGACCAAATGTAGTGAGAAGAGATGTAGACAATGGAGAGTTTGTTGGAATGAAAACCCAAAAGGTCAGAAATAAGTTACTAGGTCCAGAGGAAACAAAAAGTTGTGTAAGAGAGAAATCATGGGTATATGGCACAGCTACTCTGTGAACACTATTTACATAGTCATCATGCTCACTGTAATGTAAACACTATGGTTATACTTACATAAACAAAATTACGATACAAGTGTACTTAGAGGACTGAGAAAGTGAAAAATGCAGGTGCCCACATGAATAAGTCAGTGATGGCTGTGGTAGTGGTGACGGGGAAAAAGATGAGATTCTCTTCCAATCTGGCAAGAAGTCAATAAGTAATATAAGAGGGTTTAAATCTCTAAATGCCCTTATGCTTATATGTCACATGTCACATAGAGATATGGGAGGACTGCCAAAGAGCGAGTAAAGGAATTCAAAGGTTACCTCTGAGAAGCAGAATATGGTGAGGAGGAAGAGGTCTTGCTGTTTTCATAACAAGTCTTATGAAACATTATTATTCATTAAGTCATGCACAAATTAACTTAGGCATAAAATAAGAAAAAAATGCAAGGTAACCACAGGAGACTTTTCAAATGAACACAGTTCATTGAGATACCCCTGTCTCAATCTCTTGTGACAACACTGTCTTGTTTCACATCTCACCTGCCTTTCCCCACCACACAACCCACACCCTAACAAGGGCACTAAGGAGAGGGAAGGGAGACACTGGGTGACCCTGGGATCTGTTCTGCTAGGATCAAGTTAGAATCCCTCTGTTTTAGTCCATTTTCATTTGACTTCTTCCTGGGCAACTTAAAACTTCAGTTATAAACTTCAAAACCAGGTTGATTCAATCCTTGAATGTTTCTTTTTCCTTACTCTCCAGTGAATTCTGAACCACTGATTTCTAAATGCACCTTTTCCCACTCCTTTCTCGATATTTTCTCCTCTCAAGACTGGGGTGTCCCTAGGGCCCAGCCTCTATCATGGGACTCAGACTTGTCAAATCCTTAAGGCATCAATTACAGATTCTTTGTTAACTTTTCACCTTTCTGTGTGGCCTTCACCATGGAAAAAAGGCACACATAAAAAGGTTATTTTCATACAGAATATTACTCTTTACCTACCAAATTCTGGAATGTTTTTCCTTTTCTTCATTAGCTCTGACTGTAATACAATCCATGACACAAATAAAGGAACTATTTAGAGGGCACAGTTGGAATAATCCTGGTAGACAGGTGTGCTCACCATTCATTACATGTTCTCAGGGAGAGGATTTCTCATTTTAGATTAGTTTAAAACAAACATTTAACTTTGTTGCTGTTTGTGACCTAAGCAAACCTCTTATCTATAATAGAGGACATGATTATCTTATTTTCCGTTAAACAAATCAAGATGAGATATTTAATATCTTGGAAGAAAGAACTTGGATTCAAAAGGGTCTCCAAAGATTCCAAAGTTAGGATGAATAAATAATAAATAAATTATGCTTATGTTCAAAATATTCACTTCACCAACATCAAATGGAGAAGATGCTTACTGGTTCATAGGAAGAAAACAATGAGTCTTGGCTAAATAACAATGAGTTCATAGCAGGAAATGACCAGAGAGTGACTGCAAAACACCAGCACTGAAAGAAAAAATGTGTAATTTGGACATCTAAATCACCAATCACCAACTTTTGCATTTCAAAAGAGACTATCAAGAAAGTGAAAAGACAATCCACAGAATAGGAGAAAATTATATATATATACACACACACATACACACACACACACACACACTAATGTCCAGAATATAAAAAGAAGTATTACAATTTAATGATTTTTAAAACAACTCAATTTTTAGTTATTTCAGCCTCCTGGATACTTCAGGATACCCTCAGGGTACATGGGTCAAACATCAAAACAATTTATGTGAAATGCCTCTCCCAAAGTCATGCATCTAGTAAGTACTAGATCCAATACTTTAAATTAGGTCGTATTGACTCTTATGTAATGATTTTTCCACTGTGTCATAGTATGCAAAGTGAGAGTGACACAGATGAGAGTATAATGAAACTCATATTAAAAACAAATAATTAAATTTCTACCAGATGCCTAGTTAGAAGGCAATTAATGACTCTCAAACATTCTGATCACTTTAAGATCATCTTGTCTAGATAATAAAGACAGCTTAAACCATGAAGAAATAGGAATTAGCTAGACATCAAAAGAGACCAGGTTGACATTCATTTGATAGACTGAAAACAACAAACTCAACTATCACCTTGTGTTTGGTTCACATAAAATAAGAAAATTTCAGGACCAGGTGGAATCTATGAGGAAATCATAACTGTTCTCTCACCTCATGAGAAACCTCCTCACAGCATCTTACAGGTTGAATCCCATTTAGTGAGGAGCATTTTGCCCTCTCCCCCAAACATCCTAGAACAATTTATGTCCACTTGAATTTGTCTTTCCTCAGTTCCCTCTATAGCCACACTTTCATTGTTACACTGCTTCATTCAAAGGTCTAGAATAATCAGGAAAAGGCCCAGTTCTATGGCATGTTTTAAGTCATCTGCCAACTCCCCTCATAAATGAAACTTCCCCTTTTCAGTCTAAAATGACTTAGTATCATCCACTATCTTTTTTATCTGGACCCCCTTCAGGTCATTTATTTGCTTGTGGCTTTGTTGTGAAGGGACGGCCAGGTGTGGTATACTTGTTCTCCTAGTCTACCTCTTCCATGCAATAGTTCTAAAATCACTTCTTCTCAATTCATTCAGCCTTCCTGGTGTTCTAGGCACTGTGCTCTCTTCTGCCATTTATACCCCAGCACCAAACTATGAAGTAGGGCCATCAACAGTGTCCCTCTACTCCCCCACCCCCTCTCTGATACTGGAAATTGAATTCAGGTTGCTATACCACTAAGCTACATTCTCAGCCCTTTTTATTTTCTTGAGACAAGGATTTGCTAAGTTTCCCAGGCTGTCCTGGAATTTTAATCCTTTTGCCTCAGCCTCCCGAGTAGTTGAGATTTCAAGCATATACCACCACTCAGCAACAGCAGTCTCTTTAAAGAAGGCATTACAATTTGAGGCTTTGGGGTTATTCTGTACAGCTATATAATCACAGTCTTAACTAAGACATAGAACCGGTCTCTCACCCTAAAAGTTCCCTGTCCCTTACCTGTCACATATGTGATTTAAAAAAAATAAGATGATTATATACATACTACTATTTAATCTGAATGTTTTTCTTAAGATGCATAGAGCATTTTAATGGAAATTAGTGTAGTTTCACAACATAAATTTTTTGTGTGTTCTGGGCATCAAACCCAGGGCCTTGTGCATGCTAACTATATGTCCTACCACTGAGCTATAGCCCTAAACCTACAATATAATTTTAATGGTTGTATAGTGTTCCTTCAAATGACTATTTCAAAATTTAACCAAAGAAGGGGGTGGAGGATAGAAAAAGCAAACAAGGGGCTAGGTTGTGGCTCAGTAGTAGAGTTCTTGCCTAGCATGTGTGAGGCACTGGGTTCGATTCTCAGCATTACATATAAACAAATAAATGAATAAAAGTCCATCAATATTTTTAAAAACTTTAAAAAAAAGAAAGAAAAAGCAAACAAAACCCCCTAAAATTTATTTAGTCAAAGTGATTTTGGTGTATTTGTTTTCCTGCTTCCTCTTGGTGGAATTTATTTTTCAGTTTTATTACACTATTCTAGTTGTTATTATTTTGGTTCGTGTTTTCTTTCTTTATTACCACTATGTCCTGTTTCTACCTGTTGTTTGGCTATATCCCAATATCCTGTCCTTGAATCTTCTTAGTTTATAATTTCTTCTTAGGTTATCAACTTTCTCCCTAACTTCATATAAACTCATTTAGATTTCATCTCTACATTACTTCTAAAACTAGATCCTGATTCCCAAGAGCTTAATGGGTATTTCCAGCAACTCAATACATCAAAAATTGAACTTCTATTCCTTTTCCAAATCTGTTTTTTATTTTTTTCATGTGGTCCTGGAGATTAAACCCAGTACTTGCACATTTTAGGCAAGTGCTTTACCATCAAACTACTCTTCTAGCCCTGGGTTTCTCTTCCTTTTTTTCTTTTTCTTAAAATTTTTTTGACACCAGGGATTGAATGCCCCATCCCCAGCCCTTTTTGTTTTTTATTGTGAGACAGAGTCTCACTAAATTGCTTAGTGACTCTCTAAATTGCTTAGGCTGGTTTTGAACTTGTGATCCTCCTGCTTCAGCATCTGAGCTGCTGGGATTACACCCGTGCCCTGCTTTCTCCTTTTTAAACTACCTTTGTCAGTTGGTGCAAATGCTTCCTTTGCAATAACTCTGACTAAAAACCTCAGTTATCTTCAATTCCTCTTCTCCATTACCTCACAGATCCGACCAATTGAGTGCTATTGATTCTGCTCCAAAATGTACCAGGTGTGTCCTTCCTTTCTATTCCCATCATTCCTATTTCAAATTTGAAAGCCTCACAGCCTTAACTGGCCTTCCAACTCTAGTCTGGTACCCTCTGCTCTGCTGTTCCCATCAGAGTGAATTTATTTTTATTATTTTTTTGTGGTGCTGGGGGTTGAACTAATGGACTCATACATGCTAGGCAAGCTGAGTTACATCCTCTGCCCGAGATTTCCTGATGATTCCTCATATCTGATGGAATCATATCTGATGATTCCTCCTCAGGTTAAGAAAGGATTCGCTTCCTCCGTGCAGGCATTTACAGCTGCTTCTCCTCTTTCTCTTCCACCCACCTCTCCACACCCCTTATGGCCCAGTGACATCGACATACTTTCTACTTCCCTGCTTTACCGCCAACTCTCTCCTATCAATAATCTCTAATGTTTGGCAGACTGGTGGCGCCCCACCTCGTGTGTGCCAGGTGTTTGCACTACTGCAGACAGGAATCTAAATGCGGCCAGCCCATCGGCCCTGCCTGCTTAGCCAGGTCTCCCTAACCTCAAGGGCAGCTGGGGAACAGGCGCCCACACTGGACATAAGTCCCCAGGGGCGAGGGGCTGGCTGCCCAAGAGGCTAAAGCTCTTTATGTTACTTTCGGGCATGGAAGGAAGGCCTGTGCTGGGAAAGAGAGGCCTCCACAGCTCTGGAGGACTCAGAGCACAGGGATCCGACTCTCCAGGGTGCGGCGAGTAAGGGTGAAAAGCGCAGAACTCCGCGCTCGCAGCGGGGAAAGTAGAAAGGCGACGAAAGGCGGGGAGGCGTGCGGCGAGGGCTGGAACGGTTGCGCCTCCTGATTGGCGCCGACGCCGTCTGACCAGCCGGTCGACCGTTGATTGGCTGTGCGGGCTCAGGCGCTGGGCGCAGCGTGAACGCGAATAACCCTGAAGGCCTGGTCTGTCACCTGCAGTAACCCCGGCGGGAGGTGCGTGGCGGGGGGTGGGGTGGGTCGTCGCTGCTCTCTCGGGGCGTTGGC
>NW_025999999.1:5729576-5757206 GCF_001458135.2 Marmota marmota marmota | reverse complement strand
CCCCGCCCCGCCCCGCCCAGGCCCCGGGCCGGAGGTAGTGGGATGGGCTGCGGCACCTCCAGCTGAGAGCGCTTCGCGCGCTGCCTCGGCGGAACCTCGATGGCTGCCTCCCAGCAAAGCGGCCTCCTTCCGACCTCAGCTGGGCTGTTGAGTTTAGTGGGGTATAGAGGTGAGGACCGGGGCGTTGGACTCACAAGGACAGCGGTTCTGTGGAATCACACGGATGGCCGCGGTGGCTCAGCGAGGTGGCAGCCTGTCCTCCCCGCCCCTGCCCTCTTGGTTGGAAAAGGACCGGAGGCTTCGGCCTGATGCTAGTCTTGCTACCGCGGGTGCGGCTTCTCCCACCCTCACATCCGGGGCCAGGGAGTCCTGTGGGGACTGCCTTTCCTGAGGAAAGGAGGAGGAAGGGACGAATGTGTACGTGAAGGATAAAGGGTGACGCGCATACGTTGGTGGTAGGAATGTAAATGGTGCAGCTACTGTGGAAAACACTGGTGAGCCCACATTATATATATATATATATATATACACACACACACACACACACACACACACACAAAGGAGTTTTCAAATATTTGTCCACAAATGTTCATATGGGCACTGTTCAAACTACTCAAAAGATGAAGACAACCGAAGTGTTCATCAAAAGATGAACTGATAAACCAGCTATGGTATACACATACAATGGAATATTAATCAACAATTACAAGAAATGAAGTACTGATTTCTGCTATAGTGTGGGTGAATGTGAAAGCATTATGCTGAGATGGAAGTCAGATGCAAAGGTCACATGTTGTAGGATTCCATTTCTGTGAAACACCTAGAACAAATTCATAGAGACAACACGTTGGTTGTTGTGGAAGGTGGAGTGGGGGTGCGGAGAAGACGAGGAGTCACCTTTCAGTGCGTATGAGACTTTCTTTGGGGAGTTGAAAATATTTTGGAATTAAAGATGATGATTGCACAATATTGTGAATGTACTAAATGCCACATAATCATGTACTTTAAAATGGTTTTCTTTTATATTGTGTTAATTCCATTTCAAATGTATTTATCTCTTAAATGAACAAAGAAAGCCACTGAATCGGGAGTCCTTCTGTCAATCAAAATTCTTTTTTTTTTTTAAAGATAGAGTGAGAGAGAGAATTTTTAATATTTATTTTTTAGTTTTCAGCGGACACAACATCTTTGTTTTGTTTGTAGTGCTGAGGATCGAACCCGGGCGCACGCATGCCAGGAGAGCGCGCTACCGCTTGAGCCACATCCCCAGCCCCTCAAAATTCTTTAAGACAGGAGGAAAAATAGTTCCATGAGCAAGGCTGGGCTGCATACGCATTCACTTTCCTCTTTTTCTTCATTGCCTGCAGTTGTTCACAAGGTTTTTCAAAGCCTGGCCTGACCCAGGTTACTACTCCCTGTTTCCTGTGAGAAATGACCCCTTTGGTCTCTCTGAGAAGGTCTTCACCCAGAAACACCATGAGTCAGCACAGCATACACAGCTCCTTTGTAAGCCCTGGGTGGCCTGAGTGGCCTATGGTGGGCAGACAATAGGGGAGGAGCCAACACGGGTTGCCAAAAGGGGAGGGTTCTGCCTCCAGAAATCCTAGTATAGAATCTAAGCTCCTTTGAGTCTGTGATTAGGGCTTGTGACATTTCTCCCAAAGTCAGTGTTCAAGAATCAGCTCTTTGTTTATGACATAGGAAGTTAACTATAGGTCACATAACAGGACTCCCACTCCTTCTGACATTTCTTCCAGCTTGTAGCAGAGATAGAACTTAAATGCAGGCATGCGATATCTCCACCATTTAATTGAATACCATCTGTTTAGGTTCAGGAAGATATTTCTAGAAGAGGAAGGTGCCCTTGAGGAGCTCAGAATTTCACAGAACGGTGGAGTATGGTTGGAAAAGTAGAGAGGAAAGTTCAGGTCTGTTTCTATGGTAGAGAGGAGGGCTTAAAACTCAGGTGTGGTTGGTTCCATGTTCAGGAGGGTCAGGAGTTAGAGAGAGCTGGGTTCTTGCAGAACAGAGGAAGCTTGTGCAATTTGTGCTTGGGTTCAGCGCCTTGCCATTGGCAGCCAGGGAGGAGGGCCCCACCACCAGGCTTTGCCTCTGAGTATAACTGGGTATACCTTGCAGACACATGAATATAAGAGATGGAGGGCTGTCTTTTTGAACCTCAGGATAGCCAGGAGATGAGACCTCAGTTCTGGAGCCAGACCACAGTGCCACTATCCACTCTATCGCAGCTTCTCTCCAGATATGATCCAGCTACCTTTTTAGTTGAATTCATGCAACAATAGCACCTGCTTCTGATAGAGTGAGGTGATGTGCTGTTCCGCCTGCAGTGCAGTGCCTGTCTGTAGAAATGTGGATATTGCTATTGTCATTGCATCCGCCAGTCTTGTGGACTGAGAACTTTGGATTTCCTACTTAAAAGAGAGTTGGATTTGTGTTTGTGAGGTGGTCTAAACTGCTTTCACTAATGCAGTACATGGTTCCTGACTTCGAACTGATGTAATTTGGTATAGCAAAAATTACCATCTTAAGACTCCAGTTTATAACAGCTATCTTTTGTCATGTGGATAGAATCTGCCTTCTTTTAAGTTGAGCCTGAGACCATATAATAGTATAATTGGTGGAATATAGAATGCTTCCTTTAATCAAATACTTCAATCAGTGCTT
Source organism: Marmota marmota marmota (assembly GCF_001458135.2). Taxonomy (NCBI): domain Eukaryota; kingdom Metazoa; phylum Chordata; class Mammalia; order Rodentia; family Sciuridae; genus Marmota; species Marmota marmota. The sequence continues at coordinate 5,754,521 of NW_025999999.1, read as the reverse complement.
TCTTAGAATATTTGGGTTTGAATCTCAGGCACAACTAATAGTAAAAACATTAAAATAACAGATGTTTTCTCCCTTTTTCTTTTTGAGTGGGGCAGTAATGGGGATTGAACCCACCACTGAACCTACCACTGAGCTACATCCCTAGCCTTTTTATTTTTTATTTTGTGATCTTCTTGACTCAACATCCTGTGTTGCTGGAATGAATTTCAAGCACTGTTGCACCCAGCTTCTCATATAATTTTTGTAATTGAGATACAATTTATATATCACAGAATCATCCTTTACATTGTATAATTCAATTCTTCTTAGTATATTTTTATCATCATGAAAGAAACATCACAATCTAATTTGAAAAATTTCATGCCACAAACTTAAGCCTATTAACAGTACTCCCCAGTTTCCTCCCCCAGATCCCAACAACTTCCAGTCCATTTTCTTTCTATTCATTTACATTTTCTGACATTTCATATAAATTAAGGCATATCATATGGAATATGTTCTTTTCCATCTGACTGCTTGGTCTCAGAATGCTTTCAAGATCTATCTATATAGATAGATCTATCAATCTATGTAGATCTATATTTCATTATTTTTTTATGGCTGAATAATACTCCATTGTATGAAATATGCTGGATCATTGTTTATTTTTGCAGTACTAGGTATTGAACCCAGGACATTGCACAGGCTAGCTAGGCAAGAACTCTACCAGTGAGTTATATCCCATGCCCTGACAAATTGCTTTTATCCATTCATTTATTATGGACACTTGAGATGTTTGTACTTTTGGCTATTATTTAAAGCAACTCTGAACATTCATGGACAATTTTTTGGGTAATATAAGTTTTTATTTCTCTTAGATATACTCACAGAAGTAGAATTGCTGAGTCATATTGAACCTGTATATTTTAAACCTTTTGCCAAACTCTTTTCCAAAGAGTTTACATTTTAAAGTACATTTTCACCAGTATCATGAAAATTCTTATTTCTTCATGTCTTCACCAATAGCTGTTCTTAACTGTTTTTTTTTTTTAATTATAGTTATTCTAGTTAGTATGAGGTGATATCTCATTATGGTTTTGATTAGTATTTCTATGATGGCTAACAATGGCTATTTATATGCTTTTGGCCATTTGTGTATCTTCTTTTTTTTTTTGGACTGAAGATTGAACCCAGAGGTGCTTAACCACTGAGCCACATCCTTGGCCCTGTTTTATACTTTATTTAGAGACAGGGTCTTACTGAGTTGCTATGTTCCTTGCTAAGTTGCTGAGGCTGGCTTTGAACTCACAATCCTCCTGCCTCAGCCTTCCAAGCTGCTGGAATTACAGGTATGTCCCACCACACCTGGCCACTTGTATATCTTCTTTGTAGAAATGTGTATTCAAATACTTGATCTAATGGAGGACAGGAGAATAATGGGAGGTACTGAAGAGTGGAGTTGATTAAGTTATGTTATATGCATATACAAATTTGCCACAACTCTATACAATTACTATGCATCATTACAAAAACTAACAAAAACACTTTGTCTCCTTTAAAATTAGGTTTTTTTGTTGTTGTTGAATTGTAAGTACTCCTCTTCTAATTTGAGTTCTAGTCTCTTATCTAATAAAAGATTTGCTAATATTTTCTCCTATTGAGTGAGTTACATTTTCAATGTTTTGGTAGCATCTCTTGAAGGGACAGTTATTAATTCTGATGAAGTCCAAATTATCTCTTTTTCTTTTTTTTTTGTCTTTTGATGTCATATCTGAGAGACCACAGTCTAATTCAAGATGCTAGGTATCTACATCTATGTTTTCTCCTCAGAGTTTTGTAGTATTAGCTGATTCATTTGGGGTTAATATTTATATATGGTATGAGTTAGTGGGCCAGCATTCCTTTGCATATAGATATCTAGTTATCCCAGCAACACTTGTTAAAAAATGTTATTTTTTCCTTGTTGAATTGTCTGCATACTCTTATAAAAAAATAACTGACCCTAGATGTATGGGTTTATACCTACACTCTTAATTCCATTCTACTGATTTATGTGTTTATATGCCAGTGTTATATCACATTATCTTCACTATGGACCCTCAGAAGTAATTTTGAAATCAGAAAGTATCAGTCCTCTAACTTTGAATTTGTATAGCAAGGTGGTTTTTTTTTGGTGGCTATTCTCAATACCACAAATTTCCCTATGACTTTTAGAATGAGCATGTCAAATTTTCTTTTAAAAAGTCAGAATTTGATGACAATTGATGTGGGAAGCCATTCTCGAATGTGATTGGGCACCTCCCGGATTGGGTGTGAGGCATTCTGGCCAAACTGTGTCGGAGCTATCCCTACCCTCTCCAGGTGCGAGAGCCTGTCCATGTGGGGGTGTGACTGACCACTGATCCTGAGGCCAATCACTGACCCTGACCTTGGAATGCTGCCCCCCCTCAACCTTCATTGGATGGAATTTTCCCCTGAATTTCTTATTCCCCAATAAAAGGCCACTCCCTGGCGTGCTCTCTCTCTCTCCTGCTAGCCCTGAGTAAGCCTTGCTGCCCTACCGGCTGGTTCAAGGTGAAAGCCAGAGAGGTGAGAGCCATTTCGGACCTGGTCATAGAAAAAGGTAATTGAGTCTGTGTGTTTTATTTTGATCTCACTAGTTAACTTATATGCCACGAACCTCTTTAATGAAACCAGCGTGCTGGTCGCCTGGTGGAAATTGAATCTGTAGATCAGCTTCAGGAATATTATTATCTTAACAATACTGAGTCTTCCAGTCTATTAACATGGACTTTCTTTGTATTTATTTAGGCCTCCTTCAATTTCTTTCAATACCATTTTGTAATTTTCAGTGTACCATACTGTTGACTTCTTTTGTTGAGTTTATTTCTATTTATTTTATTCTTTATGATGCTGTTATAGAAGTCTTTCTTTAGTTTCATTTTTAGTGTGTTCATTACTTGTTTAGAGAAATACAACTGATTTTTGCATATTGCTAATGTATCTTGCAACATTACTGAATTTATTAGCTTCAGTAAAAGTTGTGTGTATTCTTTTGGATTTTCCATGTGCATGTCATAACATCTTCAAAAAGAGATAGTTTTCCTTCTTTCTGTCCAATTTAGATGGTTCTTCTTTTCCTGTTCTGATGGACTTTTTTTTCCCCCCCCCAATATCCTTGTTTTCCCTCTAGGGATGAGGGAAAAAATGGTGTTCAATTTAATAGGAACAGACATCTTCTTTTCTGCTGCCCAGAATTGCTGAACAGTTAACATAAATTACCCTTAGGAAGGGCAGGGCAGATTACTGGGGATGTGACTCTACTGTTTTTGTTTGTTTGTTTTGGGGTTTTTCCTTTTAAAGGTACAGGACACATACATGACGATGGACCACGGAGACAGGTCCCAGGAGACTACACGTCAGCCAATAAGCTCCAAGACACAGTGCAATCAGATTCACTTCACTTTTATTAATAACAAACACAATCTCAGGTCAGTACCACTAGCTTTGGGGTTGATATTATAAAAATTATTCTTCGGTTACAAATAACTACATACATAAAAAGAAGAAAAACCCACCCAGATAAGGAAAATGTATCCTGTGTATGTTTTCATGGCAATGATAATGCATTCTCAATTTTTGTCTGACTCATTATATACCACTTCTCGTTCAATCTCTTGAGAGAACCATGATGGTATCCAGGACATACATGCATGTCAATTTCATACTGGATACTGCTACTATAAAAGTCTGCAGGGCTTGAGAATTTCTCTGTTGAGGATCTCAAAGGCTTAATAAAAAGTTTTAGTCAAACCTCTAAACTGCCTAAGAGGTAGGTCAGTATTATTACTCCATTTGAACAAAAGGAAATGTGAGGCACATTATAGTTACGTGACTTGCCTGGTTCAATGACTTGCCTGGTGCAATGATTTCAGTGTGTCCCTTAAAGTTCATGTATTGGAAACTTAATCCCTAATGTAGCAGATTCAGAGATGGGACTTCTGAGAAGGTTCTGGATTAATGACCTTATCTCATTAATAGGTTTGTTTAAAAGTGAAGCTCACATAGCAAGTTGGTAAAACAGGGACAAGAGAGGCCAAGATCTTAGCCACCAGTGTAACACAGTTGCCTTACTTCATTTACCCTTCAAACTAGCCTATTTGTACTATCTAGTCAGAAACTACACACAGGATATTAATAAACCAAGGAGAAACTTTCTATTTTATGTGCTACCACCATTATTTCATTTAAAGAATAATAAATACATTCAAACTACTTCCACCCACCATCATATTTGAACACTTAATAAAAACAGCCATAAATTTCCAAAATGAAGCCCAGAAAGGAATCCTGCAAATACCTTTGCTGATAACCCACCAGGCAGGCTCTTATTGATACTGGCCACTGTTATAGTCTCTCAAGGAGTAAAGGACTACTCAAAGAGTGTGAGGGCAGATTCACCTGCGACATGGGTTAGAAAAAGGATAAGGCACAGAAATCAGTTTTCAACATGTCCACAAGGTAAGGACCATTAGAAACTCACTCTTGCTAAGAGCAGAGTTTCTCATTATTGTGTTACTTGAATTGAGGCTTCGAACCTTAAGAAGTGTTGTTCACTATACTGGCATGCCTCTACCTACTACATACCCACATATATGCTGCAGTCCTCAACCTGGGGTCTGTACCATTTGTGTATGAACATTGCATGGATCAGTTCCATGGAACAGGACTAGAAAAGAAAGTTGAGTTTGCTCTTCATGTATCATAAAGCAGGCATCTGATGTCCAATAGAATAAAAATCAGCCAAGAGACATTTCCAGGGGTAGGTACAGGTCAGTAGATCTGATCTACAGAGATCTTCTATAAAGTTCTTTTCTACTTTAATGAACAGCTCAAAGACAAGGCTGCCTTAGTGCACGCTGGCCCCTATAGCTTCTATACAACTAACACAGGAAGGAAGGTCCTGCTCTCTCACACCACTAGGCCTCAACAGTTAACAGCATTTGGTATTGTATGCTGCCAATCCTAAAGAGCAGAGTTAGGCTTCTGCACTGATGACTGAGGAACAGGGACAGGAAAGGTCCCAGGTTCTAAAAATATATACAATGTTCAACAAAGTTCCTGGCATCTCAGATCCCACGTCTTAGCCCAAGCTTTCCAGCAGATCCTGGTTTCAGGGCAGGGACTCCTTTCAATGTGTTGCACTTGGGAACTGCCCCCCCTTTTTGTACTTCCCAGAAGACTGTTTCCGCTTCTTCTTTTTGAAAGTATTGCACCATTAGCTGCATACACCAATTAACCCAAGTTGCTTTGCTGAACACTCTCTGTTCTGACCCAGAGGAGACTGACAACAAGCCATTTTTTACTGTGGCCAGCTCAATGGAAAAATGTGAGCACTGGCCTTGGCTATGCCTCATGAAAGGGATCCTCTTCAAGACAAAGATGTTTCTAAAGTGTCTGCCAGCCTTGCCTAGAGCAGTCAGAGTGGGGTACACTCACTGTGGTGGAGATGAAGAGGATCTGGAGGCCACAGGAAAGTGGCAGTCAACTCTACCTGCTGAAGAGACACAGGGCTGGTGCCAATGAGCATTGTGTCTGCAGGAGAAAGCCGCCTGGACAGCAAGTCCTCTCTGCCCTAAATATACACAGGAGGCTGCCTGTCCAGAGAAAAGAAAATGTCAGGGAACAGACATCACTGGTAAGAGAAAAAAGACGGCTGAGGTAGAGCCAGGAATCCAGAATCAGGGTGGTTAAGAGATTTATTCCTACCTGTCCCCCAGACAGTCCTGCATTTGTAGACTGGTCACAGAACAAGGAGTGAAGGGGTCCAACACTGTGGGAAGAAGCCTAGTTTTCACTCAATCCTAAGAGAAACTGAGACTAATGAATGAAGCTAACATCAAACTTATTTCATGAGGACACTTAATAACTTACTATGTAACTTCTGACTCCCCTGGATGTGCCATTGGAGTCCTTCCTTTGGGAAGTGATCTCTTATAGCTGCCTGCAAGAGCTGTCCCTCAACTTTTCCATCTCCTGTCCATCTGTGAAATGAACAGACCACCCAGAAAATTCTTTCTTTACTGCTAGTTTCTTTTTCGGAGGTAATACTCTAAGTGAAACATTTGCATGTTTCAATTAAAGATTTTATGTCAGTTTATTTTTAAGTTTGGCCCAATTGTATCTTCAAAACTCTGAGCTGCTGTAATGTTGTATTGAACACATCCAACCTGAAATCTAATCCCATGAAGTAAGACATCTTCTTGTTATTAACAAAAAATAAAGTCCTTCTCCAGGAGAGACCACTCTTACAACTACACAAATGCTTCTTTATTCTTAGTTATTGATTTGCTGTTGTTTCCTATCATCAAACTCCATAACTGAGTCAGGAGAGACAGGAAAAATGCTGTGTGAAGGGACTCAGTGTCTGTGCTAGGCAGGGTCTGATCCCTGTAAAAGCTTCCTGTTTTCTCTTTTCCCATATCAACACCATCCTTATAAATCATATTCTTCATACTATCTCTCTTCCTGATGATATACCTGCTCTTCAGCTGTATGCCAAATCAAGCTATCTCTCTATTCCATCTAGCAAAGCCTAGACTGAAGATAATTAGCAGAGGATGTCTCAGAAGGTTTTATTGTATGTCTAGCTTGAGTTACCTACCTTGAGTCTGAGGACATATTGAGGAAAGAGTTATCTGGGGCAGTGATCATTATGTTTAGATGCCTGAAATTATGCCTAGGCTTGGAAGGTGACACAGACCAGTGGCCGAACATCGGTTGGTTAGGAGGCTATAAAAAGGAAGAGAAAGGAAGGTAACACAAACAAAGCAAAGAACAACAGAAAGAGTAGAGAGAAGAAATAAGTTTAGCAAAGTACTATCATAATAGTTGAGTTGTTTGTTTTAAATACTTTTTGTTTTTTTTTAGAATTTATTAATAATTTTTTAAAATGACATGTAAAAATGTATGTATTTACAGTGTGCAACATGTTTGGAAGCGTATGTATTGAGAAATGTTTATATCTTACTGATTAAAATATGTACTACCTAAAAAAGTTATCAAACCTTTTGCATTTTAAAAGAATACAATACTGGAATGGGTTAAGGTCATCAACTTTAGCATCTGGTAATACATCTCAGTAGTTATTAACATAACATTAAACTTCTGCCCAGATGGCTTTAGAAATGAAATCTGGACAACCCACAACTCAGGCACTCTTGTAGCTTCCATCTCCAGTTCTTTTAACCCTGGCCAAGATGGCAGCCTTGGACACTTTCTTCCGGTCATAAGCCAGACCAAGGGCAGCCATGCAGTCAATGAAGAATGTAGTAAAGTTGATGTGCCAGCGGTACTCACTGGCAGAGTAGTCATAGGGAAAGGAGTGGTGGTAGTTGTGGAAGCCCTCACCTGGAACAAAACCAAGGGGAGAAGTTAGGGAGCTTGGCAGATTGCTGTTTTCCATATCTCTTGCATAGCAGAGTACCATGAACTTCGGAGAAACCCACTGATAAGTGGATGAGTGGATGAACACTGTGTCTTCTACTTTGAAGCAAACAGAAGCCCTCAGACTAAGCAATGAGTCAAGAGGGCCTGGTCACCCATGGCTTCCTTGGTGAGAAGTTTCCCTTAGGGGATAAGAGAAGTTATCCTAGGAAAGGATTTTACATTGGAAAATACAGAGCTTTAGTAAATGCTGGCTTGAGACCCTTGAGCTCTTTGCTTTTGTGCATGTTAGGGTGGGGAGTGGAGGGTACAGAAGAAGAACCATTGCTGTGTTTCTTACAAAACTGAGTAAAAAACACAAGTTTTACTCTGTACTAATGGTCCCTGTAAAGGTGGAAGGTTCTAATAGAATGATGGCAACAGGGAAAACCAGAAGAAAGCAGACCCAGCCAGGGTCAGGTATTCTCCCAGCCTCTGTTGGTTCAGTGGGCTACTCTGGCTCCTACTTCTCTGAGATAATCATGTGTTGGAGGAGGTACCAATAAAACAGAACCATTCTGAAAACCTCTCAACTTCTGAGATTCTGAGAACTCTTGGGAAGAGCATTTCACTGTACTGTAGCGGAAAATAAAGAAATTTAGGATCCTGGACAATTTCTGTAATTGGTAAAATGTTTGGCAACTCTTGGCAGGATTCTTCTTTCTCAACAGCTTCCAACACTAACAACACTGGCCCTTATCAGGCCTGGGTAAAGAACAGCCCTGATAATAGAGGTTGTTGGACCCTTTGTAGATAAAAACATTCCCAGATATAGCAGTAATGAGAAGAATAGCAAGCAATCAAAGGAGGTTCTGCCAAGCAAATGACTCCAACCTGGGCATCTCAAGGTACCTATCCCTCTGTATACCAGGCTGTCCATGGTGTGCACTGGTAGGTGGAGGGATAACACCAAGGCTAAGGGTGACCCAGGATTGCCACTTCCACCTGTGGCTTCACAGCAAGGCTCTGAGTGAGCACTCACCATGCCTGTAGGTATCAGATTTAAAATGAAATACACACACACACAGACAAGGAAAGGAAAAAGGGGAGAGAGTCAATGGGAGCAACTGGGGCAAAGAGCTGAAAAAAGACTCTAGAGAAAGGTCAGCTTTGTCAGAGAGGATGAGCATGTGACTGTTGGGGTAAGTCAAGACCAACAAGGTGAGAATGGCAGGAAAGAGTGGAGGAGAGCAACGGGTGAGGGGACATGGACAAAAGAACAGGTTTGCAGAAGCAAATGACAAATGTGAGAAAGTAAGATAGTGGCAACTAGTTTGAACAGAGGGTCACAAAGAGCCTGCAGATGTGGAAGCTCACTGGAGTTCCATTTACAACACAGGACACATCTCAGTCTAGACTATTCTATTTCTATGAAAATCCCAGATTTGGACAGTGTGTAGGTGATTTATTTCAAAGATGAGTCAAAGTAAGAACAGGCAAGAATTTTCCTGAAAGGAGCAGAAAGCTGTATAGAAGTCAAAAAGAGACAGGAAAAAAATTTCATAACAAAGCTAGTGAATGTGGTCTGGGTTGAGAATATATCAGGAAGAAATTAATGAGGAAAAATGAGCTATGCAGTGATGAGCTTAGGCATGTGAGCAGGGTGACTGCCAAGATGCTACTGGATGAAGAACAGCTTTGATCCATGAGCAGAAAGGGGCACAGATTCTGCAGAAGGAAAACCAACTTCAGGTCTCAGTCAAAGTCTATATTAATTTGGAAAAAAGGACAGCAAACCATGAAGGCAGATGGAAGAACTCCTTTTTTCTTTATCTGGCAATTGGGAATGGAACTACAGAGACAAATAAGTTCAAGAGCAGTCAAGATTGGATCAAGAAGCAGGAACTTTGATGAAGGTTACCTGCCCTATCAGAGGATTCCCTAACCAACTTCAGGGAAGGGGGAGTTTCTAGCACACAATAGAAGATTAACAATAAAGGACAAGAGGAGACAGAGTGACAGGTGATGGTAAAGGCCTGCAACCATTGCACTGATGCCCCTCATACTGGCATCACTAAACAATAAGGCATAGCCTACACATTAAAGTGTGGCATATTCATTTAAAAAGCAAAACACTATAACTGTGGCATATGGGAAGTTTATTGAACCAAATTATACTTGTTCTTCATATTTAAATATAAAGCACTAGGCTTACAAGCCATGAAGGTGACCCTATTTTTCTACCAAGCATTTTCTACACTAAAGACTACAGATCTGCTCAGAGATGCCAAAAAAAGGGAAAACTCATTACAGGCAGCATTTAGATACTGTTTTACAACTTCACATTGAAAGTAGTATTAATTTTCACCCTTTCTATTTATATAAGAGTTGTTGCCTGATTCTTATAAGGGTTTTCCAATATATTGCCCCCACCCCAGTTTTATAGTTTAAAAAAAAATGAGTTTTAAAGGTGTTACAAAAGCCAGGCATGGTTGTATATGCCAATAATCCCAGAGACTTGGGAAGCTGAGACAGGAGGATCATAAGTTTGAGGCCAGCCCCAGCAAGAGAAACCCTACCTCAAAATAAAAATGTAGAGCACACTTGAGTTTAATTCCCAATAAGGGGAAGAGGTAAAGTGGTCATAAAAGCACTTTATTCAGGTTTTTCTGACTCCTAGCCAAATACCCCCAAAAGCAGACTACTGGATGCGGTTTTGTTAGGCATTGGTGACTTACCCACAGCTCCCAGGGAAACCAGGACATTCTCTCCAGAGTTAACGTTCTTGTCATAGGGGCGATTTCCATAGAGGTGGGCAGCACTGTTCACCAGCCAGGTGGCATTGACCACTACAGTGTACCGCAGGAAAGTACCAACAAACAAGCTGTGTAGGAAGGTTTCACCCCAACAAAACCAGGGCACCAGTGTGGGCAGGATGAAGCACATCATCAGAACAGCGGGCTTGTAGTACCTACATTGAGAGATCCCACAGTGAGTCTGCAGAGAGAGAACTCTCACACCTACCTGAGCTGTCATTCCTCCAAACCATGAGAACAGGGTGGCAAAAGCCAGCATGAGGAAATGGAGTGGAAATACTTGAGTATATAATAGTACCTTCGACTTTAGATGGGGTAATGTGAATACCTTAAATGACTTTTCTAGGACCACCCCACTAGCAAGTGAAGTGAAGATTGGATTACCTGTCTCCTGATAAGAAGTTCTTTCATCTTTAATGGGACCATAAGGCCACGTTGATCAAACAAGTGAGAGTCAAATCTCAAACTCATCAGCAGAGTTTTGCTGCCTGTGCTATTGTCCATTTGCCTTAGGATCTTTAGCTTGCCACCAAGACCTTTGGCACACAGTCTACATTAGGGGCCTTGACTCCATTTGCTGCTACCACTGCCTAACTCTTTGCTCTGCTTTTCCCTCAGGAGGCACACCAAGTGTCCTTGGCCACCTGCAGGTCTCTGTCCCTCCAGAGGCCCTGACCTATACTCTACTCCCATGAAAACCAAGCCATTGACACTTCAAGGGAATGGATTGCCTACCTCCCTTTAGCAGTCACATCTATGACTTGTATGTCACTGACATACCTACCTCTAACTCCTTTCTATCGCTGCCACTACTTCCCCACCATGGCCCCTCTTCTTGTCTAACCTGTGTCCCTGCCTCTCATCTCTCTGGCTCAGTAGTTACTTTCACTTGCACAAGAGCATCCTCTCTGAAGCACACTTCTGACTGTGTCACATTGCTGATGAAGAAACCATTCTGTTTGCTGAATAAAATTTTGAGTCTGTGTCAAGTCCTTTTTCTTGCCCTGCCCTACATGTTAGGCAGAAGGACGTTCTTCAAGAACATGCTTGAGACTTTGGCCTATTCCATTCTTTCTTTTTGTGCTGTCCCTGCTCACACATACTTGTGAAAGTCTCTCTCCATGGATGGATTCTGATACTACTTCATTCATAACCCTTTTTCTCATGTCCACATGCCGCAGTCTGGCTGGGCACAAATGCCGCAGTCTGGCTGGGCACACAATCACGAGCCACCACACAGCTTGTAGATTCAAACAGCAACTCTTTATTCCCGAACTCACACCAGCCGTCTACAATCACGTTCTGGGGAAATCCACGTTCTCTGCCCAAATCCACCTCCACTGAGAACTCAAGGGGAACTCAGGCAGCAGGATACACCCTATTCCCAGTAGGAATAATCTTAAACCTGGAACGCCCTAAACCCGATTATCCTAAACCGGGAACACCCTAATCCGCCCTGGTCCTTGAGCAAGGTCACCTACATTCAATGTCACTGCAACATGGGGTACGCTGGCAAGGAAATTGTCATACCTACTTGGCTAATGGCTCCCAGCATCCACACTGAGCACGGACCCTCACGCCATACCTCTCCTAGTGCAGACCATAAATTGCCTCCTATTATGGTGGTTTGGGTACTTGCCTTATCCCTCCACCCCAACAGACAACAAATTCTTAGAAGGGGAGGTCTTAACAACCTTCATTTTTGTGTCCGTGACTATTCCAGTCAGGAAAGATTTGTTGCATTTAACTGATTTCATCAAGATAGCTCAGAGATAAAGGCCATAAGTGATTTGAACTTACAAAACCAGTAAATTCTCAACTTTATTTTGTAAGAGTTAAGAGAAAAGGTTGGGTTCCCAAATCCCAGATGCCTAGGGCCACATCCCCAGCCCCATCTTCCCTTAGCTCACCTCCTCTGGAACATCACCAACTTCTCAGCTTTTAGGTCAGACAGGTCCAGAGATCCCCCCTTCTCTTTGACAGCTGGATGTTTGCGCACCAGCAGCCAACCCACGTGAGAGAAGAAGAAGCCACGGCGGGAGTTGTGAGGGTCCGCATCTGTTTCTGAGAACTTGTGGTGGGCGCGGTGATCTCGGGCCCATTCATAAACATCGTTCTGGAGGGACAGAGAAGAGGAACACAGGCCTGAGGAAGGACGCCCTCTTGGGAAAAGTCCAATGCCTAGATGTCTGCAAGGGCCCAAGGCTCTCAGCCTAACCTCACAGAGTCCCCAAGAGTCTGGCTCCAAAGGAGAAATGAAGGGACCTGCCCTCTTCTGCACACTTCCCTGGAGCCTGTGCAGAAAAGCGACTTACAGTCCCAGACCACAAGAACAGCACTGCTGCTTCCTGAATGTTATATGGTGGGGAGGATGTAGGTAAATCACAATGTTCATTTCCTTAAGAAAGAACATTGCAATTCTTCTATCAAAGAATGAGGGACAAGGTCCTCAAGGGGTGCCCACACAAGGGGCATGGAGAAGTATGAAGCAGGTGGCCTCAGGTCCTATTCTGTAGATAAGGTTCTGGAGAGCTCTGTCCTGATGCCTTCACAAGTCATAGCTCATCCAACCTAAGAGCAGCATGAAACTCATGACCATGACCACATTTCCAGAGGTCTTCTTGCTTGTGTGGGACTCTTCCTTTTCTTCCAGAATATACTAAATTCTCCTCCTTCCCTTGACCCCACAAGCATCATCAGGTAGGGTGCTAGGGCAAAGATGATTATGCAGATATAGTTAAGACCTCAGATATGGCCAAGACAAAGGGGCTTAACACAGTTTTCTAGTTTCTTCTTGTGACAAACTAAGCTCCATACTACCAGCTATCCTGTGCCCATTGCTATAACTTAATAGGTATAAAAGTCCCCTCCTTTCCACCTGTTTGTTATAAATTTGTCCTACAATTGACCTTACTATTTGGCTCAGCTAGCATGGCAGCCCCAGATGGGACCAGAAGGTCAGTCCATCCAACCTCTCAATGACTCAGTTTCCTCATCTGCAAATTTGGGATAAAAATAGGACCTACCCCTAAGGTGTGTAAGGACTTAATGAGTTAACCTATGTGAAGTGATTATCACAGTCAGGATATAGGGATGTTTGCTCTTATTACCTGAAACAACAGCATTCCTGAGTCAATGAGACTAATTTTAATGAAATTGTAGCAAGATTCCAAGATAGAGCCCTTGAAGCATAAGTTTATTATCCAGTGTCTGGCCAGAAAACAAGGCTCAATGTCTGGCTTATGAGTTGTCATCCTTTATGATTGGCCACATTGTGTGAGAACACAGGGAACTTAGAGTGTATAATGACCCTATACCTTTACAGATTTATATAGTGACCCCCGCTATTTCCCTTCCTAGTGATTCTGAAGAGTTCTGTGTTTGAAAAATCTAAGCAGTGTCTCATTTGAGAGGACCTCAGAAGACTGGAAAGGTCAATGACTGCCCTGCTGGGGCTTCCTCTCCAGGCACAGATCCCCTCCATTCCACCTTGGATTAACTATGGACTGACAGCTGAGCAGCACCAGCTTCTTACCTGGAACGCCATGGTGTTGGCAATGATCAGGAAGAGCCGCAGGGGCAGCCGCGCTTTGTAACTTCGGTGGCTCCACAGGCGATGAGCTCCTGCAGTGATGCCCAAGGCACTCACTAAATAGTATGCATAGGCTGCCAGGACAAGACAGTGCAGGAGTCACCAACAGGCAAGTCCATAAAGGCATGTCAAATTGCTCTCCTAATGCTAGAGCCTGTGTGTGCTTTAGGCTTTGGGTGAGGATCTGCTTCCCCTGAACCATAGGGATGATTTGACATCTGAGGCCTCATAACTGTTACTACTGAGAAAATATCATCATTTTCCATCCTCTCCATGTAGGAATGGAAACAAGCTAAGGATTCCCAGGAACTAGGAAGGCAGGACAGCAAGAGAGGAATAAGTCTCTCATCACTGAGTCACTGTCATTGTCTGTGTCCAGGGGCATTATTCAAGGTTATGTCTTTTGACCTTAACTGAGCTTATCTAAAGTTTCAGAGTCCCAGACTACTCCTACAAAGCTTAAAACCCATGAGCAAGAGTTTTCTAAAAATAGCAACCAGAGCTATCTTGGTGCTATTAAACTGGAAGAACCCAAAATTGTAGGGGATGCAGAGCTGTGGCGACCAGCTGGTATAAAAGCTTTTCAATATTGTACCAAGAAGTGCAGCCCTGAAAAAGTCAGCCCTGCACAGTTATATATGGTTCAAGATTTACCATAGATGTGAGCATTTCATATTTACAGCACACCTTGAGAGGGTTATTACCGACACAGGCACCTTGCAAGTGAGGAAATAGATGCTTTAGAGGATACCTGTTTATCAAGCATCACTTGGCTAGGAAAACTGAAGCCATGGTCTAAAGCTAGGCTTTGTGTGTCAACAAGAAGTTCTTGTTCTATCTCAGCCTTCCGCCCTCTAGAACTATGCCCAATTTCCAGGTCTCTCCTTTGCAATGTTGCTCTTTCAACCAGATTCTCACAAATCAATGCTAATTTGAAACATAGCTGAGAATGTTCAAAGCTGGGAGAGGAATACTAACATCATCCTTCCTCAGTTTCCTTTAGTTTGCAGACTAAGGAGGTGCCAGATATGATCTTTCCTGGGGAAAGGAGGGTAGGGAACCAGGGGCTGAGGCTTGGGAGAAACTATTAGCAATGTTTCATTCTGACCTGGCAGGTACAACTATGGATCTTCAGGGATCACATTTAGTTGTGGTTCAAGACAGCACATTGTAACAAATTGTTCTAGTTCTTCTACAGACAGGGATAACAGTTTTCTAAAGAGCCTCCTCCTCTCTTTCTCCTGCCTACTATTCCCTATCCTGCTCCTCCTTAGGATTCCTAGGAGAGCCACCCAGACAGTGACTGTCTATGGAAAGTTCTGGCCACATTCCCTTTGTTCTGGGCTTGAGGACCCAGGTAACTTAGGCCCTCTGGCCAAGTGGTGATTGAGATCTTCTTCCCTGATACAGTGTCTCACTCCATCTGTACCAGAATAAACCAGAGTGGAGCTAGATCCCTGCAACCACCAAAGAAGACATTGGCTTTGGGCAAAGCAGAAGCACTTAGACAAGAGGCAAGGGAGCATCTAGGGTTTCATGGTGTGGATGGCTCTGGCCCATTGTTTCCAAAAAAGCACATGTCATCTCATTTTAACAGGGGAACTGTAACAAGATCCCAGTCACTCTGGTGCCTGTTCTCTCCATACCTGTCAATACGTCAAATAGAAGTTTCAGTCAATTAGATTTGTTCTCCCTCCCCACCCCCATACTCTGGAAATGACAGTGTCCACACTGATGGCTAAGCAGCATCTCATAACTCTGCCCTGAGAAGTAGAAGCTTTACCCTTCAGCCCTAAGTTTTGCCAGAGATAGCTATTCAACCCTGGCTTGAGGACTCTTCTATAGTACTCAGAGAAAGAAGGCTCTTGAAATAGATGATCTAGGAGAAATTCTGGGATGACACACAGTGACCTAAAGAATATGACATTTCTAATCCTTACAAGGTAGTATTTTCCCCTCTTGGTACATGGAAAGAGTTCCATCCTAAGAATGGACATCATTTCAGTTGCATGGCACCTGGAGAATTTTCCAAGACAAAACTCAAGGGATCAGATCTCACCACTTATAACACCTAAGAGCTCAGGTTGGGCAGTGGGGTACCATCTAATACCTGCCAACCAACTCTACACTGCTACCCTCCCAAGACAACTGCTAGAAAATTCCTCACACCTGAGACTGCTCCAGAAAACCTCTGATTGTCTTTTGGAGAGCAGGTCCTGACTCTCCCAACAGAGAGCAGTAATTCTGCCTCTAGGTCTCAAGAGCTTCCTACTCTCCCTTCCTAACTCAGCCTCAGGGGCAGAGGTGAATCTACTTGCAAAGTGCATTCATTGATCCAGGGGACAGACCTGCTAACAGCCCCGAGCCATGGGATCTGGGAAAGAATTGATAAAAAGACAGCTCAGAGATGAATTGGCAATTGGAGGCTGAGGCTGCTCAAGGTTCTATTCTCTGGCCTGGCTGTCCCTTCCAAGGAAGAATGGGTAGGTGCCAGGGAAAATTAGTATTAGAAAGTGCTGGGTTCTTGTCGTTACATGGCATCTGGAGAGAAGGGAAGGAGCTTGTGGGCTGAGGATGAAACATTCTGCAACCTCTGTCATTCTAAGAACATTTCTTTGACTGAAATTTGCTGTCCCCAGGAGACCTACCTGACAGCAACACATCTGTGCAACTTGGGTCATATAGGAGCCTTGCTATTCTACCCTATGATAGAAAAGGTTGGTCTAGCCAAATGGTCAAGTTAAAATAGTTTTGTGGATAACCACCTTTGGTGTTCAATGCTTTATTATGATCTCTCCTCCTGAGCAGTTTCCATTGGCTTTATCTCCTGTCTATGTTCAACCTGCAACCGATAAAACCAGGGTTCCCATAACTCTCAGGTAGTGGACTCGTGGGAAGCAGGACAGAGACAGGCATTCAAATAAATGACTCAAACAGAAATGTTGAGTTCTAGGACAGTAAACTCTCTTTCACTTATCTATACCCCAAAGCCCCCTTGCATCTCGTCTCAATGTTTACTTCCCAGGAAGGGACCCAGACAACTGTCTCTCTTGCATCTTAATCCTACTAGGGTTTCTATCCCCAGCCCAGTCAGTCTCTCAGGCAACCAAAGACTTATGGCTGTCAAAACCTGAATAAAGAGTGGTTGCTGCTCAGTGGAGACTCCACCTTATCAAAGACCAGTGAGAAATCTGAGGTACTTGCTCAGGACAAGGGACCCTGCTTACCCCAGAGCCAAGTGTAGAACTTGGAAGTGGGAACCAGTGTGACCCCATACAGGGCTCCCAGGTGCAGCAGACCCATGAGGATGATGTTTCTCCAGACATACTCAAGCTTGGGCCTAGGGCCCTCTGCATCCTGGTAGCTGGGGTCATATATGTCATCTTTTATTTCAGGGCGGATGTCTTCTTCTAGGTTTGTAAGTGTCTTCTCCTCCTTGGGAGGTGCTGTGATGGTGGTGGTAGTGGTATAGGAGCTAGAGATCTGTAAGGAGAGGAAGTGGAGAGTGAGGAGATTGCTTGTTGGCAGGAGGGGCACTTTACTCTCTAATGCAGCTGAGGGGGAGTGTACAGTACATGCCCCTGCCCCAGTGCCCAGGATACACGAGTGTTGTATGTACCCCAAGAAGGAACAGAGGGGAAGTTTCCCTAAAAAATGTGCAGATAGATTGGAAGAGAAATCTGCAGGTGAAGGAGCAGGAGAGAGAAAGAGAGAGAGAGAGAGAGAGAGAGAGAGAGAGAGAGAGAGAGAGAGAACACTCTTCACCTAGTAACACAAAAATGAAATTCCACAATCAGATTTTTCTTTACTTTAAAACTTAAAGGAAAAAACTTTGGCGAATCCATCCTTCACATTACAATCCACACCCCTAATCAACCGAGGTCTGCAGAACTCTGGAAATGTGGCCCAGTCCAGGAGCTCTTAACTGTCTTCCCACCAACCAATAGCCTAAAGGACCCTCAGTTCTGGCCGCGGGACGGAGGCCACTTCTGGGACGCTCACCTCCTGCAGCATGTGGGTGGGCATCTGGCTCTCGGGTGCTGGGATCACGCTCCCGGGGCTGAGGCTGCGGAGCGAATTTGGCACAGCTGAGACTGAGGGTGGACTTCGGCTCAGCGATCGGTGGAGCTGCGCTCGTAATACTATGCTGTTGCACGCGGGATGGCTGTGCAGGCCCACCCGCTATGCGCTGATCTCCCCTGGCGAAATTTAAGGGGTAGAGCTGACAGGGGATGACGATGCCCGGTATTAACTCAGGCACCTTTTATTCGTTGAACAAGGGGCAAAGTGCGCAGAGCTACCTGGACGCGGAAGCTCTGCGTGGAGATGATGGCAGGAGATGGTAAGGGACAGAAAGCAGTACCCACAAGAATCACAGCGCAGGGATGCTGCAGACTCCTACAGCGCGCCTCCCTAGCTCCTTCCTCTGCGAAATGCAAATGGGACTCCTGTAAACTCTGGCCTGTCATTGGCCAAAGGGAATTTGATGCCACCTCGTCCTGGGGTTACCATTGGCTGGGCTCAATCTGCTGTTGCCTCTGCCGACAGATCTTGGCTCCCCTCCCCTCTTTTTCTGTTTTTACTCCTTCGCTTCTCTTTTACCGGCTGCTAGACTTCTGCTTGGCATCCCGCGGAGTCGTCCGCGAGACTTCTCTCTGGAAATGGGAGAGGACTTGGTCCGTCAGTGGCAGTTGGTTACAAATCCAGTCATGGTCCCCCGCTCACGGATAACGGTTGGGTATTGGGTAATTTGCACAGGGAATACTGAGGAAATCACAGTGGCACCCACTGTTCACATTGCCATCCTATTCTCCCAGACGCGTGGGAGGTGAAAATTGGTTTCCATCGAGGAGATGAGCAGAGAGTGTGGGTGCAGCCCCCTTCCATCCCGCAGAAGCCGAGGAACGGGGCGAGGGGGGGGGGCTAAAGTCATGGACAAACAATGGATCTGCCCCGCCCCCCTCCCATCTAGGATGCTAACCCAAGACAGCGCACAGCTTTAGCCACACAGGCAAAGGCACTTTTGCACTGGAGCCATCAGTCACTGGGCACGCTTTACAGGGAATAGCCAGACACCAGGGGGTAATCCCTTCCCTTCCCTATGCCCTTGCCTCCAGAAGGTGTGCAGGAAAGTTCGGAGATACTTCCAATTGTCAAATTGTAATTGTGGAGTCTTCTACATGGAAAAAGGCAGGTAGCACAACACAGCAGGAAGCCAAAGAATTAGTATGTGGGATAGGAATAGCAATCAAATATTGAATAAACCTTGCAAATCAATTCACAAGAGTCTTTTTGTTTAACCTTCACTGCTACTCTTTGAGGTTTTACTGTATGCTTCCATTTTAAATAAGAGAAAAGTGGGATATGTAGAGATCAAATAACTTGACCATAGTGGCAGCAGCCCCTAAGTTGTGGAGTCAGGAGTTGAGCCAGAAATGTGATACTGGTTAAGTTCTGTGGTTTATCCTTTTTATCCCAGCTACTCTGGAGGTTGAGGCAGGAGAAATCAAAGTTTGAGGCCGGTCTGGGAAAGTTTGCAAGACCCTGTCTCAAAAAAAAAAAAAAAAAAAACCTAAATAAATTTAAAGGTAGGATGTGTGGTTCAGTAGTAAACCCTTACCTCCCATTTGTGAGGCCCTGTATTTAATCTCCAGTACCAGAAGTAGCAGTAGTATCAGTTATTGTAGTAGTAGTGAAGAGGAGGAGGAGGAGGAAGGGGAGGAGGAGGAGGAGGAAGGGGGGGAGGAGGAGGAGGAGGAAGGGGAGGAGGAGGAGGAGGGAAGGAGGAGGAGGAGGAAGGGGGGAGGAGGAGGAGGAAAATAACATTTTGGCACTCAAGCTCTTAACTTCTGCTCAGGACTCTATTACTCTGGAACCCTGCAGTGCTCTGACCTCACAGACTTTTCCATCAGGACATAATCTCTGGGTTTGTGGGAGTCCTACCAGGGGAGCTTGGAGATAGGCAGGCTCTGCATTCACCCAGGCTGCTTCCATTTCCAGGTCTCCCTATTGCTGTCCCATCCTCTTCTGGGAAGAGGGGGTGCTAAGGAGCTCTGTGCAGGGTTCCAGAGTAATGACTGGCTTCTCAGGAGGAGAATCACCCGGGATTGTCTGGAAGCAGGACAGAACTCTGCCCTCTGGTCTCAGGGACAGGCCAACTCCCCAACCAGTGACCAAGCACCTCCATTTCATTCCTGGCTCCCTGTCCAGTGGGAAGGTGCTGTATGAGCCTAGGTGATCTCAGAGGTGGAAGCTCATGTGGTGATGGCTCAGAGGCAGGGTGTAGAATCCAAGTCCACCAGTGCTGCTCCTCTTCAGGTTCTCTCAGCAATGTGTGCTCCGCTAAATTCCTTTGCCAACTGCAGGTTTACTCTGTCCTGGTCCAATCCTGACTGCTAAATGAATTACTATAGATTGGGTGGCTTTTTCAACAGAAATGTATTTCCCATGATTCTGGTGGCTGAAATTATCGATTGAGGCAATAGCAGATTTGTTCATGTTATAGTGATGTTTACAAGGTGGATGTTTATAGTGATGTTTACAAGCCCCAAAGGTTTTGTTCCATTCTGCTGTGGTTCCACCTGCAGGGAATGAAACAGTGTGAATGCAAGCAGCTCTGGACATGTCTCTCAGACACAATGTCAACAGAGTCCCTGCTGAAGGTGTCTACCTTACCATGAAATGCTATGTGAGTGGACAGCACAAGAATGGATGGCATGAGAAGATAATTTTAAAAAAATTTGTCCTTTAAAGAACAATTCATAAAGACTTGTACATTCTATTATTTTTATCCTACAACAGACCTTCAGGTCCTCAGGGTAGGTATTGTAATAAAAACTTTTCAACTCCTCTCAAAAAGCAACCTGCCTAGAACCATTTCACTAGTAAGTTGCTGAAATAACAGTTCAGTCCAAGAGTTGCATTCAATTTCAAGGCTCCAAAGTTTTGCTGATGTGATTAAGAAGCAGATCCCCCACCAACACACACACACACACACACACACCTTTTATTTATTTTGACAGGAAAAGACAAGTTCCTATAGATTCTAGAGGAAGTGGAGAAGTACCAGACACAAAATTATCAGGCAATATAACTTGATTACTGAATTTACTTCTTGAGTAAGGTTAGATATCAGAATGCTGGACCTGCTGAGATTTCTCAAGCCACGTTGTATAACTTGTGTCCTGGGGCAATGAGGCAGATCCACACACTGGGGGAATACTCAACACTGAGCAGGGAAAAGCAACAGACTGAGTTTCAGCTAAGTGACCAGGAATAAATAGTCCTTGAATTTGCAGATGGGGAGACTTGTCATACAATGAAACTCTTTGAATCCATTTAAAATTTCTCTGGTCACAGGCTTCCTCCAGAATTCAAAATTGTCCAAAGAGAACCAGAAATCATCTCCTGTTTCTTGGGACCACACTATTGGCTTCCTGTTCAGAGATCCAGTTTTGCAAGTCTGGGTTCCTGTTACATTTATTCCAAAGATCATTGGGAAATAGGCTGCAGGTCCCCTTCTCCTTCCACACAGCTGATCTAATAAGATGGTTGAGACTGGAACAGTTCCTTATCCTATTTCCCCAAACTAAACAGTCACCTGGAAGTACATCTGGTTGGATGGTATGTAGAGCCTGGGCACTGGCCCATGTAGGAAGGCTCACTGATGGCCCCTCAACTAAAGTCTAAGCAAGAAGTTCATCTCCTGAGGAAGGAGATTCATGTGCCCAACTCAGGGGTATAATAGCTGCTTTTTCAATCCTGTTTTAGAAGTTGCATACCAGCCATTACCCTTTTTTATGGCTGAGGAGGTGAGTGAGGGAGGGGATGTGTCTATCTCTACTCACTAGGGAACAGTTCAAGGGGAGATATCAAAGAAGCCTACAAAACCATTGGCTGAGCCTGATAGTGAGGCAGCACTTCTCAGTTTCCATCTCAGGTCTTGATGTCCACCCCAATCCATATGGGCCCTTTGAGGTGCTTTTAGTGGAAATCAGCTCCGACCTACAGTGGAGTCTAGAAGCTTCCCTCTTCCCTTAGCTCCTCTTACTACCCTTTCACCATCTCCTCCATTGGGATATAGGACATGCCTCTCTAGGCACCATCTCCTCCTCCAGATTCTCCTCTTCATCATCCTTGTTTATGCACTGTCTGCACATCACCTTCCCCTTCCTCTCTCTCCCCTCTTCAAACCCAAACTCCCAGTTCTCTCACAGCCCCTATCTTGTCCACTGAGACTTGCAGACACATACACACACACACACACACATACACACTCATGCACACACACTTACATGCACACACACAGTAAGAGAGCCCCGACAGGATTGATGGTCATATGGATGCCCTATACTCCCTGCTTCCTCCCCCAAGTAGCCCCAGATTCCCTAGCAAGGCAGAAGGCAGAGCTGGGTGGGAGTTGCTGCTCTTAGACTCCCTTTCCTTGGCCCTCTGCTGGGTAGGACGGGCTATGCCTTTGTTCCCTGCTTCTCCAGTTTATAGTGGTTACTTGAGGTACCAAGACTCCACCTCCTTGAACAGAAATGTTGTGGAAAGTCCAGAGAGGCACTGAGTTGACAAAGCTAGGAGAAACCCCACTCAATGTGGCCCCATCCCACATGGACACCGAGGAACTGCACCATCTCCAGTGTGGCACCATCATAGTCTCAATGCAAGAAGCTAAAGATGGACTGCAGAAGAAGACTTATTTTGTGTAAACTGGATAAGATAAGCTTGAAGGAGGGACAAGGGAGAGAAGGGGGAATCCTAGAGAAGCTGGACCACTAGACCTTTGGTGGGGAACCAAGCACCAGGGCTCTCATTTCCAGCATCTGGATCTTGGGAGCTGAAAGAAAAGCCAGCGCAGTAGCACACTCCTGGGCAGCAATCTGGCCTGGGGTAGGCCCTGGTAACCTAGCGTAGACAGTGCTACTGACTACATCTCTTCCTCCTTATGCTTTATCCCAGGAACTTAGTGGCTATTCAGAGACTGATCTGGCTGAACAGAGCTATCTTTTTTATGCAGGCAATGTGGGGGAACCATCAATCTTCTCACAATAACAATATCGGCTGTGCAGCCCTTGAAGCCTCACAAAGAGCTTTCACACCTAGGATCTCATTGCACCCTGACAGCAATCCTGTAAGGGATAGATGTTATTATTTCCATTCTGAAGATTAGGAAAATGTCATTGTTGTCATTACAAATAGTTCAGCCATTCCAAACAGTTCCTGAGGGGTGGAGTCCACCCTGTCCCAGCTATTGCTCAGCAGGGAAAGTGCTGGAAAATGAAGGATCTTCCTGCTTCTCTCTCTTGCCTGCCTCCATACCATCTCCATGATACTGACTAAAGGGCTCCCAGCCCTTTGTCTTCTTGGAGGGAGGGATGGCTGTGGCCTTTTGTTGAGGGAGGAAACACTGAAGGTCTTTGTGTAGAAACAAGGGCTGTTTGTTCTTAGAGACATATTGTTATCTCAAAGATGCACCTGGGACTGGCCTTGTGTATGAGAGTCTCTGAGGCAGGACAAGGCTGAATCTGGTCACTATGGATGGGAGGAAGCGGAGATCCTTGACTTTTGGTAATTCTTGTCTGCCTATCTTGTCTGCCAGTTAGTGCCAATGGATGCTCTTTACTTATTGCTGGCTGTGAAGAAATGCCTGCCTCTTTCAATGAGTTTCAAACTGTCCACAGTTTGATAGAACCTTGCTGTGGAGAAGAGGCTGTTCCCTGCTCTGAGTTACTCCATGATACATAAAACAATAGTTTTCAGGCTGTGCCTAACCCTGAGTTACTCTATTTATATAAACAATAATTTGCCTCGAGTTACTCCATTTCGAGTCCAAGTGCCAATGCAGAATGACTCTACACCTTGTTTGTACAAATAAATAAATGCCTCTGTTCAGTACAACCATAAGGCACAAATTGATAAATAACTTATTTGTGCCAACTTATCAAACTAAATCAGTAGTGCCTTAACACATGGAAAACCCAAATCATACTAGAAACACCACATAAAGAAGCTTATCAGGGGCTGGGGATGTGGCTCAAGCGGTAGCGCGCTCGCCTGGCATGCGTGCGGCCCGGGTTCAATCCTCAGCACCACGTACAAACAAAGATGTTGTGTCAGCCGAGAACTAAAAAATAAATATTAAAAAATTCTCTCTCTCTCTCTCTCTCTCTCCCCCACTCTCTCTTTAAAAAAAAAAAAAAAAGAAGCTTATCAATCTCTCCAGACAGAATCCCCTCACCTAAGACTCATAAAAGGAGGACCATCTCCCAAGACTGAAAGTGGTGACATACTGATCCTGCAAGTTGGTCACACATCATGAGCCTTGTCCAGTAAAACCAGAGACAAGCCTCCAATTCTCTGTCCCTAGGCTTCTGCTCAGTGTGGTTTCTCCTGCCCATAAGGACTATACATGACTCATTACAAGCTGACATCTCAGTCTGACGCTTCAAGATGACACTGTGAAACTGCCATTCATAGCTGTTCTTTGGATCCTTGCCTTCAATTCTACTACACCTATAGGGACTCTGCATTCTTATCTTCTCTCTGCCTTTGCTCTTAGCATGACATCCTATAACCCTGCAGCCACTTTAATCCTTTCTAAATCTTTCTTCAACCTATACATATCATTGTGTGAAGTGTGATATGTGACTATGATATGTGTTATAGATGTTAGGAATGATGGAATAAAAGAACTTGTGATTGCTCAGTGAATTACAGCCAAGGAAAGTGGTGTAGCTTGTGAATTCATTGTTATTCAATAAGTTCTGTCATTGTGGAAACCCAGAAACATATTTGGTCTATGCTAATGGCATATTTGCTCATGACAATTGCATTACCAAGAGAGGATGAAGTGAGCTTGGAGATCAGGAAGAATTTGACTTTCTTGACTGAGCATTTCTAGAATTTACAAGGAAAGGAGAATTTGTATTGTCTGTGGGTGAGCTCCTATCTGCTATCTGTAATGATGGCAGAAGATAACTAGTTACAAAGAACCATGATTAGTGAAGGCACATGGTAGAATGGAGAGAGCAGGGGTTCTCGAATAAGGCCACTTGGTTCAAATGATGGTGATACCAGTGATTAGCCAGGGGTCTTTAGCAAGATAGGTCAAGATACTTAAATCTC
>NW_025999999.1:5723852-5728750 GCF_001458135.2 Marmota marmota marmota | reverse complement strand
CTCCTCCTCCTCCTCCTCCTCCTCCTCCTCCTCCTCCTTCTTCTCTTCTCTCTCCTTCTCCCCTCCCTCCCTCCCTCTCTCCCTCCCTCCCTCCCTCCCTCTCTCTCTCCCTCCCTCTCCCTTCTCTTTTTCTTTTTTGGTACTAGGGATTCAACACACTGAATCACATATCTAGTCAGTTATATTTTCTATTTTGACACAGGGTTTCGCTAAGTTGCTAAGGCTGACTTGGAACTTGTGATCCTCCTACTGCAGCCTCATGAGTTGGTTGAGATTACAGGCATGCTCCACTGGGCCTGGATAGTTTTAATTTCTATTCAGATAATGATTGATAGATATAACCCCCAAACCAAAATGTTTTTTTTTCCTCAATATCTGGCTTCATAGATGATAGCTATATTCTTCTGTCTGCTTCTGCATTCAATGTATTACAATATGTTGCTTTGGTTGGTATAGGTGAAGTAAAATAAATATGGTCTTACACAAATATGTTATTGGGTATGAGAGAACCTCAAAACTTTTAAGGGTTACAAAGGAATCCGGAGAATAAAACTTTTCAGAACCAATTGTGTAGAGACTGAGTCTGAGCTAGTCAAATGAGATAATTTCTTAGCATGGAGGAAAAGAATAGGTGAGACCAGGAAGAGATTCCAGATATTCACACATTCATTCATTCAAACATTCATGAAGTCTCACTAAGTGCCAGGCCCTAGGTCAAGTGCTAAGGGCTTTGAAATGCATGAGACACAACCACTGCCTTCATGGATCCAAGGAGACCATCATTTAAGCAACAGTGACGAGTTCGACAGTGGAAGGGGGCTCCAGGACTCTGGGGAGACGTAGGGACAAGTG
Source organism: Marmota marmota marmota (assembly GCF_001458135.2). NCBI lineage: Eukaryota > Metazoa > Chordata > Mammalia > Rodentia > Sciuridae > Marmota > Marmota marmota. Next base: position 5,727,898 of record NW_025999999.1, on the reverse strand, counting down.
GCCAGGGAGATCAAGGAACTCTTGCAGTGCCACAGACAGGTGTCCATGAAGTATGAGGAGGCCCAGAGTCATTGTCAGGGAGGCCCAGGGTTATTGCCACTTGCTTGCTTCCTTGCTGTTTGAACAATGTTGGCGATCAGCTTGGAGGAGCCAGGGTTGGAGGAGGAAGCATTAGCCACCCAAGGCCTTGGGCGATGAATAATTGAGAGCTTTGCCATAGTCAGTATCAAAGGGCAAGTAAAGGGTGAATGTCTACTGATATTTCTCTATCATTTTACTATTACAAAATAATAAAAATAAAATGGGTACATTATTATTAAATTTTTACCTAAAATATAGTCCCTGTTTTAAAAAGTCAAATGCCCTCCCTGCAGTCACTATGGAAAGTCACTGTATCATCTTGGCCACTTTCAAGACACACCCAGGTCTACATGAGCTTTAGACAGAGAAGCTAGGATTGTTTGCAGCAGAAGGTGTGTGAGGTCAACAGGACACCCTGTGTGAGCCTGAGTGTCTGCTGATGGTGACAAGAGCAGTGTGGAGGCCCTGATGGCTGATGGCAACAGAGGCAGTGCAAGAGGATCTCTTGGTGCACTTTGTGGAGAATAAATCACACCTCTGAATAACCACAGGGAGCTGCCGGCTTGCAGAGAAGCCAGGATCAGGAGCCTGCTTCTGCTGGACACTTCTGGGTCCTGGGCTGGCTCTCCCAGAGCCCCTTTCCTTCCCTCTTCTCTCTCCCCAGGCACTGGCCCATTTTGCTTTCTCCTGACCCACCTCTGCCTGCAGCTTTGGTGTCCTCTTCTTTTCTCCTTGGCCCCTGCCTCACAGCCTTTACCCTGTCCTCCTGTTTTGACATAAGCCTAGTATTTTTCAAATACTCTCCCTGCTGGGAACTCCAGGAAAACACATTTTCTAATTTTGGTCATTGAACCCCAAGGAAAGTTTGGCAAGGTGTTTTAGGAAGTTCATGTCCTTCAAAATAGAAATGATATCATTTCTGCTTAAATTGTTTTAAAATCAACTAATGCCCTATTACTTAGATAGTTTTCTATTCTTGTGAATCCATTCAAGAGCCTCTTTGTGAGCATTGAGTGAGCAAGACCTATAGGGAAAAAAAAGATGATGCATTTCTTTGAGGTGAACAAAGTTGTCTTAACAGGATATTAGTGGACTGATTTTATTTTGCAGCATTTTACCAATTAATTAGTGGTAAGGTCTGAACAGACCCAGTAACTCCAGAAAGTATTAGTTCATGGCATTGATTGACGGGCTGGTTATGGTATTTAATGTCCTGTGTTTGTCATGCAACATTATTGACCTGTGTTGCTTGGACTGCACAGGTACAGGTAAAGTCTAGGGCTTCTGTATGGTGAATTCACCTATCACCCCACCCTACTAAATTAGTCACTTCTCCTGTATCATTTGTTAAGATACTGCATAAAATGGTGGCTCTGAAACAGGGTATCCCCTATATAAGTGGTCACTAATTTTCTTGCCTGATTTCCCATATCTTCAGGGGTCTGCATCTTCTAGGACTCTGTCCTTGGCAGCCTCTAACCTCAACTCCTCTTCTGATGAGTCCTTCATTTCTAGTACTAAGCATGTTTTGGGCTCAGCTAGATGTAGCAGCATAGTGAAGTTTTTGGGTCTCAGCTTAATGTGAGTCTCTGTTGATTTAGCTTTTCCAAGATGGTCAGTCTCTGGGAGATCCTGGGAAAAATAGTTCAAGAAATATGGTAAGAACAAGCACAAGTCTTCCTTTGTGACCTTTTATAGTGATGTGGACAAATAGCACTGATTCTGCAATCTAAGATATTCCCACATTCAGGTCTCTCATGTTATGCTCCAGTCAGAATCCTTAGCTCTCTAGACACAGTGAGCCCTCCTTCCTAGAGACCATAGCTAGAAACATCTCAAGTATCTTGCATGACTTTGACTGAAGTCATGCTATTTGGAGGGTAGTATTCTTCCAGAGTATCTATGAAGAACTTCCTTAGGGCCTTTGACCTCCTGGTTTGACATGCTATCTTAATAATCTCTTCAGGTAGTTCTGGAACCATGTAAGAATGGAGAAGCCCCCTGCTAAGGCTACACTACCTCTGTAAGTCAATTGCTGTGCATTCTCTTTCTACTTGCATTTAGAATTGAATAGAACACAGTGTTTTGGCAGCTAATCACAAGTGTATCCTCCTGCCTTGCTCTGTGGTCCTAGCTTTAATTTTCTAGGTATCAGTATTCCATCCCTTGAATGATTCAGGTACATCAACTCAAAATGCATGAGTATGTACAGATCTACAATTCATGCTATGCTAATATCTCAGGTCCACTAGAACCTTCAAGAGATCATTAACCAATTTCTGAGTTCATTTTTCACTTTCCAGAGTGATCGCCATCAACCTAATGGGATTCCCCTCAGCAGAAACTCATAAAACTCTTTGATCCTGATTCTGAATTCCTAAGAAGAAACCAGCCATGTATAGTCATAGATTCTCTTGAACTTGAATCTTCTGAATTTCAGCCCTAAAGGCTTGATAATACTCATTGACTTTGTTGCTGAGGGAGGTGTGAATGTCCTCACTCTCTCAACTATAGTCTGTGTTGGACACACTGTTGTGACATACACTGGTTTTTATAATCCTCCAATGTGTACTGTGAGGAAGTAACCATTTCCTCGTTTTCTAGGTTCCAACTTTTCTCTCTCTATTGCCCATACAAAGTCACAGGAGTCATTTGCAACCCAATAGCATTAACCAGAAGATGTGCATGGGATAGTAATAAAGAAGAGATTAAAAGGAGGAAATGCCCAAGAAGAAGAATTAAAAGAAAAACAGTAACAATGAAAGAATCTTTTTTATTAGGGGATTCCTACCAAGAAAAGGAATAGGGCTTTTTATACCCAATAAATTATTTTGACCATAACATTTGTGATTAGATTTGACTTTTCTCAAGATGGAAATTTTATGTTTTCAGTTTATGGACTTCAGTTCCACTTTTTTCCTCTCTCTGCCTATTCTGATTTTCTTAGAAAGTTCCTCTGACATGGATACATCATGTGAAATCTCCAGTTGGAATATTGATTTAGTTGTAACAACAGAACCAAAACAACTGTGGCTTAAATAAATAGAAGTCTATTTCCCTCTTGCATGACAGTCTGGGGCACCAGAAGCCTTGAACTAATATGGCACCCCACATTCATGGGGGTCAGGCTCCTTCCACCTAGTGCTTTTCCATCCTCAAATACTGGTGCTGCTATGTCATGCTCCAGATACTGCCCTGATGTCCATATCCCAGAAGCAGGAAGCAGGAAAATAGAAAGGAAGATGTGTCCCTTCCTTTTAAGAACATGAGACAGAAATTTTGAGCCGAAAACTTCATTTCACTCCCCTCCTAGTGGCCAGAACTTTACAAAATGGTCATCATACCTAGCTGCAAGGGAGGCTGGGTAATGTGGCATTTAGCTGGACAGAAATGTACTCCCAGATAAAATGATATTATTGTGAAGAAGGGAAGAAATTGTATTAGGGAATAACTAGAAGTCTGTTGCAGATAAAGTGAGAGAAATCTTGTCCACAGTTTGGCATTGGGGAAAGAGAGAGTTAAGAGAATCCGGAGAAATCAAGGCATTACCTCAAATAATCTTCCTAAGACAAAATTATTAAAAAATTGATAAAAGCTGATTTTGTTCTATCAGGAGAGGACATTATAGTGTTAGCTAAGCTGCTGTGAAACTATTGTCAGAGGGCATTGGGGAGGCATGACATTGCATTATATTTCATAAGAAAGCATAAAGAGCCTAAATTAGATGCCTAAAGCCAAGCTAGGTAGAATATGTCAAGAAATAGAGATGTTTCAACAAGCCAAGTACTGATAGGGGCTTTCAAACAGGTGTGGTGGTGGACAACTGTAATCCCAGGAGGCTCAGACAAGAAGATCACATGTTTAAGGCCAGCCTCAGCAACTTAGTGAAGCTCTAAGCAATTTAGTGAGACCCTATATCAAAGGAAGAAGAAGAAGAAGAAGGAGGAGGAGGAGGAGGAGGAGGA
>NW_025999999.1:5685141-5723827 GCF_001458135.2 Marmota marmota marmota | reverse complement strand
GGAGGAGGAGGAGGAGGAAGAGGAGGAGGAGGAGGAGGAGGAGGAGGAGGACGACGATGACGACGACGGTGGCTCTCAGAGGAGCCACTGTATGGTCAATTTATAGAATTGGTAAAGGCCAAGGAACATCAACTCTTCAATATTTGGTGAACTGACGGATGAGTGAGTATTTGTACAATGGCTGTGGATGGAAGAGATTCAGGATTGTGAAGGAAGCATCCTCAATATTTCTTCTTGGAGTCATCTAGCTTGAAATGGAGCAGTTGGTTTTTGAGTGTCAAAAACTGAGGTCATACAATTATCAACACTGGAGTAGTGCAAGTGCATAAAGGAATGAGACACTTCTGGCAGAAGCATGCCAGCTCTCAGAGGTTATTTGATGGGTAGTTGAGGGAAAGAATCCCCTTCTTGGCCTAGGAGAAGGCTGCTGGAAAAGGACACTGTGCATTAAACAGTAACTGGGGGCAGGGAAGGTGGGCAGAGCACATGAAGGCCTGCAAGGCAATCACCTGGGGAAGGAGAAGCTCAGGGCACTGTGCTGACTGCTTGTTATTGCTCTGAGCTGGAAGTTCTGCCAGGAGTTCAAAAGAGAGGACAAGAATATTCAGCCTGTACCACAGCACAGGAATGGATAAAATCAGGCTAGTACCCAAGCTCATGATGATGATGATTAATAATATTTATACCTGTCATGCTTCTTTAATAACAACAAATTTATGCCCCACCTATATCTAAAGGGGATCTGAGCCAGCATACATTAAAAAGCACAGCTATAATAAAATATAGCCCATTAGAAGTATAATAAAAAGACTTAGCAAAAGAAGGGGGAAAAGATAGTGATGAAAGATAACTTGTACAAGAAATCTTAAGATAAAAAGTACTGCAAATGAAAAAAGGCATGAGGTTCCTGGCAGCTAAAGTGAAGCAGAAAACACAAGAAGGTTGCCTGCTTCTCATTGGTGAGTAAGTAAAAAGCTTACCAGTTAAAGTGGAGCTATGGGAATGACAATTGATCTTGTAGGTTTTAATATAAAGGACATGGAATATCATGAGAATAAAAGCAATGTTAAAAATTAAACTTACTCTTCATTTTATTTTATTTTATTGGTGCTAGTAATAGAACTTCAGACCTTGAACATGCTAAGCACACACTTGGTCAGTGTGCTACGCCCCAAGGTTCTCCTTGGAGTACTTCTTGTACTTACTTCCTTTTAAGTCCATATTAAGTACTATTTTTATAAGGAGAAGAAATATATGTGTATGTGTGTAGGTATCAACATACATATATGTACGTGTGTGTGTGTGTATGTGTGTGTGTGTGTGTGTGTGAGAGAGAGAGAGAGAGAGAGAGAGAGAGAGAGAGACCTTGATAAATTCCAGAAACCTGACTTAGAAATAAAGTTTGCAGGGCCTTGAGGAATCAGTGCATGAATGTTCCTAGAATAACATAATCAGTTAACTTGGTCAGCAAGGCCTTTTTTTTTTTTTTTTGTGTGTGTGTGTGTGTGTNCTTCTTAGCCTTTTTTTTTTTTTTTGGTGTGTGTGTGTGTGTGTGTTTGTGTGTGTGTATGGTGCTGGGGATTGAACCCAGGGCCTTGTGCACGTGAGGCAAGCTTTCTTTTTCTTTTCTTTTTTTTTGTTTTCACTCTTTAAACTTCTTTATTAAGTTTGTTGCATAAAACACATACATTCTCATATTGACAATTTTTGCCATGAATAAAAGCAACAAAAATAGGAAATAGCAAGATATGCTTCACATATAAAGAATCATGTTTAAGAATAGGAAGTCTGGATCCCTGTACAACAAAAAGATTAGGAAGTAAAATATGAATAAGTACTGTATTTGTAATACACCCAAAATATATGTGAAAAGACAGTTCACTCATAATATAGCTTACTTAGGTTCCTTTATGATGCATAATTCCTTAATCATCCACTTGTGAAAAAAGAACAAATATTAAAAATGCAAAATTTGAATCATTTATCTTCACAACATCAACACTAAACTCAAAGTGTCAACTTAATTGACTCTAAATGTTAAATGTTTCCAAAGTATAAGACAATCTTAATTTTTTTTAACCCTCTGCATAGGGTCTGCAATAAAGGGTAGATCATTTATTCTACTTGAAAGGAGACTAGGTCTCAACCTGCACTTAGATGGCATGAGCAACAAAACACAGCAAACAAATATCATTGAGTAATGCCTATACATATAACACCACCTAGCTGAACCGAGTTCTACTTATATGCCAAGCCTATTAAACCACCAGCAAAATGGAAGCTTATACATCATGCAACAGAAGTACTTAACCACACATCTGTTAGAAATTTCCAAATCTCTGCTCCTAACACAATTTTAGTACATCTATAAACTACAGCAGGTCATTTAGGAAAAGAAAAATAAAACATACCTAATCGTTGCAAGTACAAATTGTTTTAGAATATGAAAAATGTTCAGATATAAAATTTGAACTAAATATGTTTTTTTCTAAATATGATTTATATAATCAAGGTTTTCTTAAACATAGGTCTTAGGTATATTATCTATACAAACTTACAGTAGTGTTTATTCCAAATAAAGATTTTTTTCCTATTATGATATGATAATATAACCATTTTCTGAATGAACTATTAAGGCTTAAGGTGTAAACATGTTGGAAGGCAAACAATGAAGAAATTACTGTTCATTTACAAATGTGTATCATCTCATAATAGGCCCCTGAATTTTCAAATTTTCATGTCAGTATACATTTACATCTTAAATTCTTAGGAAAGGCACAAGTTTTATGTAAAAAAAAAAGCAGCAAAATTTTAAACCCACCAATTTATTGAAAAAGCCATTACTTTTATTAGAAAGTATTTTATTTTAATAAAATACTTTAAAAAAAAGTATTATTTTATTATTTTTATTTTATTAGCTTCTGAAGATGTTGGCAACAAGTCATAGTACAGACACATATTTCATACAGTGTATCTCTCTCTCCCTTCAATTATATTCCAGCAGGAGGTGGCACACCTCCTTGGCTATGGGAAGCAGAAGTATTTGATGGACTATGTAAGCTTGTCTCTTTGTACACAAACCAAGCATTTCCTCCCCAAAGTATCATATTCAGAAAGCCAAAGAGCACAGATACATTTAGGGATCCCATACTAGTCACAGAATGAAAATAACACATCACTTCTGACTGTTTACAGATGAAAGTTCCTGAAGAATATTATGACCAGTAGCTATTTTAATATCTGTAAGAGCTTTAGCCCAGGCCGATGTGCTCACCAACCACAAAAAAGTGACAACCAGAGTAACAACAAAGTCAATCATGGGAAGTTTATGACTATCCCGGTATAGATTCATGTAACCAACATAAAGCAGAAGGGCAGCAATGCAGTACAAGAATACAAAGATTGCAAATGTAACATAGAATTGTGCAGAAGAGGAGTAATTTCCTATGAGGAAATGACTTGACCAATTTCCATTGCACACATTTACAACAGGATGTGAACGAAATGATGCTTGATTCAACCTGAATAGATAACCGAAAGCAGCTTCAACAGTATGATTTTCATTAACTTTTAAAAGAGGACAATTCACTAGAATTTCTGTTTTGCCCTTAAAACCTCCACAGGTGGCAAAGGCAAAGATGGAAGCAATCCACTGCAGGACCTTGATGAAGCCGATCAGCTCCTTGAGCGGGTTGAGGTTGATCTGGAAGGCAGACATCCTCTGAGGGAAGGAGGGAAGGAGGGAAGAAAGTCAGGATGGCTGGGCAAAGGAGGAGGGGATCGGCCGTGAAGCAAGCTTTCTACCAACTGAGTTATATCCCCAGCCTAGCAGGCCCTCTTTAATAGAGAACAAGAACATATTTTAATAAATGTAGACACTGGCAAGCACAAGGCCCTGAGTTCGATACCCAGCACAAAAAAAAAAAAAAAAAATGTAGATACTGGCACAGATTTATGTGAAAATCATCTGTTCACTGATTTTTTTTAGCTCTATTTTTCTCAGAAATAATGCAATAGTTTTTTTTTTTTTAAATGTCAAGGTTTCCAATTAGACAAGAACTATGTTACAATGAATGAAATAAAACCCAATGAAAACTGGCTTAAGCCATTAGGGGATTTACCAGCTAGGTAACAAAAGTCCAAAGAAGAGCAGGGTCCAGGGCTGATGAATTCAGTAGCTCAATGGATTGTCTGCTTCTGCTATTCATTTCCACCAGCTGAATAGTGACTTTCATTCTAAGACTGACTCTTCTGGAGCTTTCTCATGCACATCTAGTATGAGAAGATTCCAGAAAGTTCCGGAACTCACTCTCTATGACTGCTGGGGCTGAAATATGTTGCATACTTAACCCTGAACCTATAATGGTGCCAAGGGAGGGGCTTTTGAGGATTTGCTTTGGCCTGAGTTTCCTGACCAAGTCCTAGAGTCAGGGTTGGATGTAGCTTCTGGCAACAAGAGTGAGATAATCCAGGAGAGGTGTGATATTTCAAAGAATGTCATGATAGTAGGGAAGCAATAACAAAGTTCAGAGTGCAATATTGAAGATATGGACATTAAAGCCTCCTGTAACTTGGAAACATACAACTGGAAAGACCATATTAAGTAATGTTATTATTTTATACTCTATATTATTACAGCTTTAATTGAACTCAATGGGAATGACAAGAAATAAAATCCACTTATGTGCTGAGTATCAAATCTAAAGTCTTGTGCACACTAGGCAAGTGCTCTATCAGTGAACTATACCCCAGCACTCAAGCTCAACATTTTAAAAAAAGATTTAATTGTAATGATAGCATTGATACAATTTTGCATTGTTTTTGTTATCATTCTAATAGGTGTATAATACTCCATTAAGTGGCTCAATGAGATCACAATTTACTTAACCATGCCCTTCTGTAGGACATTTAGGTGGCTTGCAACTTTTGATATTATAAATGATCCAGGTGAAATACTTGTGATTTTTCCTTCTTGGGGGACTCATCTATGTCAGAGTGCAGTTCTTGATACAGATTTGCATACTGTGATCCATTAGACATCAGAATGAAGACATTTGAAGCTCCTTTTACCATGAAGAGTTTTGAGTTTACCAACTGCTTTCACAATTAACTTTTTCACTCAGACTGGGACAATAAATCCTTCAAATAGAGTTTAGCTAACAGGACCCATGTAAACTTGTACAATCCTAACTCTTTGAATCTATATATGGAAGGAAGATCACAGTCCAAAATTGGAAGGATTTAGGATAGTAAGTGATATTTTAGTGTAGTGAAGAATGGTGGGTAAATCCATGGTCTATGGAGTAAGGCAGATTTGAGTTTGAATGTATGTTCTACTTATCTTTAGAAAAGTTAATAATGTTCTGGATCTCAGTTATCTGCATTAAAAGGAAATGATTATTCCTACTTTATAGACTTGTTAGGATTGTGGAAGAAATACATACAAGCCTGGTGACTAATAAGTGTCATTTATGTTTGTTTTTATTATGATTGGGCAACTGTGAATTTGATCCCAGACCAAGACTGAGACACATGATATAGCATGTGTAGAAGAATTTTTTCATACGATACAATGAATCAAATTCTGACTCATTCCCTGAACCAGTGTCACCTTTTTAAATGAACAGAGCAATTCCATTTCTTCACTGAACCTTAAGGGAAAAACCAGGAGGGCCAGGCCCTGACCAGTGCAGGCACCCAGGTTTTATAACCCTCAGAAGATGTTCCTTGTCAACACTCCCAGCAGGACATTGGTTGTTTATGAAGTGGCCCATTTTATGGCTGAAAGCACTAATGACTGAGAAGCTGAATCTTAAGCAGCCTGAGTTTTGTCCCTGTAACTTCTGTCCCTTGGCTATAGTTCTGTCCTTGGAGAAGTACAGAATTGGTACATTGTGGAGGCAGGGAGAGTTGGAATTCAATCCTGGCTCCATTAGTTGTTTCCTTGGGCAAGTGACTTAAACTCTCTGAGACTATAAAACAGGAATAATAATAGCTCATGCCAAATACAGTTGTTGCCAGATTGAATGAAAAGCCCCCAGGCACATAGCAATATATGCCTCCTCTGGTCATTTATTTCCCTGATATGGAGAAGGATGATGGTGATATGCATAGTTGAGCCCCTGTCACATTCAGTTAGGCAAGCTGGTTCTTCTCAGTAAAGTCAAACTAGGATCCTTATTACCGGAATAGAAACTAATCATGGGTGTGGAGACATCAGGAAAGACCAACAAGTGGTTTTCATATTTCTTCTACCACAGTGTTCGGAAAGGTATAATGCCTTCAGTGACTGCCATTGGTTTAGGTGGACAGTGGATTCAGTGCTTTTCCTCTGGGGCAGGGAGGATGTGTTCTAAGAGGACTGTGTAGTTTGTGGAAGCTCTCTTATTGTGGGGTGGCCAGCACCCTACCAAGGTAGTTTCTGGCTCAGAAGGTGTGAGATGCTTAAAAAAAAAGAAAGTCTGAAATAATTAGTAAAAAGTAATTATTTCAGACATTAGATAAAGAGGAGTTCCATATAGGTTTTCCAGTTCTGGTATTAGCTGGGACTGAACAACTAAAAAATGTCTCTGGTTCTTTATTTAAGGTAGAGCGCATCAAAGGTAGGGATAAGGTTTCAATGGGAGGAGTCTTGCTTCTTGGTGTGGCAGGGGTCTTGCATTTTACAGGTTAATTGGCATCTTGGCAAGCCACACCCATCTCCGAGAGGCTGTGTGGTTCCAGAGGGTCACCCCATCTCAGGTCCTATGCTGAGTTGTTGATGGAGCTAGGTAGGAAGCCATATGTACTGGGCAGTCTCAAACCAGCAGGGTTGCTGCTGGGAGTTTGCAATACCAGGTCTTCCTGCCCAATGGCTTCCACATTGATTTGGTTCATGCACATTTCACAGATGGCTCCCTGAACTCTCCCAATCCAGGGAGGTTCTGAGAGCCCCCAGGAGAGGTGTGTTTCCCTCTTTCCCACTCCCAATCTTGAGAGTCACTGAAATGGACACCAGGAAGCCCACTGTCTCTTGATGTCTCTATGCAAACAGTGGGATTGATTGCACGGGTTAGGGAAATGGTTCTCAAAGTACGGTCACTGAACAGGTAACACCAATATTATCAGGGAACTTATTAGAAAAGCAGATGTTGAGCTCCACCCAAACCTACAGCAATGTGTGGTTTAACAAGCCTTCCAGGTGATTCTGTGACATGCTCAAGTGCTCATCAGTGGGATAAGGAAGCAGAGAAAGCCATAGGAGCTGGATTCATTACCCCACCTAGCAAGTCTGGGCTCCCCCTGCCCTGCTTTGGGTTCAGACTGCAGCAGCTTCTCAACTTGATGCCCACCTAATTCTCTGGATGGGTGACTTATGGAGAGATTGAGTTTTGCCAGCACCATTTCTATCTCACCCTGTGTAAGTGTTATTGGCTAACTGTGTGTGCTCGTTAGGCCAGCCAAACACTGGCTCCATTTCTCTTACCCAAGACTTGTATGAATTTATTGTTCTCCCCTTTGGCCTAAGGAATGTTCCAGCCTCTTTCCAGCATCTATTAAATAGAAGTTGTCCTGGACTATTCTGATGACATTGCTATTAGGAGCAAATAGGGAATCATAACATATTACTCAATTTGTAAATGATTCACTTATTTCATTCCACCCTGTATGATAGTTATTTTTATTTTCCCCTGCTCTCAGCTCAATAAAAGGTTTCTGAGAACCAATTAAATATTTTAAAATGCATAAAACATAGCCTTTGTCTCTGAGGAGCATACAAGATGACTATAACTACTTATTAGGCACCCACTGTTTTCTATGCATTCTGAAGATGTCATGTTTAATCTTTACGACATTATAAGAAAGGTATTATATTTCCCATCTTATAACTGAAAAAGTTGTGACTTAGAGCCCAAATTTATATATTAAGTGACAGAGCTGGGATTTGTCCAAATCTGTCTTACTCCAAACCTCATACTCATTTGGCTATGCCAAGTTCATGCCAGGACATGTTTTTCTCAACAGAGCTATCGTCTAATGAACAGATCTTACTACCATTCCAACCCATTATTGCATGTTTTAAAACATTATTGTATGTTTATTGAATGCTTTAAAAGTCTCTTTTAATATGGAAAATTTCTTTAGTCATGCTTTGTCTTTTATGACCTGGCCAAAAATTTTGAGTAACAAAATAAATAATAAAACAAATATTAACCCATAGGGGAAAAATCCAGGAATGACTGAGTTCAAATTGATATACATAAATTAATAAAGGAAGGTGAGGAGAAGAAGAAGAAGAAGAAGAAGAAGAAGAAGAAGAAGGAGAAGAAGAAGAAGAGGAGGAGGAGGAGGAGGAGGAGCAGGAGGAGGAGGAGGAGGAGGAAAAAGGGAATATTCTTAAAAAAGAATGCCATCTACTAACTGCAGTAATGATAATGGAATAAAAATTCATCATTCTTTAGCCATATTAGTTATAATCAGGCAAAAGTCATCAATGTATACTCTAGGGAGTCTCATGGGCTCCCTATCTAGGTAGTATCTCTGGTTCAGGGCAGTGGGCTTTCCTGTTTCCTCTGGGGCATAGAAATGGAAACTGTGAGGACACAGCCACTGGGGTTGCTTTCTAGTGACCTATGGGATGACAAGCTCCAGTGTCTATTACTACACCAAAGTGATGCCTGAGCTCTTCCTACATTCCCCATCAAATACTGGAGTCTCCTTCTAAGTCAGCAACATGGCAGACTTCTGGGATGTGAGTATGGGATCTCCTTTACCCTCTCTCCTCTCCTATTCAGTGGCCCAATACCACAAGCCAGAGAGCAGGGACGTCCTCCAAAGGGTCAGGACAAATGCCCAGAGATAAGGTCAGGCTGAGTCAAAGGGTCAAGTTGAATTCATAGGTTAAGCTGGAGTTTAAGTGGAGGTGGGAAGAGGTCAGGATGTTGACCTGAGAACCAAACCAGGAGTTAAAATTGGGAGTAAAAGGGTAGGCTGAACCTCAGAATGCATAGAGTCAACTGAGGATTTGGCCAAGGTCTATGGGTGAGTTGTGAGGGATCCAATAAAAGAGACCAGAGACAAGCTAGTGGCCAGGGAGTGAGGATGAAGATCATTCTCAGGGTAGGGGTCAGGAGGAAGCTGGGTCAGTCCAATCCAGCTCATGGTCCAGTTTTCCCAGGGCCTACTCCCAGACAATCTATTTTGACCAAGTGGTACAACAGCCAGAGCCTGGGCCACGGCTCAAACTCCTTCATCTATATGAGAACTACTGCTGGGGGTTCCAAGGTTACAGCAGCTGTGGTCTGCAATGATTCTTGTGTTATGCATGAGGATATTTTGAGCCACTATGATGGATATCTATGCTCTAGACAAAAAGAGCAACTACTCTTTGAGTTCTTAATGCCACGGCATGAGTGAGCCACCACCTAGGCCACAGAGCTTCCCCTCTGAGCATGACACCATCGGAAGGTGTAGGATACACTTCCACTGAGCCTAATGAGCCTTAGGGGTGTGTATGTCAAGGAACTTGGCAAGCATTTCCTTGAATCCAGTTGTCACTCTTTAGGGACTTTGGTGTTTGTGTCCTTCAGCAACAGAAGCAGGTTGAGAGATAGGTCATAGACCCTGACCTTATTCCCACATACAGGTCACATTTTCAAAAATCCTTCATGGCAGACAGTCCACATAAGGTAAACATTTCATTTCAGAAATCTCTTGGGAGTGTGGAGAATGGTTGAAATTGACACTGCCACATGAGCCATGGCTAGAGAATTTGCCCTTGGAACTGATGGGGGAAAGCAAGGGGTCAAGGATGCATGAGATAAGAGAAGAAAGGGAAAGGGGTGGACAGAACAGGAAAGAAGGGACAGAAGATAAGGGCCAAAGTTGAAATTTGGGGGCTATTACAGAGAATCATGGGGTCAAACTGCCAATTGTAAGTCTATAAGAATAGAAAGAATCCTTTCTAGATTTATGGGTAAGGTGCTTCTTCTGGCTAGAGCCAAAAGTGGAGTTTGACTTTGGCATCCATAGCCTTGAGTGACAGAGAGAAAAATGAGGAAATTTACATTTGAGTTTCAGTACCATCACTATATAACTTGGAAATCTCTGAGTTTCAGTTTCCTCTTCTGCAAAATGTGGACAATATTTTCCCTCCCTTCCTAAACAAGAAATAATATAGCATCAAGAAATAATATATGTGAAATATACATATATATGTGACATGTACATTTGTATTATCACATGTAATATATACATACTTATACACGTGTAATGAGCATATATAAATATGTGATGTATGGGGACTATAAAATATTACCATCATCTTGGAGATGAGCTTTTTGGGCTGGCTCAGACTCTCTTTACTCAGATGGCTTTTTCTGTGGCAGGCAGACATACCATTCACAGGATGAATTGGGGGGCTTCTCACTAGGGCAGACTCACAAGTTATAGTGGAGGCAGTGACTACCTGGACTTTCCAGTGTCTAGACAGGCTAATGCAAAGGCACTCTGGGACTTTCAGCAGAGGCTGTGGCTGGACTGGGGTGCTCAGGTGGTCTTCTTTGTCTACAATGCCAACTTTGATCTTTTTTGCCTGTTGATGTGGACTTTTCCCCTGTTGTATCCTTCCATCCCTGGTTACTGCTCCCTGTCTACTATGCTTGAGATCCTTCCCTAAACATAGGTCTGGGATGGGCATGAGAAACAGGCAAAATGGGAGGAACTGTTCCAGCCCTGCCCCCCACTAGCCACCTCCCCTCCCCCACAAATGGGTGATGGAGTTCTCAGACACAGGAGGTGCCATCCTGTTCTGCAGATTTGCTATGTGGGACTTCATGGTTGGCTGTAAGATGTGTGTCTTCATCTTCTGCTACATGGTGCAAAAGATCCTGGACATCCACATGCAGCAGCTTTGCTACCTTAGCAGAATCTGGATCATACTGGACCTGGTGGTCATCTTGGCAAGAGACACATGTTTGGGACATGCGACATACTGGGGGAGGAGAGACCTCTTTCCTTTTGGAGACTTAGTCCTGCCTCCTGAGTTTGGGTTGAATCACTGTGCCAAAGCTCCCAGAGAGGCTGAGGCTCCCCTGGCTCATCCCTGGGGAAACATTATCTTCCACATGTCCTCTCCTCCTCTCCTGTGGTCCAGAACCTGCTCTTTTCTTTATGCACTTGATATTCTGTTCCTCTTCTCTCTTTTGAATTTATGACCCGTCATTTGGAAATCCCTGTCTTTTCTCTTCTCTCTTATTCAAATACTCTGTCCTTCATCCTCATCTTCTGCCACAGTCTGGTAACGCCAAGGTCGCGGGTTCGTTCCCGGTACGGGCCACCAAATGCCGCAGTCTGGCTGGGCACAATCAGGAGCCACTTGTCAAAAGAAACTAACTTTATTTTTAGAACCACACACGCCAAATAAAACAGCCTCTCAGGAAAAACCCTCAGAGCCTCAACTGCCACCACCGGCTTTCCACAAGCCTCTCTCTCCCACCCAAGCTTCTCTCCACCTCCCACAATCCTCCTGCTCTTGAGGCCGATTGGCTGGGTCATGTGGGCGGAGCCAAAAAAGTCCCGCAATGAGCAGCTCCGTGGTCTGAAAGGGCAGGGAAACAGCCCAATGAGCATCACCGCAGAGGAGCCAATCAGCTAGATGTTGCTGGGGCCGCTGTGAGCCAATCATCAGCCGGCAGCTGGTTGCTGGCAGCTGGAAGTTTGCTGGGGCCCCTTCGGCTGTGGCTCTCAACAATCTTCTTTCTATAAACAGGACACTGGTTTTCTGACAAAGGCTTGGAAGTGGTGGGCTTGGGGGAGAAACCGTGCTTCTTGGCTCTGCCTCCCCATGGCTCTTTGCAACTTACACATTTGCTACTGGCCCTAAAGCTTTCTTTTGGTCTTTAGGACAGTTAAGCTGCTTCCAGTCACTCTCTAGTTCCATCTGAACCTGAGCTAGTGAACACCTCAGCAGGGAGGGATGTTTCTTGTCCACCTCTAGTGATAAGGTGTCTTTGTGGTAGGCATTTGTTTGTTTGTCAATTGGTTGGTTTGGTTTGGTTTGGTGCTAGGGATTGAACCCAGGGTGCTCTGCCTTGGAGCTTCAGCCCTTTTCATTTGTTATTTTGAGACAGGGTCTCCTCCTGCCTCTGCCTCCTGTGTCGTTGGCATTTGCCCAATGTTTTACACAGCTCCCTTCTAAGCTGACTTAAAACTCGCTTATCAGGAAATCCCTTACCTGACTGAGCATCTGAAGAAGCTTGTTAGTTAACTACCAAAGAGAACCTCATCTCCTTAATTTTTTAATATTTATTTTTTAGTTGGACACAATATTATCTTTATTTTATTTATTTATTTATTTATTTTTGTGGTGCTGAGGATCGAACCCAGGGCCTCACATATGCTAGGTGAGCACTCTACCGCTGAGCCACAACCCCAGACCATCATCTCCTTAATATTGTATTCTAATCCTACCATATCATTGGCCTAACTAACTTTTAAAGAACAATTTGTGTGGGCTGGGGCTATGGTTCAGTGATTGCACACTTGCCTGGCATATATGAGACACTGAGTTCAGTTCTCAGCACCACATATAAATAAATAAAATAAAGGTCTATCAACAACTAAAACAACAACAACAACAAAAGAACACTTTGTGCAATATCTAGGATACTGAGAGTGTGTTATAAACAACACAACAGAACAGCCATATATTCTCCACCAAGTTTAAGAAAATATAGCAGGAAACCTATAGCCTTAGGTTTTTTCTTCCACTTAATATTATGTTATATTTCCACACTCTGATTCATGTGTCTATTCCTACTAATTCAATTATCCTATTGATGGACATTGAATGTATTACAAACTTTTTTTTTTTTTTTTTTTTGGTAGCAGGGATTGAGCCAGGAGTGCTTAGCCACTGAGCCACATCCTCAGCCCATTCAATTTTGAGTTGCTTAGGGCCTCACTAAGTTGCTGAGGCTGGCTTTGAACTTGTGATCCTCCTGCCTCAGCCTCCCAAGCCACTGGGATTACAGGCATATGCCACAGTGCCCAGCTATTTCCAATGTTTTGCTATGAATATTTTACATCTCCTCGAATATATATCCAATTCCAATTCCAATTACAGAATTGGAATTTCTGGAGCACAGGACACAAACATCTATGACTCCATGAGATGTTGATAAATTTTTCTCCAAACAGTCCCACCAACTTGCAGTCTCACCAGCAGCATACAGGAGCATCCACAGCTCCACTTCCTCACCAATGCTTGATACCATCATACACGCTTGCCAACCTTCTGTAGGAGCTTCAATTCCCACTCTTCATTGCATGAACCTCTTATTTCTGCTAAATTGTCATTCTCACTGGTCCCTGATGTCAGTACTTGATTTCCCTTCTCCCTCAGAATTTATTGAGCAATACTCCTGTCAGAAAATATGCTAAATTTTAGGAAAACAAAGATGAGAAGACATACCCCTGCCCTAAAATAGTCTATAGTTTTCTGGAGCAACAGACTTGCAAACACTAGTTACAATGTCACTGTCAAAATGATAGTATGTTCAAACCATAGATTGTCTGATGGGGACAGGAGGGAGGACAAGAGGGGAGAGAGTCAGAGAAGACTTTACAGAGGAGGAAGTTGGACTCTGCTCTCACCCCTGCAGTTTCCTCTGCCTGGAAGATCCTACCCTCTCATCTGTCCTGTTCCTGCTCAGCTCAAAGGCCAGCCCCCCACCTAATGTCCCAGTCATTTCAGGAACACACTTTGCACTTTTCTTATGGCCTGTCTCCTATTGTATTATGTCACATTGCAGATATGTGTATAGTCAACCTCTTCTATTAAATTTTAAACTCATTAATGGGAAGTGCTGCCCTCTTATACAACTTCATGTCTCCCACATAGCCTAGAATATGGCTGGCTCACAGTGCTTGTTGAATGAAAGATTAAAGCAGAGCAGAAGGGGCTGCATTATTGCTTCCCATTCTCCAGATGCTTGACTCTTCAAACATTTAAGCAATTGCTAAATTGGACTGCTATTTAACTGTTGCCACAATAAACAGAAAGACTTTTAAACAACAGCTCTTCTTAAAGTCATCTTCCCTAATCCCTTAGTGCAATAAACATGTTTTATAATGTTTTAAACTCCAGCCAATCCATGAACCAGGTCTAATATTCTGTTTCCTGCTTATTTAATAAATATTACATTCTCATTATCAAAATTCTAGCCAAAGTTAATGCAGAACCACTGTGCCCATCAGCAGAGTCAAAACCTTAGCACACCTTCCTACCGCAGCAGGGGAAGAAGGTAGGAAGCAACTCAGTAAACCGGTGATTTACTTACTTTATTTGAGACAGTCAGGAACCACTATAGAGACAAAGGGCAAATGCATTCCTGAGCCTTAACTCATACCTTATTAGCTACCAAAAGCAGGGCATGTGATTTTCCCTTACTTGTTAGCTATTAAGAGTATGATCTGTGTTTTTCCCGACCTTCTCACTTACCAACTCTCAGTCTCAAAAACGGATATATCATCAAAGCCAGGATCCCACTGCCATGATTCTCCAGGGACAAACAAAATAAAGGATCAAACTTGGGGGGGTCATAGAAACAGCAAATTCCTGGGGCCCTACTTGCCATGATTTTTGTTTTCTTCCACTCCTTACACATGAATTCTTTTAACAGCTACAGCAACTCATTTTCATTTCCAGAAAAAGAAAGATTTATTCAGAATGTGGTGTCAAAATGAGGGACACAATTTTGGCAGGAGGATAACTAGCTATACCCCTCCTTCAAAGTTAAAATGCTTGCCCAGGAAAAGAAAAACACCTTTTTGAAATGTCCCTAAAGCCAATTAACATTTCTAAATTCTAGCCCACCTCTACCACCCTTTCATATATAAATCTAGTTCTCTCCTTTGTCCTGAGAGCCAAATCCACACTGTCTTGCTCATTGCAGTGTCTTCCTTGTGTTCCAGCAAGAAGTCCCAATAAGAATCTTCTTCCTGTCCCACTTGTGACTTTATTTGGTTCTTCTGATGGACAGCACAAAAACCCATCAAGGTCATAACAGAATGATTCTTCTTCTTCCTAATAGTAGAAGGTAATCAAGTGTCATCCTGCTTTGAGTGTTTTAACATCTGCATTTTTTAAAACTTAATAAGGTATTGACAAATAAACTCAAGTTTCTTAGAATCAAACTTGTGGGAGAAATGTCACAGCTTATCTTTGGCCTTTGGGAGTCTGAGCAAAGGACTTAGCAGTTAACAGGGCAGTGGATATTCATTGACTATTCAGGGGACAGTTACTGGGTACCTACTATAGTAAAAAAAAAATTTCCAAACTAAGCTCCTACCCCATATGAAAACAGGGGGTTTTGATTCTGTTCCAGAGTTCTGTGAGAAATATATGCTAGCTCATAGCTCCGGACCTGCATGGGGTTCTCCTCATCCATAGCTTTCATATGACATTACTTATAAAGGTAAAAATAGAAAGCAACAGAAGCTTTGGAGAAAGCCTCTCCACATTGGTTTAAACATCTCCTGTTTTAAAAACCAGCCTTCCCAGGTGTAAGCTTGGCAAAAAGTAAAGCAGACACTGAAGACATCCCTTATGGTCTGTGTTGCCCCCTGTCACCCTAGTCACCTGAACATACCTGTGGAAGTTGGGTTTGGGATCAAAGTTCACTAACAGGTCCACCTGGGAAGCCCCTTCAAAGAGTAACCTTTATTAAGAAGGAAAATAGGCCAGGATTTGCAAATCCTAGTAAGAATGTTTTGATTTCCTTCATGAGGGAATTCCATTTGCATCTAGTCTTAGGACCAAGCTGGGGGTGGGAGGGGCAGAGATGATTCTCTTCCTGAAGACAGTAGAATAGCATCTGAAATGTTTTTAAAAATTTCTTCAAAAATGCACAAAAACACTGTTCATAATTAAAGGTTTAGTTGCTAGGAGATTGGGAAGGAAACATGGAGGAACTGACTTGCTTGGCTCCTGGGATGAGGACCTGTACTCTAGATGAGGATCACACTTCTGAACCACAGGACTTGGAGGGAGGGTGAATGGCCAGATGACATTTTTGGCCGAGGATGGGGAATGTCCCTAGCCAGTGGGGCTCAGCTGGTACTGCTCAAGGGGCAGAAGCACAGCTTAGAGCACGAATGGATGGGAGCTGTCTCTCTGCTGTCAGAAGCTCCTTCTTTCCATTTGGCAAGATTTGGTCTTCGCTGTCAGTCTCTGCATACTCGCTCCCCTCCACACTCCCTCTGGGAAGAAGTGGACACCAGGCCCCTCACAGTCCTGCACTTGCTATAAACTGAAGGGCTTGCATTAATTTATTTTGGCTTCAGAATCTTTGCTATTTCTCTTTCCTCTTCCTGGTAATTAAATGAATGATGATGATCATCATCAACAACAATAATAAAAATAAAAGATATTGGTCCTCTGATACTTTTTCAATATCAGTTGAAAGTCATACTTTCTAATTTTTTATATTCATCTAAACAAAGCTAAGAAAAACCCCATATTTATCAGCTGTTTGACCACAACTAAGCCCAAATTCAGATAAAGTATCCAATTTAATCTCAGCCAGACTGGGCTATGCCAAGATTTCAACCCTGATAAGTAACAGTGAAATGCTTCCTGAGTTCAGCTGAGCATGCCTCCTCCTAAAGTCTCAAAATATTAAAATCTTAGAATCTTTGAACTGGAAGGGACCTTTGTCTGTGTGACTGCCCCTCAGTTCTGCCACCCATGAGATTGACCTTCAAAATTGTCCCTTTTATATGAAGTCAATCATACTGGCCCTGGGTAAAGCCAAAATGTTTTGGGTCGCCTCTTTGTATCCCAACAGCCTGAGATTGTTCTGAGTTCGTGGGTGTGGCTGGAAAAATTACCCCCTGTGACCAACAACTCTTTCCTAACCCTGCACTGCTCTCCTGCTGTTTCTCATGAATAAAACATAGTCACATGACATCTTGTACTTTTCCTTTACTCAGCTTCTGCTGAGAGCTACTTCCATTGTACCATCAAAGAAGCATCCACTGTAGATGGTTAGTGCTGAGCTTGCTAAAGCATAGGATGGGACCCCCTTAGCTCTGAAATGGCAGGCACAAGCCCTGGACTCTAGGTGCATACAGTAGTCTGCTTCCTTCTTTAACAAGCTTGTTTACTTTCCAGGACAGAAGAAATTCCCATTAAATTTATTTTTCTGTGAATTCTGTGATTTTTTTTTCCTGCAAATTTGTCACGAAGGAAAGAGGAAGGAAGAAGAGAAGAAATGAAGGAAGGGAAGGAGAGAGAGATTCAGAGTGTTTTCAAATTTGTTTTTGAGAAAAACCAAAACTGTAGCCAGTTTGGAAGTACAAACCTTCAGTAAACTGAACATGAATCTTAGTTTTTGTAGAGCAAGGCAAATCTCTTGGAAGATGGTTCATTCAGAGCACTGAGGGTCAGTCTGGATAGAGCTGAGATAGCAACATGCCCATCCTGAGATGTGGAGGGGACGTGGGCTGCTCTAACCAGGTCAGGCCTCTCCAGTGGCTGACATTTGGCTCTGAAGTGACTGCTTGGCATGTGCTAGTTCTTGCTGTAGCTTAATTATTCCTGTGCCAACTTGGCTTGTGAAATGTTTACCAGCAATTTATGGTACTCTGATGAAAGGCACAAACAGGCCCGGAGGCTTTTTAAATGCTTACTTTCCTAATTTCTGTTTTGGGAAAAATAAGATGGCAAACAGTTACCAGGAGGATTCTCAGCCGGACTTCCCTAGCCTTTGCAAGGACCCAGCAAGAGAAGAAAGTAAGGGGGCTGGGGATACAGCTCAGTTGGTAGATTGCTTGCCTTGTGTGCAGAAGGTCCTGGGTTCAATCCCCAGCACCACCAGAGGGGGGGGAAACAAAGGAAGGCCCACAGATGTTGGGTTTATAAAACAAGCTATAGGGCTGGGGCTGGGGCTCAATGGTAGAGCTCTGTACTGGATTCAATCCTCAGTATCACATAAAAATCAATCAATCAAATAAAGGTATTGTGTCCATCTATGACTTAAAAAAACAAGCTATAAACAAATAAAAACAGATAAAGTTATAGTCTTTCCTTTGATCTTACCTTGTATACTTTCCTAATCTTGAAGGCTGGATCTGGATTTAGAATTTTCAAAATTTCTTTGAGACTGTTGAAGTCTCCCATCCTTTACCAACTGGATGACTTCCTCACATTCCACACCAAGCTGCCTCCTCCACATGGTGTTCTCCTTACCCCACTCATGCTCCAGAACTCAGAGCCTGGCAGCCCTCTGACTGTGACCCTCTCATCTGCTTAGACTGCAGCACCCATTCTGGGCATCTCTACCCCCAACCCAATTGACATGAAGACATCTATTCTATTCACTTAATGTCATTTGGATTGCAAGTGTTCATGAAGGGAAGGTAGGGATGGAGAAAGGAGATGACAGAAGTAGAAAAAGAGGAAGGGAAGAGAAAGAGCAATATTTATTTATTTTTCATTATGAAGAATGTGAGTATAGTCAGAAATAATAATAACGCCACATTAGAAAATACTTCCTTTGAATTTGAAAATTATGGGTAAATCTGTTCACAGTGACTGACTCTTTTTCTTTTTGGTTCTAGGGATTGAATCCAGGGGCAACTTTACCACTGAGCTACATCTCTAACCCTTTTTGTTCTTATTTTAAGACAGGGTCTCACTAAGTTGCTTAGGGCTTTGCTAAATTGCTGAGGCTGGCTTTGAACATGCTATCCTACTGTCTCAGCCCCCTGAGCTGCTGGAATTACAGGTGTGTGCCACCGTGCCCAGCACCTTATTCTTTTTCTTCATTGGAAGATAAGCTCATACTGTAATATTCTTTTAACATGGAAAAGCTGAGAAAGAAGTTTGTCTAGGACCTATGACAAATGGAATGCTAAGCTAGGATGAAAAGGTCAAATCTGTGGCCATTTCTTCTTTGCCTGGTGAGCTCCTGTTTCTGGTTTAGAAATGATAGGTAGAGGCTACACCCACACAGTTATTTGAGGGTTCTACATATCTGCCGGATAAACTATTCCCCATTGATCTGCCTTGTCTCCACTCTGCTTTCTGCAAACTCTGAAATCCCTCTGATTCCCCATTGTGGGATGTAAATAAACAAACCATACTAATGGAACCAGCCCCATCAAGTCATTATTATAATGGGCATCTATTGCCTGAAAGACAATGGTCCTTAAAGAGAGTCCTTTAAACATCTCCTATTGATGATCCTTATCCAACAAGTTCAATGGACAAATCTCTTTTGAAAATCCTCCCTTGGGTCAGGTACTGCTAATGAAGTAGATGGACATGGCCCTGTTCTCAGGGAGCATACTGGCATGAATATTATGAAAACAGAAAGCACAGGGAAGGAGAGGGATGATGTGGGGAATTGGCCTGGTAAACCTTCTGGACACTTGCAGAAAACATGAAATAGCTAAGTGAAAGATTAGTGGGAGAAGAAGCAGAGGAAAGGGACATTCTCAGGTTCAAACAGTAGACTATCATGGGCATAGAGAAAATAAAAAGGGAGGGTGTCCAGATATGAGAGGGACTTAAGCAGGGTCCTAGAGAGCTACCTAGTAAGAACAGACTTCATGCCAAGCACCACAGAAATGAATAAAATGTTTTTAAGATGATGCCATGCAGATTCACATTTTTAAAAGATCTCTATGGAAGTAGTATGGTCAATGGACCACAGGGACAAGGGCCAACCAGTGAGGAAGTGATTTTAGTGGTCTAAGTGGCAGATTCTATTGGCAGTGGGATTCAGAGAGGAGGACAAATGGAAGAGAAATTTAGAAGCTGGAGTTGATAGTATTTGGTAATTCAATATAGGAAGGAGGAAGAGTATAGGATGATACATTACCTTTTTGTTGGTAGTGCTTACAACAACTATCATGATTTGTGTAATCATTTATTCAATGTCTGCCTCCCACAGAATTATAAGCAACCCAAGGGCAGGGACTTACTTGAAACTCCTTACCCCTTAAGTACACGCTACTACAAAGTGTGGCACATAGTGGTGTTTAAGAACATCTTGTTAGTTAAATTATGTTTTGGGTCATGAACAGCTGAAATTATGATGGTTTCATTCATTGAGTTGGGGAGAGGGGAAGGACGAAGGAGAAGTTTGGATAGAATAAACAGTAAATTTAGGTACTGCCACATGGCAGCACCTTTGAGACATCCATGTAGAAATGTTTTGGAAGCAACAGGAAATGCAAGTCTAAAACTCAAGGTTGTGAGGTGGGCAGGCAGATGTGAGAGTCCTGAGCACAGAGAAGGCAACGCAAGCCGTGGAGCATATTGAGAAGGCTGGCTAGCGTGTGAAGAGAAGAGGCTCTCGGAGACTCACCAGGAAGTAATGATTGAGGGTTGTGCAGAGAAGCAGCCAACACAGGAGACTGAAAAGGGGTGGCCAGAATTTCTCTGGGTTGGAGAAAAACCAGGAGAAAATGAAGTCCTGACGCTTAAGAGAAGAATTGCATAAAAGAAAAGTCAACAGTTTCCTTTGCTTTTGAGGCCTCAAACAATGGAAGGTATGGATAGCCAATTTCAATACAGTGTGGGCAAAAGCCAGAGTGAATTAAAGTGGAAGGAGAGAAATGGATTTATCACCCATTAATTGATCAAATTTGCTAAACTTCATCCCATGCAGTGCTGGGATAGAATCCAGGGCCCCAGGCATGCTATGCAAGAACTCTACCCCTGAACTACACCCTCCAGCCTTCAATGTCATTTTTAAAGGTTTTATTCAGAGAGAATGAAATAAGCCTTTTGAATTCTTTAAAAAGAGAAAGGGATGTCAAGCCCTTTATGAGCAGAAAACATGGAAGCTCAGGGCAAGAGAGGGGCCAAAATTGGGAGGAAATCCCAAGGTAACTCTGCTTATTACATCATTTTACCTCAGTTCAGCCTACTCCTCACCTTCAAAGAAGGCAACAGGGCTTACTCTCAGGACCTAGTCAACCAAGAAATGCCACACACAAATCCTGGTAAGGTCCTTATGCAAACAGAAAGAAGATAAAGTTCTCTTGAGATATTTCAGCACATCTGTAAGCTTCTCAACCTTTCCTCTGCAAATTTATCCAATGGAGAGAGCATAAAATGTTTTAAAACAGCCAAACCTCTATCAGCTGAGAAATTTAAATGAAGAGCTCAGCTCTTTTTGGCTCAGGGATGTGATTGGTGTATGTCCCCTTAACTAATTATAGGGATGGTGGGAGAATGAAAAACTTTTTGTGTGAGACCCTTAAAACCTCAAACCCTATTTAAAAATTACAGGGTGACACTTCCTTTCCTAACTGTTGATAATGTTAAACATTAATGCACAGGGCCATTACCACCACAGGGTTATACATTCAGCCCATTGCTAAGGAGTATCTCTATGGAAAATGGAAGGATAAAGTATAAAATTTCTTCCTGCTCTCAAACTTCTAGAATTATATGATCAGGAAAAGTTGGCATGAAAAATATCTTTCCAAGTCTTTAATACCAAACAAACCCTCAAATCACCCTGAGCTTTGATGTCTCAAACTAATCTTTTGAGTGACCTTGGATCCTGACAGCCCTGCAGTCTGGAGCCTGCACACTCCACTACTTTTCCTGGCAGCCAGTTCTCAGCTCCATGCTTCCTGAAGGCCACATCTCTCTAGTCTAAGGGGATGGGAAGAGTCCTCTTTTCCCTGCATGCTCTATGTTCTACCATTTTCACCACCTTGCAATCAGCCCTGCCATCAAACTGCTGGCTCAGAAGAGGTTAAAGTTGATTTGAGTGGAATTCTGAGCTCAAGAGAGCAGACAGCCAAATTTCTACTCAGAGAGCAGCATCTCCTTGACACAAAAGCTCTTAGTGATAGTGTGTTGGTTCAGAAATAAGGCCAAATGAAGGAGAAAGAAATAATAGGAAAGCTGTCCTTTCACGCACGTGCTTTCATAACTGGAAACATGTTTTTATGTGTCTGTGTTTCTCATAAAGCTCTGCTCCCAGTGGATATTTGTGATAATGACGATTAAGGGACTTAGAGATAAGCTCAAATATACCCAAGATTCCAAAAAGATAAGTCTTCATTTCTCTTCATCTTTACCCATGTATTCTACCCAGGAAAGTTTTTTCAGGACACCATAAACTCCTTCTGTGAACACTTCCATTTATCATTATGATCTAGCAGAGGGCTCCTTAAGTCTGACCCTGAAATACATTTATTCAACAAATACTTACTGTTTCTTTTACTTTCTAACATTGCACCAAGCACTGCAGCTATGGATGTGAATTCGATAAGATCCTTGACTTCAAAGAACTTCTGTTTTAGTGAAGATTAAAGGAGAAGAAATTCAAAGGATTCTAGAGATTCAAAGCTTTTCTGGAATATTAGGGTGATTGCACATGGGTGTCCTTGCTAGCTGAGTGCCATCTTCTGATTCTGTTATCGAAGCCAAGAGTTCAATACACCTGTGAACACAGAAGACTTTGGATGATTATGCTGTTAAATTTTCGGCTGATCCTCAAGGAAAGGGCTTTTGCAATTGATTTTTTTCTTGAGTTTGTTTCTGATGTATTTTTTAGTATTGAAGGATTTACCCAATAATTTAAGCATGCTCACCAATGTAGAGTCAAAGGGCACATTTGATAATAAGGGCAGACTACAGTGTAGAAAAATTTTGTGTTCCCTCTCATTCTGATGGCTTTGTTCACCCCATTTAAAGAGCCATGCACTGAATTATTCTGTAGAATTCATACTGAAAAACAACTTTATGAGTTGGGTTTTGACATTCTCTCTTTGTTGCTCCATGGCACTATTGAAAGTGTGTTTAACTGTTTATTATATGGGCTCCTAACTAAAAACAATTGGTGCTTGAAACTGAGACACCCACCCAAAGTGAGACAAAAGTTCAAGATGTTTTTTCACAACAATGATTTAACATTTATTCTTTTTCTTTCATTTTCTAATTCTGCCCCTAAAGTTTAGACTATGATTTTAACCAGTAATGTCCATATCATTACTCTAAGTGGATTCCAGTAGGTTAATGAAGAGCTCTATGTAGACCATGAGCTCAAAATCAAGATATCTTGGATTTAATAAATATTCAATCTTTATTTCATTATTCCATCTAACAAACATTTATCTAAGGAACAGGGTGTTCAGAGTGTTAAGAATATATCAGTGAAGAAAAAAAAAGTTCCTGTCCCTAAGGAATTGACATTTTAATGGAATTTATATTCATTTAACCAAAAATTGTAAGTAACCAATTTGGAGAAAGAACTTCTTATGGGAAAAGGAAACAAATGGCAAGAATGTACACCATTGGAAAGTTGCAGTATTTTGTTCTTAAAGGGCCACTGATTTGCAGGTCAGGAAACATGGTGATAGTCCTAGCTATCCAAATATTCCTTGCTGTTTTTGGTTCAAATTTTCACCTCTGTTAAATAATAGTATTAAATTTAATAATCTCAAAAGGCCCTTATGGATTGAATGATGGAACAGTGCATTATTCTATGACACGTAACAGGCATTTACTTACTAAATTATATAAATGTGTATGCAACAAAAGGCATAGATCATAGACCTATTCATTCACTCATTCATTCATTTGTTTATTTTTGTGGTTTGAGGGATCAAACCACAAACCTCACCCATACAGGCAAGAACTCTACCACTGAAATACACCACCAGTCAGGTTTTTGTTTCTGCTTTTTTTTTTTTTTTTAAGAAATGTGTATGAGTCATGCTAATATCCTATATATTCTGTAACTACAGTGTAGTATAGAATTACTTATTATGTTCAGAGTAATTTTCTGAGGTATAACAAGGTATGAATCAGTAAAAGAAGATTTAATTAGGTATAAATATCAGAAGTGTGTGTGTGTGAGAGAGAGAGAGAGAGAAAGAGGGGGAGAGAGACAGAAACCTTGCCAGGTAGAAATTAATCCAAAGCTATATAATTAGAACAACTCTAGAGTAACCCTGTTCCACCAATACATGTTATCAGGTAGAAATAGCACCAGACAAGAGGTCCAATTTATTTAATGTCTGGCTCATGTGTACCATATAAAAAAGAACTCTTTCTAAAACATGTCTGAAATTCTGGGTACCATCTCAGAAATACATGTGCTTATAAATTCACTAGTATCTTGGGGTTCCCCATAATTTCACCCTGACAAAGACAGCCCTATAGAGGTTGGCTTTAACCTCAGCACATCTTCTGCATTTAGTCTCTTTAGATTGATTCTAGTTTATAACGTGGAGGTTTCTGATTTCTGATCTGGCACTGATGCTCCACTCCAGGCCTTCTCCAGATGCTGTCTACTAGGATCTTCCCAGCATCAGGGGAAGGAATGTCTGCATGCAAGAACCACGGACGTGCTCCCCTGTGTAGGACATGCTCGTTCCTGCAGCCCCAGAGATCTATCTGGACTCCAGCCTGTGCTTTTCGTAGAGCTGTAGAGTTTCTCTCCACCATGTGGCGCTGCTGTGCGAAGTACCACGGTCCAGCTTGCTTAGCCTGGGAAAAACTTCCTGACAGCAAGAATGAGAAGGGATGGGTGAGGACACCAGGAAAGTAGAAGAGGGAAATGTTAAGGAAGATAGTTAGCAGGCTTTCTGCCAGATGGGGCTTCCCCATCACCCCGCTGATCCATTTCAATTAGGAAAGTTACTCCTAGTAATCCACTCTGGGATGCTTTGATCCAATAGTCCCAAACCTGGCTGACCAATAGAATCACCTGGGAGAATTTTCAAAGATACAGAATCCCAGATTTTATCCTAAGAAACTGATCAATAAATTTGGGGTGGGGGGAAACTCTCCCTTACAAAAACCTTTTAAGAAGATCATCGATGTATCATTGTACAAAAAGTGGAAGGGAAGAAGCTATTTTAAGGACTCTGAATGCAGCTTTTATTTCTCAGTTTAGTAATAACAAACTTACAAGAATTGACTGTTCCAGTGATTCTCTAGGAAATAGGTGCACAGTTTGTTAAGTAAGCTGTTCATCTCCTTTAGGAAACTGCCTGCTGAATGGACTCTGTTCAGTGTTT
This sequence comes from Marmota marmota marmota, assembly GCF_001458135.2. Lineage (NCBI taxonomy): Eukaryota > Metazoa > Chordata > Mammalia > Rodentia > Sciuridae > Marmota > Marmota marmota. The sequence continues at coordinate 5,698,789 of NW_025999999.1, read as the reverse complement.
TTTGCAGCCCAATTTGTGCAAAGGCTAAGACCCAACAGATCCAGGTTCCCTAGAATAGAACCCACTGGCTCCCTTCTGTGTGCCAAGCATCCTAGCAAGGGAACCTGGGATCTGTCTTCAGCAACATTCACACCTGGGTTTCAACCCTAACTCAACCACTTATTCACCTGGGACAATAAAACATTCCCTAATCTTTCTGAATCCACTAGGAGAGAAGCACACCTGCCTCTGGAGGCTGTTGTAAGACTCAAATGACATCCTGTGACATCCTGAGCATCCTGGTTGGCACAGAGTAGTCAACAAGTGCCAGTTCAGAATAGTAGTGAGGATGGCCTTTCACTCTTTCTGCTGCCTTGGTCTCTACAACTTTCTTTCTGGTCTTGGTGATCTGACCCTCTGAGCACATGTTCTTTCTGGGTCCTAATGCCCTACTTTCAAGACAGATGCTTGGCCTTGCCTCCAATAAACTGTACAGAAAGGAAAGCAAAGAAAGTGTCCTTCCTCCCCAGAATCAAGGCAGGTGCAGAACATAAACATCTTTTTCCATCCTTCCTTCTTCTTCCTTGCCCGTTGCTCTGTCAAAATGATATCCTGGACCTGACCTCAGCAGGAGCTGTCAAATGTGGGTGGGCAACAACACTCATGTTAAAATGGGAGCAGATGAAAGTGCTTCCTAGATGGTCCTGTGAGAGTCTGATTAAGTTCAGTTAGTGTGGAGCCCGGGCATCTCCAATCTAACATCTCCCTAGGTCACACTAGCAGAAATACAGCCTATAAAATTGCCTAGTCCCAGGGTATGCACGCTCAGGCTTCCAGGGCCCAAGCAGACAATGCACAGATGTGAAGGGACAGGGTGTAGGGAAAAAGGAACTGAACTTTCCAAATAGAGCTGGGAGAAATCTGCCTGTATATTTTCTTTACCTGTTTGAAACCTAATTTAAATGCATTTTGAAACAATTGTCTATGCAAATAAAATTTGTTTCTGAGCCCAGAGAGAGAAAGGGGCTTGCTCAGTATGACTTGCTATGGTGGAGCAGAGCCCAGAGCCTCCCATTGAGTCCCTGGTTGCCCTGCCCCTTTCCAGTTTCCTAATGGAGCCCAACAGCCTCCTTCATTGGCCCAAGACTAAACCCCATACCTGGCTAGGGAAAAGCAAAAGCATCATGGAAAAATCCCACACCATAGGATTTCTTTACCTCAACTACTCCCTGAACAGGATTTTTGTAAAGCAAAGCATCCTGGAGATCCAAGCCTAAGTCTTCTTTCCATGTCCAAAGAGCCAAAGTCTTTCAGACTGAAGCCAATACCTTCGAGTGCTTGTGAAGAACCTGCACACTGGGTAAAGTTTTATTTCAAAGCAATTGGAAGCACTTTGTATCCTTCCTGAGAGAAATATCCACCTAGTAACTGATCAATAATTGAAACTATCAGATTATATTAGTCCTTAGAGATATCCCAGTACCTCTGTTGTTACTGGTAAGTGCAAAAACAAAATTGCAATAAAAATGTAGATAATAAAGTGATAGAAAAATGCATATGTAATAAAAGGATAGAAAAATTCTTGGAAAAATGTATACCTGACTCTAACAGTAAATACCTCTTGAGAATGGGAATGGGGAGAGGAGAGGATTCCATTCTTATTTTACAGTCCTTTAGGCTTTCTTTTTCTGTTCATATCAATAACATTCCCACTGTTTCACATTTGAAATATACCTAGAGTTTGAGAACATCTCAAAAAAAAAGTATCTACTATGGAAAGACCCTTCTATGGTTCATTTTTTTTCAATCTTTATTGTAAGCCCTTGTTATTAATGATAATCATTGTTTTTTTTAATTTTTTATTGTTGGTTGTTCAAAACATTACATAGTTCTTGATATATCATATTTCACACTTTGATTCAAGTGGGTTATGAGCTCCCATTTTTACCCCATATACAGATTGCAGAATCACATCAGTTACACATCCATTGATTTACATATTGCCATACTAGTGTCTGTTGTGTTCTGCTGCCTTTCCTATCCTCTGCTATCCCCCCTCCCCTCCCCTCCCCTCCCCTCTTCTCTCTCTGCCCCCTCTACTGACATTCATTTGTCCCCCTTGTATTATTTTTCCCTTTCCCCTCACTTCCTCTTGTATGTACTTTTGTATAGCTCTGAGGGTCTCCTTCCATTTCCATGCAATTTCCCTTCTCTCTCCCTTTCCCTCCCACCTCTCATCCCTGTTTAATGTTAATCTTCTTCTCATGCTCTTTGACCCTACTCTGTTCTTAGTTACTCTCCTTATATCAAAGAAGACATTTGGCATTTGTTTTTTAGGGATTGGCTAGCTTCACTTAGCATAATCTGCTCTAATGCCATCCATTTCCCTGTAAATTCTATGCCTCTATAGTGACTGCAGAAAAAGTTCCTGTGCTGCTAGGCTTCTGGGAACAGTGGCTGGGTCCATTCATCTATTGAAGGGCATCTAGGTTGGTTCCACAGTCTTGCTATTGTGAATTGTGCTGCTATGAACATCGATGTAGCAGTGTCCCTGTAGCATGCTCTTTTTAGGTCTTTAGGGAATAGACCGAGAAGGGGAATAGCTGGGTCAAATGGTGGCTCCATTCCCAGCTTTCCAAGAAATCTCCATACTGCTTTCCAAATTGGCTGCACCAATTTGCAGTCCCACCAGCAATGTACAAGTGTACCCTTTTCCCCACATCCTCGCCAGCACTTGTTGTTGTTTGACTTCATAATGGCTGCCAATCTTACTGGAGTGAGATGGTATCTTAGGGTGGTTTTGATTTGCATTTCTCTGACTGCTAGAGATGGTGAGCATTTTTTCATGTACTTGTTGATTGATTGTATGTCCTCCTCTGAGAAGTGTCTGTTCAGGTCCTTGGCCCATTTGTTGATTGGGTTGTTTGTTCTCTTATTGTCTAATTTTTTGAGTTCTTTGTATACTCTGGATATTAGGGCTCTATCTGAAGTGTGAGGAGTAAAGATTTGTTCCCAGGATGTAGGCTCCCTATTTACCTCTCTTATTGTTTCTTTTGCTGAGAAAAAACTTTTTAGTTTGAGTAAGTCCCATTTGTTGATTCTAGTTATTAACTTTTGTGCTATGGGTGTCCTATTGAGGAATTTGGAGCCCGACCCCACAGTATGTAGATCGTAGCCAACTTTTTCTTCTATCAGACGGCGTGTCTCTGATTTGATATCAAGCTCCTTGATCCATTTTGAATTAACTTTTGTGCATGGCGAGAGAAAGGGATTCAGTTTCATTTTGTTGCATATGGATTTCCAGTTTTCCCAGCACCATTTGTTGAAGATGCTATCCTTCCTCCATTGCATGCTTTGATAATCATTTTTTAAAAGAGAGAGAGAGAGAGTGTTTTATTTATTTATTTATTTTAGTTTTCGGCGGGCACAACATCTTTGTTTGTAGGTGGTGCTGAGGATTGAACCGGTCTGCACCCATGCCAGGCAAGCGCGCTACCACTTGAGCCACATCCCCAGCTCCGATAATCATTTTTAAAATGCTTTTTAGGTTAAAGTTTTTCAGCCCAAGAAAGTCAGATCAGAAGGGGGTCGTGCCAGGTTTCTGTTCTCGTGACTAAAAGGCTCAGGGGTCACTCCAGTTAAACTGGGCTAACTGGGCTGCACAAAATAACCACACAAGAGACACAAATACCTTTTTCTTTGGGGTCACTATGACTGCTCCTCTGACCTTAAGGGTCCACAGAAAGAGAGAGAGCAAGAGCAGGCGCTGACCCCTTTTATTGAGGAGAAGCTATTCAAATGAGGCAAGGGGTCAGGTTTCAGGGGGCTGAGTCTATCTTCATGATGTCCACTATCAGCAGGTTGATTGACACCTGGGTAGGCCACACCCAAGGGCACAGTAAAAGAAGGGGACACACACAAGGCACTTCCATGGAAGATCTATCCTAAACAGGGCAAGGGGTTATGTTACAAAGGAACAGGTGAGCATAGCTTCACCCATGGGACTGTAGCAAGACACACACATGCACAAAACACCGACCCTCGCACCCAAGAAGGGTGCCACATTTCTGCAACTGAGAGCCTCAACACCCAGCCGGGGAGTGTAACTCAGTCATGTGTAAGGTTGGCCTCCCACAGGGTCGGTTAAATTCACCATTGTCTGACAAGTCCAAATTCGATTTTTGAAGAGGTTATATTCCCAACTTTATTATCCTCTGGTAGTAGCACATGAAGAGGTGATGTTCCAGTATCCCCGTACGACCTCCCAATTAAGCTCCACCTATACTTTCTATACCATTTTCAGGTGTATGTCTTTCTCTTAGTCTAAATCTTTCAAACATTACCACACTTCAAAATAGGAAGATGAAGAAAAGGAAAAAAAATTTCTTATTCTATGTCTAAGAGATACAGAGCCAGTAATTAGAATGAATCTTGGAGAACCTTGTACAAATGCAATTGCTCTTAGGGAGAAAGGTAAAGAATACAAATTAGTAAAAGGAGGTAAGTTGTTCAAATACAGTTTGAGTTTATTTTTGCTTGAGCAGTGCTGGTTGGTAAAGGCAATAGAAATAGATGGTTGGAGCAGTTTGAGAAAATTTTTAATATCCACTTAGATTCAGTTCCATTAGGTAGTAAAAATGGTACTCAAGTGCCAAACTCTTTTGATTTGGCTACTTTTAACTATTATACAGCTAATTGTTTAGAAGAATAAATTCTTAGGGTTTCCATGTCCACTGTTACTGCATCCAGCAGTACAAGGCAGTACATGCATATTTTCAAAAATCTAGACTACAGGGATCAAAGTAACTAGATCAGGAAATAAAATAAAAAATTCTATGCCTCTATAGTGACTGCAGAAAAAGTTCCTGTGCTGCTAGGCTTCTGGGAACAGTGGCTGGGTCATTTCCTAAGCAGCTTTCACTTAGAGACCAAGGAGAGGGGGTAAGTCCGCCTACTCCCTGTTAGAGTCCTCATTTAAATGCTAAGTGCTGAAGTGCTTTTCTGTAGCTCAGCCTTTCTCAGCAGATCTTGCTACAATACATAAAGGAAGGAAATTAGGACAAGGAAAGACAGCCTATGACCCTATAAAATACCTGGAATACAGATGACGAGTCCCTTTCAGGGCAAAAACAAAACAAAACAAAAAAAAAACAAAAAAAAAAAACATCCCTTGAAAACTTGTGATTTGCTTGGGAAGGAATCTGCCTGAGATTTCTTTGCCTTGGAGATTTGCAGTACAGATTTGTCCTGGGGCTATTCCTTTGCCTATGTTAATAATTTTTTGGCAAGAGGATGAGTTTGAGATAATGTGGGATTTAATTCAACATAAGGACTGAAATGGACATTTTTTTTTTGTTTATTTCATCCCTTGGTTTATAGGTTTTTTTTTTTAACTGAAGCACACTGCAATATTATATAAAAAATTCACATTTATAAATATACTTTTCAGATTATTTACAGGACTGAATTCCCTTTGAAGAAGGAGATGGAAATAGATACGGGAACATGACCCAAAACTGCCCCTTCCTGAGTTTTCCCTTTGTGCTCATCTTGGAAACTCTTCCCTTAGCCCCAGTCTCCACTATAACCCTTTCTCCTTCCTCTCTTCCCTTCCAAGGACGCAGCCCTCCAAGGGCCACACTAGCTGCTTTCACTTCAGGACCCTCCACTCTGAAATCTGGCTTCCCTCCTGGCCTCCTGAAGGAGGTCTCTGCTGATACTGGCTTTGTCTGTCCTGACACATTTCTAAGTAGGAAAAAAACAGTCCTTGAAATATTTCTCTTCCCAGCAAGATATCAGGGGCCTGTGCCTTCTACTTTCTACTCCCTGCCTGCATCTACATCAAGGTCACTTTCAATCTATGCTTTACAGTGGATACGAATCAGATATCTGGGGCTAGGGTTGTAGCTCTGTGGTGGAGTGCTTGCCTAGCACATGTGAGGCACTGGGTTCAATCCTCAGCACCGCATAAAAATAAATAAATAAAATGAAGGTATTGTGTCCATCTATAACTAAAAATATTTGTGTTAAAAATAAAAAAACTCAGTCATCCCATGCATTCTTGGGGAAAAAAGTTTGCCTTTTAAACTTAACTCCTCATTGTAGAATAGATCATTCCTAGCTTAAATACCCTTTCTCATTATATATAGGAAAGGATCTGATTCCATAGTTATTAGTGAGACCTGCAGCCTGTGTCCTTGTGTGCATGTACACATACCTGTGTGCCCCTGCATGCGTGCTCATGAGTGTCATGGGTGATAGAGTCACAAGGGGCCTTGCTCAGAGAAGCTGGCTTAGGTTCTCCCCAGTCCCAGGGACATTGCAGTTTCTATAGAGTGAAAACCTGCTCCTGGAGATTCATTCTGAGAGAAAGTTGCCCCAGGAGACCTTTTAACTGGACCCCCAGGCAGCTTCCCTGCTCTGGATCCTCCCTGGACTTCTCTGTCCCTTCTTTCCTAAAGTCCCCCTGTGCTGGTCTCCAGGTGAGACCTGCAGGCCAAGCTCACTTCCCACTCATCTCCTCTGTCCTGGACCACCATAAACTTACAGAAACCCTATGGTGGCTCCTGAAGGAGGCAATTGGAGCCTGATGATCCTCAAACTTTTTGTTGAACTTTGAGAGATGTGATTAATGAAGCAAAGAATGTCACTCAAAGACTTGTGGGGAAAGTGCAGAGAGGCAAAATCAGCACCCTAGGATGAAAGTCCCAGATGTTGAGCAGGAAACATTGAATTCTGAGATTCATTCTCAAAACTTTTGCTGTGTAAAAACATGAGTGGGATAGAGAGAAGGGGATCCTACCTATAGTCTAAGCTGCAACGACCACTGCATTCAAACACATCTGGGCACATAAAGCCAACATGGGAGGTTGGTCCCCAGGGAGTGTGCTACGTGAGACTGAGTTGCCTCCTGGAAAGGAGCATGCATAGCAAGGGAAGAGGGACCCCAGCACCCAAACATGGTAACAGAGCTGTAGTTGTGCAAAGGGATAAGTGTGAACAGGAGTATGGTGGTGGGTGCTCCTTGTCCAGTTTCCATCTGTGTCATGGTGAAGTATGTGTGTGTCCTCACCATAGGTGCCAACCTGCTGACTGCAAGGTGATGTGGCAGCACTGGCTTCAATCCTCAGCACTGCATAAAACTAAATAAAATATCTGGGTTTTGATAGTTTGGAAAAAACTGCCCCAAATAGGGAGAAATGGTTGAAACTAATTGGTTAGCTATAATCAATTTCCCCGTCTACAATTCAATCTTTTATCAGATGCCCCTGATAAAAACCTTGTGGCTAGATTAGCTAGGAAGTGTCACCACATGAGAGGATCCCTGGAACAGAGAATCCATGAGAAGTACTTCCACATGGCTGTCCTGTGGAGACCAACCACAGCCTTAGCCTGTAACAGCTGGGTCCTCCAATGGTCCTTCAACAATTGGAAAATTATTTAATGATGGTGAGCATAGCAAAGACTGAGATGCACATTAGGAGGAAGGGAAAGAGCTTCCTTGTAGGTGCTAAAGTGGGGAGCTGTGGCTGAAAGTGGTAAGGATAAGGACAAGAGGATGGAGATTTATCTCTTAGCTGCCTGGATGGGAACAAGTTACAGCAAAGCTGCTTACAGTGAAACATGTTTTTGAGCAATCAGCACCAATGATGGAGAGAGAGGAAGAGATCTGACTGCTCTTCCAAATTCTTACTGGTGATAAATTTTGGACAAGGATGAAGTGACATGAGGAATTTGCAAGGGAAGAAAATTACCCAAAGAGTGAGTTTAAGATTCACTTCAGGATTGGTGACAAGAATGCAGAGGTGTTCTAGGGATGTAAAAGAACAGCTGCTGCCTAAGGCCTCTGTGAGTGGAGGCAGTGAGTAGAGGGGCTAGAGGACAGATAGCCCCTGGACACATTCACATCCTTGTGGCAAAACACATATTACACCCCTCCAAATTTTATTCTGGTGTGAGAAAGATGGCCATAAACAGGCCAGCTGTCACTGCTAGGAAAACACTCTTTCCTACAAAGGAGAACTGCAGAGGAGAGAGATCCAGGATTTGGATGCTCAGAGAAGTCAGAGGCCAGCTCTCCAGGGCAGTGGCCAGCAACAGCTGGGAGAGTCACCAAACCAGCAGGTGCTCCTTCTAGATGGGAAGGAAGAGAATGCACACCCTGTAGCTGCTGTTGCAGTGGGAGCAGCATTTTCCAGAAGACTGAAGAAGTAGCTTGAGTCTCCCAGGTCTGCAAATGATTCCTTCCATATTAGCTGCTTTTGGCCTCTCTCTGGCCCCATGCTTCCCAAGCGGAGTCCGCAGATCAACTACAAGGCAGTCTTCTCAGGAATTTGTCTCACAGATTCCTGCCACCCACTTCCCCTCCTCTTCATCATCATTACTGTACAGGAGTCTCTGGGGCTGGGCTAGGAACTTTCACGGTGAATAATCTCCTCCTTCAGAATCTAGAATGCAGCACAACTTTTCATATCTCTAGTTGTATATAAAGTATGTTGACACCAATTCGTGTCTTCATACGTGTACTTTGGATAATGATGTCCATCACATTCCACCATCCTTGCTAATTCCCTGCCCCCTCTCTTTCCCTCTCATCCCTCCGTCCCATCTAGAATTCATCTATGCCTCCCACGCTCCCCCTCCCTACCCGACTATGAGTCAGCCTCCTTATATCAGAAAAAAACATTCGGCATTTGGTTTTTTGGGATTGGCTGACTTGACTTAGCAGTATCTTCTCCAAAGCCATCCATTTACCTGCAAATGCCATGATTTTTTAAATTTAATTGATTTTATTTTTTAAATACACAACAGCAGAATGCATTACAATTCTTATTATGCATATAGAGCACAATTTTTCATATCTTTGTATATAAAGTGTGTTCACACCAATTCATGTCTTTACACATGTACTTTGTTTTTTTTTTTTTTGCATTACAATTCTAATTACACATATGTACCACAATTTTTCATATCTTGGTTTGTATATAAAGTAGGTTGACATCCAATTCGTGTCTTCATACATGTACTTTGGATAATGATGTCCATCACATTCCACCATCCTTGCTAATCCCCTGCCTCCTCCCTTCCCCTCCCACCCCCCTTCCCTATTTATAATTCATCTATTCCTCCCATGCTCCCCCTCCCTACCCCACTATGAGTCAGCCTCCTTATATCAGGGAAAACATTCGGCGTTTGATATTTTTGGGATTGGCTAACTTCATTTAGCATTATCTTCTCTAATGCCATCCATTTACCTGCAAATGCCATGATTTTATTCTCTTTTATTGCTGAGTAAAATTCCATTGTGTATATATACCACATTTTTTAAATTCATTCATCCACTGAAGGGCATCTAGTTTGGCTCCACAGTTTAGCTATTGTGAATTGTGCTGCTATAAACGTTGATGTGGCTGTGTCCCCCTGTAGTATGCTGTTTTTAAGTCCTTTGGGTATAGTCCGAGGAGAGGGATACTGGGTCAAATGGTGGTTCCATTCCCAGATTTCTAAGGAATCTCCACACTGCTTTCCATATTGGCTGCATCAATTTGCAGTCCCACCAGCAATGTATGAGTGCACCTTTTACCCCATGTCCTCACCAACACTTATTGTTGTTTGTCTTCATACTAGCTGCCATTCTGACTGGAGTGAGATGATATCTTAGAGTAGTTTTGATTTGCATTTCTCTAATTGCTAGATATGATGAACATTTTCCCATATATTTTTTGATTGATTGTATATCCTCTTCTGAAAAGTGTCTGTTCAGTTCCTTGGCCCATTTATTGATTGGGCTATTTATTTATTTATTGGTGTTTAGCTTTAAGAAAACTCAAATTACTAACATGTGATGAAAAAGGAAATATCACAACAGACACTACAGAAATACAGGCAATAATTAGAAATTATTTTGAAAACTTGTACTCCAATAAAATAGAAAATATCAAAGACATTGAAAAATTTCTAGAGTCATACGATTTGCTGAAATTAAATCAAGATGATATACACAATTTAAACAGATTGATTTCAAATGATGAAATAGAAGATGCCATCAGAAGCCCATCAACCAAGAAAAGCCCAGGACCAGATGGATACACAGCCAAATTCTACAAAACCTTTAAAGAAGAACTAATACCAATACTCTTCAATTTATCTCAGGAAACAGAAAAAGAAAGAGCACTTCCAAACTCATCTATGAGGCCAATATCACCCTGATTCCAAAACCAGGCAAAGACACATCAAAGAAAGAAAACTTCAGACCAATATCTCTAGTGAACATAGATGCAAAAATTCTCAATAAAATTCTGGCAAATTGACTACAAAAACATATCAAAAAGATAGTGCACCATGATCAAGTGGGATTCATCCCAGGGATGCAAGGTTGGTTCAACATACAGAAATCAATAAATGTAATTCATCACATCAATAGACCTAAAGATAAGAACCATATGATCATCTCAATAGATGCAGAAAAAGCATTTGACAAAATACAGCACCACTTCATGTTCAAAACACTAGAAAAACTAGGGATAACAGGAACATATCTCGACATTGTAAAAGCTATCTATTATGCTAAGCCCCAGGCCAACATTATTCTAAATGGAAAAAAAATTAAAAGCATTCCCTCTAAAAAGTGGAACAAGACAGAGATGCCTTCTTTCACAACTTCTATTTAACATAGTTCTTGAAACACTGGCCAGAGCAATTAGACAGATGCAAGAAATTAAAGGGATACAGATAGGAAAAGAACTCAAATTAGTACTATTTGCTGACAATATGACTCTATACCTAGAAGACCCAAAAAAATTCCACCAGAAAACTTCTAGAACTAGTAAATGAACTCAGCAAAGTAGCAGGATACAAAATCAACATCCATAAATCAAAGGCATTTCTGTGTACCAATGACAAATCCTCTGAAAGGGAAATGAGGAAAACTACCCCATTTACAATAGCCTCAAAATAAATAAATAAATAAATAAATAAATAAAATACTTGGGAATCAACCTAACAAAAGAGGTGAAAAACCTCTAAAATGAAAAGTACAGAATGCCAAAGAAAGAAATTAAAGAAGACCTTAGAAGATGGAAAGATCTCCTTGTTCTTGGATAGGCAGAATTAATATTGTCAAAATGACCATACTACCAAAAGCATTATACAGATTTAATGTAATTCCCATCAAAATCACAACGACATTGCTCATAGAAATAGAAAAAGCAATCATGAAATTCATCTGGAAAAATAAGAGACCCAGAATAGCTAAAGCAATCCTTAGCGAGAAGAGTGAAGCAGGTGGTATCGCTATACCAGACCTTAAACTATACTACAGAGCAATAGTAACAAAACAATATTGGCACCAAAATAGACTGGTAGGCCTATGGTACAGAATAGAGGACACACAGACTAACCCACATAATTACAATTATCTTATATTAGACAAAGGCGCAAAAAACACACATTGGAGAAAAGATAGCCTCTTCAACAAATGGTGCTGGGAAAACTGGAATTCCACACTCAACAAACTGAAATTAAACTCCTATCTCTCACCATGCACAAAACTCAAATCAAAGTGGATCAAGGACCTAGGAATTAAACCAGACACACTGTGTCTAATAGAAGAAAAAGTAGGCCCAAATCTCCATCATATTGGATTAGGTCCCTACTTCCTTATAAGATTCCTATAACACAAGAATTAAAATCATGAGTTTATAAATGGGATGGATTCAAACTAAAAGCTTCTTCTCAGCAAAAGAAACAATCAGTGAAGCGAATAGAGAACTTATAGCTTGGAAGCAATTTTTTACCCAGTAATATTTTTTGAAAAAAATTTTTCTCATTAAATTGTCTAGATGCCCTTTTATAAATTGAGTGATCTGACATTCAGTGCAGCCCCAAATCCCACACCTGTTCTCCCTACCTCTAGCCCCTGTTCATTACTTCCTAACAGGGCTGGAGGGTGGGAGAAGGAAGGAAAGAAGGAAGAGAAAGAACATAAAACATTAATTTACCTTGTATGTATGGAGTGTATTTCTACACCATCTGTTACATTCCACTGATTTACGTATCTGTCTTTCTGCCAATACCACTTTTATCATGGACCCTTCATTGTCTTTTGAAAGCAAGAAGTGTGCATCTTCCAACTTTATGCTTCTTTTGTAAAACCATTTTATTCAATACGTATTCTAGATCTCTTTAATTTCTTATGAATATTGGGATCACCCTGCCAATTTCCTATATACAAAGAGATGAAATTTGATGTGGATTGTTTTGAATCTATAAATCAATTCAAGGAGTATTACCATCTTAATACTGAATTTTCTAATTCGTGAACATAATGAACATGTGATTTCTTTCCATATCTTTAGGTCTCCTTTAATTTTTTCAGTAGCTTTTTATAATTTTCAATTTATCATTCTCATGCACTTTTGTTAATTTTACTTATATTTAATTAATTAACTAAGTAGTTAAAATATTTATGCTTTGGTTCTGGAGATTGACTCCAGGGCCTAACCCATGCGAACTATGCATTCTACCACTGAGATTTTGAAACAGGGTGTCACTAAGTTGCTCAGGGACTCTAAGTTGTTGAGGCTGGCTTTGAACTTGCAATTCTCCTGCTTCAGCCTCTTGAGCCACTGGCTGTTGTGTCTTGAGAGGACATCTCACTGTTTCCCAAGTTGATCTCAAACTCCTGGGTTCAAGTCATCCTCCTGCCATAAACACCTGAGTAACTGGGACTACAGATACACATTACCTATGCCTGGCTCTTCTTCCTTCTTGAAACATTTACAGACAGGAGTAAAAAAAAAAAAAAAAAAAACAGTCCCAGGATGAGATAACAGATATCAAAATATAATTTTTTTGGAAAAAGGATTAAGATATGTTTAATCCAAGGGAGGACAAGCAGATGTGGAATTAGAAGGAAATAAAAAAAAAAAGCCCAGTGATGTTTATATTGGACACCAGATCCTGTAGAAGGGAGGTAGAGAATTAGTAAGAAGAGTGCAATTGTAGAACAACTGAAAAAGAATATGCTGACCAGATCATTTGAACAAAATAAAGAGGGAAAGGGATCACAGTAGAAAACCAGATATTAATTGATGACATAAATGCCACCATCAACTTACGTTAAGGTCTGCAAAGCTGTGTGAAGTATTACTTTCCCAGGCAGAGCTTCTGCTGCTGCTCTAGGCCCCTCCTAGAGTCTCTGTTTTGGGTCCATGTGACCATGTGACACATGGATATCTGGTGTTTCCCCAGGCTAAGGTGCCAACTGTTGGTGAAAGTTTGATTTAATAGGAGCGGATACCTCCATTCCTGATGCCTAGTGTTTAAATAAAGTTATACTTAGGAAGGGCAGGGAAGGTTACTGGGTTATTTAACAACCTGGTCATTTCTACATATCTTTTATTTCAAAAGATGCTGGACATGGATAGGTTATTGGGCCATAAATAAAGGTCTTAAGAGACAATCACAAGCAAAAAGCTCCCAGACACAGTGCAATCAGATTCATTTCACTTTTATTAGCAACAAACATCATGTCAGATCATTACAACTAGCTTCAGAGTTGATATTAAAGAATATTATTCCAAAGTCATTATTAGGTTACAGATGACTACTACTTCATATAAGAAAGAAAAAATCCCACCAAAAGAGAAATAGATATCCTGTATATATA
>NW_025999999.1:5612915-5684604 GCF_001458135.2 Marmota marmota marmota | reverse complement strand
TATATATATATATATATATATATATATATATATATATATATATATATATATATATGTTCATAGCAATGATTATATGTTATCAAATTTTATCCTTGTAGTTGCCCACAAGTGATAGAATTCATTCACTTCACCTCTCAAGAGAACCATGTAAACTAATGATATTATCTGGGATATATTAACATGTCAAGTTCATGGAAGACACTGCTTTTATACAAATACAGTGGACGTATTTCTCTGTTGAGGATCCCAAAATGCTTTATAAAAAATATTAGTCATGTCTCAGAATTGCCCTTGACATTGGCCAGAATATTACCCCATCTTAATTAAAGAAAAACTGAGGTTTTTACCACTAGAGTAACATTGGTCTCTTTCCTTTCTTTATTTTTTACATTTGCCATTCCAAATACAATTGTAATAGGGATATTAGCCAGCCAAGAAGGAAAAAACTTCTACTTTAAAAGATATAAACATCTTCTAATATCAAAAACTAATAAATCAAATACATTTAAATTATTTCTATCTTCCGTCAAATATAGGCATTTAAGAAAAATAGTCCTAAGGCAAATATCCAGAATGAAACCTACAGTGAAATCAATGTGCTGATAATTCTCCTTTATCCTGGGCAGATCTGTAGGCTCTCACATGTAAAGGAACTTCGCAGAGAGAGTGAGTGGAGGCTCACATGCAATACACATGAGAGGAGACATTAGGTACCCAAAAAAAGTAGTTAGGAGTACACAAGGCAAGGACTGTTAGAAATTCACTTTTGATCAGATCAGAGTTTCTCATTAATGTGTCACTTGAATTGATCTTTAGAATCTTGAAAATAGAGTTTTTACTGAGCCAACATGCCCCTCCCTACACACCACATTCACACGGTCCCCACTTGTGTAAGGACATGGCATGATCAGATCCATGGAACAGTACTAGAAGAGAAAGATGAGTTTATTATTCACATATTATAAAGAAGATATCTAAAGACTTATAGAATTTTAAAACTACATAAGAGACATTCCCAGGGATAGACACATAGGTCAGTAGATCCAATTTATTGTGATATTCCAAGAGGTTCTTTCAACTAAATCAAGAGCTCACAGACAAAGCTGCCTTAGTGCAGGCTGGTGCTTGTAGCCTCTCTACAATTGATACAGGAAGGAAGGACCTGCTCTCCCACTACTGGACCTCAACAGTAAATACAGCATTTCATATTGCACACTCCAAATGTAAAAGAGAGGAGCCAGGCTTCTGCATTGATGACAGAAGCACAGGGTAGGTGAGGTTCATAGTCGACAAACACTAATGTTCCATGTTTTTCCAGATTTCTTCTACCCTATTATCTGCCTTAGGCTATGTGGCAGGGGTTGTCAGTTTACTAAACACATTATTTTCAGCAAAGTTCCCGGCATGTCTTAGCCCAAGCTTTCCAGCAGACCCTGGCTCCAGGTAGGGGCCTCCTTTAAATGTGAGGCACTTAGGAACTTGTCCTTATTTCTTGTGTTCCCCGGTGGACTAGGTTTCCTCCTCCTCCTCCCCAAAACATTGTACTGTCAGCTGTAAAGTGCTGATCAGCCCAAGCCACTCTGTTGAACACTCAGGGGGCACTCTCTGTTCTAACCCATATCGAGGGGACTAACAACAAACTCCTGCTCAGTGGCTGGCTCACTGGCAAAAAAAGTGAGCATTGAGATCAGCTGTGACTCATGAGACAGAGCCTCTCTGAGCCAACCAGTCTTCTAGAAGAGTTTTTCAGACTTGTATGGGGTTATCAGTATGGCAGGGGCACACAGGGAGGTGAAGAGGATCTGGAGGCCACAAAAAATTGGCATCAGCTCTACTTGTTAAAGAGACACAGCGCTGCAGAGCCAAAGAGCATTGTGACTACAAGAGAGGGAGTTTCCTGGGCAGCAATTCCTCAATGCCCTGAATACCTACAGGCAATTGCCCATCCAGGGAAAGAAGAAAAACGAGAACACAGAGAAAAAGTAAGAGAAAAGGGACAGTAGGTAGAGCCAAGAATCCAGAATCACAGCAGATAAGAGATTTAATCCTCTTCCCCAGGCAATCCTATGCTATAGGCTGGATGGTCACAGAGCAAGGAATGACTGAAGGGCACAACACCGAGGAGAAAAACTTAGTTTCTACTCAATCTAAGGAGCAATTTGGACAAATAAAGGGACCTAGCATGGAGCTTGTTTCATTATGACATCTAATTTACTTAGCAACTTTTGAATCTCCTGGTTGTGTTCTCAGAGCCCTTTGGAAAGTTTCTTTGCAGAAGCTGTCTACAGATGCTATCCCTCAACTTCTCCATCACCTGTCCAGCAATGGGAGGATTAGGCAAGCTATATAATTTTCCCTCTACTTCAAATTTCTTCAACATCCTCTTTCAGAAGTAAATACTCTAAAATATTTTGAAGATCCAAGCAAAATATCCATGACTACATATGTTCTGGTTGACACACCTCCACTTTCTAAAGCCCTTTTTGATTTGACTATTTGGAAATTACACAGTCATCTTATTATTTTGAGAGGTGCAATTAATATCACAAATATGGCAGCAGAGAATAGTGAAAGAAGTTGGAGGAGCAGCTCATGGAATGCCCAAAACTCTATGAGTGATTTTATATGTCAAGTCTGGACATAGCCAATCTGAAGATTTCTTGTATTATGAAACAAGAAATCTTAAGAAAAATAAAATTGTTCTCCAGCAAAGACCCCTTTTCCTACTAAGTAAGTGCTTCTTCTATATTTTCAGGCTAAATTACATTGAGACACTAAGATTCAGTGTTCGGTTCTGGCATTGCCAAGCTCCAAGGCAATTCCTTTTCACTGTCAGACAGAGAACGACTCCATGTCTCTGGATGGTAAGCAAATGGGTCTGATCACAGAAACTTTCCTTGCTCTTCATTTCCAATTCATCATTATCCTTACTTATAAGTCATACCCTGCATGCTAACTTTCTCTTGATAGTTTATCTGCTTTGTAAGATCTGTGCCAAATAAAGTTATTTTTTCATCCATGGAGCAAATGTGGTGATGATGCTTAGTAACATCCCAGAACTTTTGTTGCATCTCTAGTTTTAGCCACCTATCTTTAAGCTCATGACAGCTCAAGAAAAGAGAGTTTTCTGGAGTAAATACCTTTACTTTTAGACTCTAGAAAAGGTGATAGGATTTGAAAGCAAGACACATGGTACAGCTGACCAGCACCTTGCCTGGGAAGCAATGAGGGAGAAGAGAAAGGTGATAGGAACAAAGCAATGAAAAAGCCAATAGGATGAAAAGAGAGGGAAGAAAAGAATATCTGCTTAACAGAGTAAAGGAGAGTTGTTGTCTTTCAATAGTTATGCATTTTACAAGAATACCATTCTGGGATGGGTTAAGGTCATCATTTAGCATCCTGGTAGCATTAAGAAGTAGTGAATTGACAGAACATTAAACTTCTATTCAGCTGGCTTTTGGAACAGGATCCTGGTCAGCCCCAAATTCAGCCACTCTTGTAGCTTCCATCTCCAGTTCTTTTAACCCTGGCCAAGATGGCAGCCTTGGACACTTTCTTCCGGTCATAAGCCAGACCAAGGGCAGCCATGCAGTCAATGAAGAACGTGGAAAAGTTGATGTACCAGCGGTACTCACTGGCAGAGTAGTCATAGGGAAAGGAGTGGTGGTAGTTGTGGAAGCCCTCACCTGGAACAAAACCAAGGGGAGAAGTTAGGGAGCTCAGTAGATTGCTTTCTTCCTGATCTTTGCACACTTCCTACCTAGCAGGGTACCTTGAGCCCTGGAGAAACTCGCTGTTACTGAATGAATGAATGAACTCAGTGTTCAACTGTGAAGCAAATAGATACCCCCAGAGACATCTTAAGTAACAGGTCCAGAGGCTCTGGTCAACCATTTCTGTCTGGGATCCTTTGATCCTTTGAGGGAAGTTTCTCTCAAGGGATAGGAGGATGATAGAGAAGATGGTTCTGTTACAAAGGTGAGTAAGGAAACACACTTTTTCTTTACTGCCCTGATGCCTCCTGTAAGGGTGAGAGGTTCCAACAGACTGACTGGAAAAGTTAGAGGTAAGGAGGCCTAGCCACAGGCTAGAGATTTCTCAGTCACTGCTGGTTCATAGTGGGCTACTCTGACTTCTAATTCTCTGAACTTTGACCCTGGGATTGGGGAGGCACTGATAAAACAGAAACAGTCTGAAAATTCTGAGTGCTTCCCTCTAACCTCTGAGATTGAGAATTCTTGAGATTAGCTTTTCACTTTGAGAGGAAAATACAGGTACTCTCAATGGAGGAGTATTCTATGGAGGACAAATGTTTGGAAACTCCACGGATATTTTGCCAAACCTTGGCAGGACTCTCTTTTTCTGAACAGCTTCCAACATTAGCAAAACTGAGCCTTATCAAGTTGGGATAAAAACTAATAAAAGAATTTGTTGGACTCTTGAGGATAAAAATGTCCCCAGTTAGAGTAGTAATGATATGAACAATAAACAAGTGGAGAACAATAAGCAAAAGAAATGACCCTAATCAGGGCTTCTAAAAGTGCATGTCCCTCTGTACACTGGGTTGTCTGGAATGGGAACTGAGAGAATGGTGTGTGGTAACATGAAGGCCTTACGGGTGCTGAAAAAGGACCACTCCCTTCCATGACTGGTTTCTCAGGCTCTGAATAAGCACTCACTTGACCTATCAGCATCCCATTTAAGATAAAATAAGATGCATACTTAGACACAAGAGAAAAGTGAAGAAGAAGGTCATAGCTGGTAACTGGGGTAGCCAGAGGCAGCTCCAGGAAGGCTCATGGGGAAGGTCAGCTTTTTCAGAGAGAGAGAGAGTGAACTTTTGACTGTGAGGGGAGGTCTTTCAAAAAGGGAAAAGATTAGAATGGCAGGAACCTGAGCTGGAGGAGAGCAAAGGGTGGAGAGAGGGAGGGAAGGGCAGGTATATAGAAGTGAATGACACCAGTGATAATGGTAAGGCTGGCAGCCACTTTGAACTGGTAGTCATAAGGAGACCCTGGAGTCAGGGAAGTTCACCCTAGCTCTGTTTACAATACAGGACACATGCCAGTAGTAATGATATGAACAATAAACAAGTGAAGATAAATAAACTGGATTATTCTGTTTCTTTGGAAAATGTCAAAATTGCACAGCATAGGTCAAAGTAAAAATATGTACAATGGTAGAAGATGCCTGAAAGGAGGTAGGGGGATTCATGAGACTATAGTAAAGGATAAAAAATGCTTTCAGAGCATTATCCTTTTTTTAAATTGTAATAATTACTTTTTCCGCATTTTATACAACATGATTAAATATAAAACACATGGCTTCCTGGCCTGTCCACTGACCCTGATGTTCTTTTTATGCTTCTTCTGCCCCAAGTATGCCTACAGCCAGGTCAGAGGTGACAGGAGAAAGGAAAGTTTGAAAAGGACTCAATATACGTAGGATTTGGAGATGGCTTGGGGGACCTGGAATAAAAGGCACTATTATTTTTAAGCATCCTTTTACAAAAACCTTGTTGCCTGACTCTCCTATGCATTTCCCAAAAGTGACTCCTAATTTTTCAGTGGAAGAACTAAGATACAAAAAAGTTCATAAGAACAAATGTAACTGGTGTTTCTGGCTCCAAGCTGAATACTGTCATCAGCTGATCCCTAGATATGGTTTTACTGTGTACTGTTGTCTTACCCATAGTTCCCAGTGAAGCCAGGAGACTCTCACGTGGTTCAATGTTCTTGTCATAGGGGCGGTATCCATAGAGATGGGCAGCACTGTTCACCAGCCAGATGGCATTGAGCGCTACAGCATATCGCAGGAATGTGGCAACATACAAGCTGTGTACAAAAGTTTCACTCCAACAAAACCAGGGTACTAGAGTAGGCACGATGAAGCACATCACCAGGACAGCAATCTTGTAGTACCTACATTGAAACATCACACATTTAGTCAGTGGATCGAGGACTCACACACTTAATCTAGATTGTCCACTTTCACTGGGCTAAGCTGTGAAATGACTTTCCTCCTACACAATGAGTACAGTTGGGCAAAAAGCAGCCTGGGGGAATGGGTGGGAAATCTTTTGAGTATATAGTATCATTTTTTAGATGAGGCATTAAATGACTTTCTAAGATAACACTAGGAACCAGTGCAGCAAGGATTGGAACACTTGGCTCCCACTCAAACTGCTTATTTGATAAGACCATAAAGAAGAGTTGGTCAACAAGTGAGGGTCAAATCACAAAGTTACCAGCCAAGTTCTGCTGCCTGGGCTGTTGTCCGTCTGCCTTAGGGCTGCGATGTTTCTCCAATCACGCTCTTTTGGAACAGAACATGTTTTGTATAACACCTCGGTTTCCTACTACCTCCCCTAATTGTTTGCTCTGCTTTTCTGTCAGGAGGCACAGCGAATGTCCTTGATCACCTGCAGGTCTCTGTCCCTGCAGAGGCCCTGTCCCACTTTTCGCTTTCATATAGACCAGGCCATTGACAGTTGAAGGGAGCTGACTGTCCGACTCCTTCCCTTGAGCAGACATATCTTTGATTTCGTATGTCACCGGCATTCCCTGCCTCCAACTCCTTTCCCTTCTTGCCACTGCCTCTCCAGCAGGGTGCTCCCTATTATCCAACCTGTGTCCCTGCCTCTCATCTCTCTGGCTCAGTGATTACCTACCCAAGAGCAGCCACTCTGAAGCACACCTCTATGCCCTGTTGCTGCAGAGGAAACCAATAGTAGTTTCCTGTTTCCAAGTGCATAAAATCTTAAATTTGCAGAAAGGAATCTGCAGAAACTGTCACTGTGCTCCTTTTCCTGTCCCACCCTATATTCCAAGCAGAAGGACATCCTTCCTGGAACTTCCTTGAGACTTTGGCTCATTATGTTCCACTGTCCTTGCTCCTATACATATGAAAGTCTCTATCTACAGGTGGATTGTGATTGTACTCTGTTCATTATACCTTCCCAGCAGTTCCCTCCTCAATAATCTCCCTCCTCTTTCTACCTCTCAGGTACACACAATATTCTGCCTTATATCATGGTTATTTGGATACTTGGATTACCCCTGTAACCCCAGTAGAGTAGAAAGTTCTTGAAGGTAAGTTCTCAGCTACATTTATTTTTTGTATCCATGATTATCCCAGGTCAGTTTGTTAATTTAATGGGTTTCATAAAGATAGCTCGGAGAGGAAGGAACAGAGCCATAAGGTACAGCCTGGGGGCCTGTGGAATGTCAAATACTGGAGTTTTAAATGAGTTTGAACTTACAGTAAATTTTTGACCATTATTTTCTAAGACCTAAGAGAAAAAATGGGTTCCCTAAGCTTCAGGTATCCAGAGCCACATCCCTAGCTCCATCTTCCCTTAACTCACCTCCTCTGAAACATCACCAGCTTCTCAGCTTTTAGGTCAGATAGGTCCAGGGTCGCCCCCTTCTCTTTGACAGCTGGGTGTTTGCGCACCAGCAGCCAACCCACGTGAGAGAAGAAGAAGCCGCGGCGGGAGTTGTGAGGGTCGGCATCTGTTTCTGAGAACTTGTGGTGGGCGCGGTGATTTCGGGCCCATTCATAAACATCGTTCTGGAGGGACAGAGAAGAGGAACGCAGGCCTGAGGAGGGACGCCCTCCTGGGAAAAGTCCAATGCCTGGATGTCTGCAAGGGCCCACGGTTCTCAGCCCAATCTCACACAGTCCCCAAAGTCTGGCTCCAAAGGAGGCATGGAGGGGCTTGTCCTCTTCTGCATACGTACTCTGAAGCCTGTGCAAAAAAGTGACTTATATTCCCAGACTATTTCCAGAAACTAGAAATGGCAACAAATGTCCTGGTGGAGCTGCTGTCCAGGCTCAGATCCCCTCCGTTTTTCCCTGGGTCATTGACAGGGTAAGGACACAAAAGTTAGTGTTCTCCTCTTACCTGGAACGCCATGGTGTTGGCAATGATCAGGAAGAGCCGCAGGGGCAGCCGCGCTTTGTAACTTCGGTGGCTCCACAGGCGATGAGCTCCTGCAGTGATGCCCTCTATACTGGCCCAATAGCAGAAATATGCTGCCAGGACAAGACAATGAGAGTACCAACCAGTGTGATTCCCATCAGAGGAAGCATATCAAGTACACTCTCCTGATGACACACTTTTGTCATCTTTAGACTTCGAGTGAGGCACCCCTGAACCCTAGGATGCCTTGGTCTCTGAGGCCTTGTATTTTTATCATTTTAAAAAATACCATCACCACTGGGTACAATGGCACATGCCTGTAATCCCAGTAGCTTGGGAGGCTGAGGCAGGAGGATTGCAAGTTTAAAGCCAGCCTCAGCAAAAAGCAAGGCTTTAAGCAACTCAGTGAGACCCTGTCTCTAAATAAAATACAAAATAGAGCTGGCAATGTGGCTCAGTGGTCAAGTGCCTCTGATTTCAATCCCTGGTACCAAATAAATAAATAAATAAATAACATCACCCCTACACTCTCCATCCAGGGATGGAGATGGGATAAGTTGCTCCAGGAAGTAAGGGGGCAGAGAGGGAAAGGGAATAAGACTCTCACCACTGTGTCACCCTCACTGGCAACCTGAAGGGACTGTATCCAAGGTCCTATCTCCATGGACATTCAGTTGACCTTCTCTAAGGTATTCAGGACCATAAATTACTCCCACTGAGCACAGGAACAAGCAAGTTTGTTTTGAAAATAGCAGCCAGAGCAATCTGGGCACTGACCAATTGAAGGAGCTGTATGGTACAGGATCCACCTAGGATATGCAGAGCAGTGGATATTTATCAATCAGGTGCTACAAAAGTATTTTAGTATTGCAGTAGCTAGTGCAACTCTAGTAAGCTCTGCACACAGTCGAATTTGCACAGAGACTCAAGCTTTACCATAGATATGGTAATATTTTAATATTCTCATATTGAAAAAGGTAGGTGCTAATAATACCACATCTTTCAGTTGAGGAAATAGATGCTATAGAGGTTAAGTGTCAGAGGTTAAGTATCAAGGGTCACACTGGTAGGAAAACTGAAGCCAAGGTTAACAAACTATTCTGACAATAAGCAGTGATTGTTCTAGTGATTGTTCTACCTCTACCATCCAGTTTCTGACAATGCAGCACCCCAATGTTGTCCTGCCTCACTGTCTTCAAGGCCTACAGGCTCAGGAGGTGTCACATGTATCTCTAATTAGGAAGGTCTGCTGAGTGTGGGCCTTGAGGTCATGAGGCAGGACAATATATGTGGGACCTCCTAAGCCTGAGTCTTCCTCTGTAGGCAGCACTAGGAAACAGAGGCTGAGGCCTTGGGAGAAACTGTTAACAATATTTCATTCTTTGTGCAGCTAGAAACAGTGGATCCTCAGGGGCCAATTACTTAATTTCAGTTGGAGATTGTTTACATGCTGTAATCAATTGCCCTGTGTCCTGCAACTGGAGATAGTTTCCTAAACAGCAGGCATTCTCCTCTCCCTTTCCTACCTCCTGAACACTATCCTGTTCCTCCTACAGGATTCCCAAAAGAGCCACAGAGCCAGGGTCTGTCTCAAGGAAAGTTCTAGTCACATTCTCTCTGAGCCAGGCTGAGGTTCCAAGTGATATGTGGCCTCTGGCCATGTAGTTATTGAGATCTTCTTTCCTGATTCAGTGTCTAACTCCACCTCTATCTGGACAAACCACAGTGGAACCAGAGCCCTGTAGTCACCAGGAGGAAAGAAAGGACTCTGGACAAAACAGAGCTTCTGTTTCAATGGTGCAGATGGCCCTAGGAATTGAATCCCAAAGCACATGCCTCCCATCTTAACAGGGGTACTGGGACAAGAACACAGGCACTTTGATGCCTGTTCAATTCACACCTATTTGTCTGTCAAATAAGAGACTCAATCAGTTAGATTTGTTCTGTCAGTGGAAGAACTGTTATTATTCGCAGTTGACAGCTAAGCGAATAAGGAAATAGATTCTGTAGAGGTTAAGTGTCAGAGGTTAAGTATGGAGGGTCACACTAGTAGGAAAACTGAAGTCACCTCCCCTCACACACATAGCAACCCTTTCTGGTATGCAGATGGTGTGACCTCCTGCCTGGCCTGCTCCCACCAAGTGCCTCTGGGGCAGGGATGATACCATGTAATCAAAGGAACATAACTTTTCCTGTCCTAAAAATATGAGTTTGTCCCCAGTTGGTCTCTGGTCTTTTGCCTGAGAAAAGAGATCTTCTCAGTTGCATTTTCCTGTGACATCAGAAAGATTTGTCAAGTCAGTGCTCAAGGGAGCACATCTTACCACCTATGAGACCTAAGAGGTATAGAGGGTCCAGCTATCTCCTGACTGACCAGTCCTTCTAACCCACTGCCCTCCAAGAGATCTGCCAGAAAGTCCCCCACACCTGAGGTTGTTCCAGGAAACCTCTGAGTGACTTCTGGAGAGGGCATACTGGCTCCCAACTCCTCATAGAGCAGCAATTTGGCACCTGGATCTCTAGTGCTCCCTGTTCCCCCTTCCTAGCTCAGCTTCAGGGACAGAGGTGAATCTACCTGCAAAGGCATAGATCCAGGGGGGCAGGCCATCAGGAGTCCTGATGGGTCCCTGAAATAAGGGTGGATCAGACAGAAACTGGAAACCCTCTCTTTCTCACTACAGCAGCCCCTGGAAGACAGGTAGGGGGCAGTACTAGAGTTAGAAGGTACTGGGTCTTTGGCACTTCATTGGCATCTGGAGAGAGGGAAGTAGCCGGCAGGAGTTAAACAGAATTTATGCAACTTTATTTCATTCTAAGAGCCTTTTGTTGTCTGGCATTTGCTATGCCCTGGAGACCTTCCAAGAGTAACACAGCAACACATCTGCGCAACTTAGGTCAGACAGGAGCCTTGTTATTCTTCCTGTGTGACAAAGGAATCTGGACTAGCCAAGGGGTCAGGTCAAAGTATTTTTCTGAATTACCCTCTTTCTGTTCTTCCCTTTTCTACCATCTTTCCTCTGAGTTATCTAGTGGCAAGTAAGCTTTGACAGGCCGCCACACAAATGGTGCAAACAGAAACTCTCTGGGACACCTGACTCTCTAAAGGCCATTTGTCTACTCCTCCAACCTCTGCACATGGTCTTAGGGATTGTTCCCCAATACCACATTAAGAGACCCCCAGAACTGACATTCTTGCCTTTCAAACTCCCTAGGCTCTTTCTCCAGCCCATTCAGTATCTCAAGCAACCAAAGACACATAACTGGCAAAACCTGGACAGAGAGGGGCCCACTCTTGGAGCAACCCACCTTATCAAGAAGCAATGAGAAACCTGAGGGACTGGCTCAGGACAAGGAAACCTGCTTACCCCAGAGCCAAGTGTAGAACTTGCAGGTGGGAACAAGTATGATCCCATACAGGGCTCCCAGGTGCAGCAGACCCATGAGGATGATGTTTCTCCAGACAAACTCAGTTTTGGGCCTGGGGCCCTCTGCATCCTGATAGCTGGGGTCGTATATGTCATCTTTTATTTCAGGGCGGATGTCTTCTGCCAAGTAGAGAAGGTCTCCTTCTCCAAATTCTCTCCTCCATTCTTCAGGCACCTGTTGGGAGGTGCTGTGATGGTGGTGGTGGTGGTATAGGAGCTGGAGAGCCAGAAGGAGAGTAAGTGGAGAGTCAGATGAAAAAGAGGCTTGTGTGCAGCAGGGTCACTTTGCTCTCCAATAGGAATGGGGGAAGGGTGCAGTAGAGGTGCTTACCCTGCCCCAGTGTCCAGGTTAACTAGGGTTAGGTGGAAGGAAAAGTTTCTAGAAACTGTTAAGGTAGGGCTTGGGAGTGAAAAACATCTCAGGATGAAGTGGCAGAAGGAGTGAGGGGAGGAAACACACCCCTAGGAGCATACAAAGGAAAATCTGCACATATGTATAAAAGGACATGCACTGCTGGATTTTTCTTTACTTTAAAGCTTAGGAAACAAAAATCGGATACCAAGTGCCCAAACATCCCATCTGTGGAAGTAGAAGTACCCACGAGGGGAAAGGGCCCACTAGGGGAGGACAGTGTGACTTGGGAAAGGTGGCCAAATTCTCTCTGGAGATCTCAACTTTCTCCCTTACCAACAAGTCATCTAGAAGCTCAAAGGATAGCATGGAATTCAGAATTTGGGGGCAATTGTAAAAAAAAAAAATTATAGGAGATCAGTGTTTTGGCCTAAATTCCTATACTAACAGGCCCTAACAGACCAGAATAACCCAAAATGGTGTCACTCAATCTGTGAGTGCCACAAAATCAAACTGAAGCTTTAGAGAAGTAGATAATTCCCCTAACAGGCAAGTTTTTCATGGAAAGAGGAGGTTTCCATGTACCTGAATTAGCATGATAAGAAAGTTCTGTGGATTTAACTCTCATAGAAAAGTAACCAAAGTAGTCAAGATTTCCTTATTGTTCTGTTTCCTTGTTCCTACATTACCTGTCCACTGTTCTGCTATTGTCCAATGGGAGGTCTCATTGTCACTTTGTAGAATTAAGGCAATTAGATCCTGACTCCCAATGAATAACCAATTAGATCCATGAGTAAATTTGTGATAATTTTGTCTTCAACAGTTTTGGCAATTTATAAAGGGACTTGAAGAACACAGCTATGGAATGCGGGAGAGGTGCTGCTGATTCCTTTTAAGATCCCCTGTCTTCTTAGGGAGCCTCAAGTGTTGTAAGTCCATCTCAGATTGAACTCTGTTCTTTTTGCATTTTCCCTTTAATCTTTTGGCTTTTGAATTCAGGGAAAGTGAACTGTGAGAAGGCATATGAACTCAGGGCTGCAGACAGAGGGCTAGTATGTATGGCAAAAAATCATGTGACATTGTGGGGTTTACAGAGGCTGAGGAGTCACTGGCAAGAATAGCAGTCATGACAGAAATAAGACTGGGTCCTATAGGGAGATTGTAGGTGTCTCACTATGTCAGAAACTGGCGTTTAATGGCAATTGTAGGGCCATGTTCCAAAATCCCAGTGGATGCCTGAAGGTACAGAGTGTAACAGACACTGTGTACTAGTACCATGCCACTGCCACAGTTGATTTGATTACCAAGTTGGCTGCTAAGTGACTGTTGCATAGGTTGTTCAATATGAGTATATTGCACAAAGGAACCCACACAGGATGGATTAGAACAACACTCTTTCATCAAACTACCCAGAATGGTATATAATATTAAACTTATCAATTGTTTATTTCTGGAATTTCCCATTTAATATTTTTGAACCATGGTTGACCAATGGCAATTGAAACCACAGAAAATTAAATCATAGATAAGCGGGCCCATTGTACTGCAGGAGTGTGAATTCCAATTTCTGGAAATTCACAGGGATTTTGTTCTCTGTCTTCATAGTTCCTTTTTCTTGAGCTTGAGTGGGGAAAATCCCTAAGTTGTCAAGGGGATCTCAAAGCCAAGTCACAACTTAACTAGTGGGTATGGATCGAGTACTTAAGGGCTATCAGATTACTCACCAGCTAAAAATGAGAATGCCATGAAAGAATAAGTTGGTTCAGGACATAGTAACACCTTCTGGACATGAGAAAATCTTTGGTCTGAAGGAACTCAATAAAAGATTCTGGGGCCAGGCACAGTGGCACATGCCTATAATCCCAGCAACTTGGGAGGCTGAATGAAACAGGAGGATTGCAAATTTTAGGCCAGCCTCAACAACTTAGTAATATCCTCAGCAATTAGGGAGATCCTGTCTCAAAACATACAAATTTTAAGTGGTAGATACTAGTTAGTAAGGATCAGTGAAATGTGAACCAATGGCCAAGCAGGGTCTTGGGGTTTCTTTGAATTGCCTTTAATGAACAATCAAGTAACTTGTAAAACAATAGGTATACAAACCCTGAAGATTAATGGGTGGAAACAAAGAGAACTAATTAGGTTCTGTGGATGTACTCTTGTTCTGTCTTCCCTTGATCTAGTCTCTAAACTATCTCTTTGCAATCTTGTCTTATTTTCCAGCTAAATTATTCTCTTCCTATGCAGTTACTGTCAGCTAGAAAACATTCTCAAAACTTGCTTTATCTAAAGTCATGCTGATCCTTGGGTTTATCTTCACATTCTCTGTACTTGATATTTTTTCCACTCTTGATCTGACT
This sequence comes from Marmota marmota marmota, assembly GCF_001458135.2. Classification (NCBI taxonomy): domain Eukaryota; kingdom Metazoa; phylum Chordata; class Mammalia; order Rodentia; family Sciuridae; genus Marmota; species Marmota marmota. Next base: position 5,670,543 of record NW_025999999.1, on the reverse strand, counting down.
TTTAATAGTAGCAGCTCTGAAAGAAAGTGTTCTCTTTCTCTGTTCTCTTATTATCAGTCAACATAAATGGCCACCCTATTAGTACTATCTCACTGAAAGAATGAGAACCTCACCTTCAGATAGCTGGGACAACAACTGCTAAACTTAAGACACGTTTTCTTTTAATCAGATCTTGCCTGAAGAGACAAGATTGCAATGAGGCGTTTGTCCTTCTTGGTCATGAGATAAAATGTTAACTATAAACAAATCTCTTTCCATTAAAAGTTACCTGACATTGTCTTATCCTAACATTCCTAAAAACTGAGGTTTTTGTGTTCTCACTTTTTAAAAATAAGACCCAAAAAGTTATAAGTTCTTAAATGCACCTAGATTACTTGAGATCTCAGGAATATTGTTTTTAGGATTATTTTCCATAAAATATTTCTTTTCTTGAGTCCTAGTTAGCTCCTAACTAGGACAACTGCATAATGGGGACAAGGACAATTGTATTGCCAATAATTTGCAGACAATTTGGGACAAGCTTAAAAGTCCTATCCTTCTGGGAACTAATAAGAGTACCCCAATATTATGGGACTGACTAAAGGTCAAGTTCCAAGAGAAAAGCAGATTACCCTGAAGATACAGTATGGGACAGATTTAAAAATCCTATCCCTGGTGGGAACTCAGAGTACCCCGAGGCCTATGTTTTTCAAAAAACCATTAACTATTATGGATAATTCATTGTTTATCCTTGAAAACTCACCACTTAGGTATGTACTAAATAATTAGAATTCTTTTAAGGAAGAGAACTTTTTTAAAAAAATTTTTTTTAGTTGTAGATGAACACAATATATTTATTTATTTATTTTTATGTGGTGCTGAGGATCAAACCCAGTGCCTCACATGTGCGAGGCAAGTGCTCTCTCTACCACTGAGCTACAACCCCAACTCTTAAGGCAGAGAACTTTTAAAAGGAAAAAAGAAATGATTTTTTTTCCTTGTAACATAGCTTGGTCTCAATATAAATTAGAGAACGGAAGCTTGTTCTATAATTGGGGAGGAAAATGGTCAAAGATATGACTTTCTGGATCCCTCCACCTTATCCCCACTGCTGTCTTTTTAAAAAGTCTGATTCAAGTGTTGTTATGTTAAGCAATTATTCAAGGACTAACTCTCAAATACATTGGGAAAAAAAAGATCTTCCCCTATAAAGATCCTAAAAAGGAGAATAAACAATGATGATAGTTGACATGGATCAACCTCATGGATGGACAGGTGACCACCTGAACCATTGATTCAATGTCCAGGCATGGTTGGTAGACCCTGTCCCAGCCATCCCCAATTCTATAGGCCTCCCCCAGATCTGTGTCCCCTGTTTCTGTGTCACAGAAGACATCTGTGCCAAGCTGTTTTGGTTTCTGAAATTTGAAATCTGACCTACACTCTGTTTAATGAGCAGCTTTAACTTTCTTATCCCTTACCTATAGGTGTCCAATACCTGGACTATGCAAGCTCTAAAAAGAAGAGCCCTTTCTTTATTTCTTTTGCTTGTCTTGAGAGACACTTTCTTTTATGCTTCTTGGTTAAAGAGGATATCTGGCCCACTGGTGATTTCCCTAACTTTTTCAAAAGAAATTTCCATTTGTAAGTTTATCTCCCTGTATTGACTAGTTCTTAAGTTAGGAAAAGATATTAAGTCTGCATAACATGCCCCACCTTTAAAACTTAGACTTTCACTTACCCAAACCCTTCTAGTAATGTTTAAATTAAGTTTTATGTCTTTGAGATGTAATTTTTTTTCAGACAGTCCCACTAAGTTGCTTATGGCCTCACTAAATTGCTGAGATGGGCCTTGAATTTACAATCCTCTTATCTCAGCCTCCTAAAGTAGCTGCCGCATGTGCCACCACACCTAGCTGGACCATGGTAATCATATCAACAGGTTATTTTTAAAAATCCTGACAAATGGTAAATCTAGATAAAAGCTATAGAAATCTTTGTTTTCTGTTTATATTTTAATTTTTTCACAATACATGTGTGTATTGTATATTATGTCTACATGGTATCAAATTGGCTTATGGATAAATCAGCACTCATAAATTTAAAAAAAGAATAGATCCAAATGCCTTTTAGTTCATGTGACTTAAGTAACCTTTAACAAAAAGGTAAATTTAAATTGGTTACAAAAATGAGAGTAAAGATGTCTTTAAAATTACTAATGTACATGTTTTTCTAGATGATCAGCCAATGAAGAGAGTGCTGTTTTCTATAAAATGTTTGAAGTACAATGTCTGTTGCTTTTAAGATTTTTCTTTGGCAGAAAAAAAGATGGCTTAAAATGTTAACCATGGGGGCTGGCATTATGGCTCAGGCGTAGAGCGCTCGCCTAGCATGTGCGAGGCACTGGGTTTGATCCTCAGCAGTGCATAAAAATAAATAAATAAAATAAAGGTATTGTGATCAACTACAACTAAGAAAATATATATGAAAAATGCTAACCATATTCATCTGCTATCTTGGTTTATATGAGTAACCTAAAATTAACTGTTAAAAAATGTACATTATGTTTGATGTAAGTGGAGTTTATGAATGTATTAGAGAAGATATCTGATTAATTTTCAGCTTAAAGCACTAAAACTCAACTGCTAAAAATAAATTCAAGTACTCAGCTTCTTGAATTTTATAAGACATATGTATTTGGGCATGTGTGTTTTATATGAATTGTTGATAAATGATAAAACAGTGTAAGATTTGTTTTGCTTCTGGGACTAAACTAAACACAAGTTTACTAAGAGTTAAAGTTTTAACCAGCAGCTGTGTTTGGAGGCACATGCCTGTAATCCCAGTGACTCTGTAGGATGAGATAAGAGGATTTCAAGTTTGAGACCAACCTCAGCAATTAAGTGAAACCTTAAGCAACTTAGTAAGACCCTGTCTCAAAATTAAAATTAAAAATTACTGGGGATATTGCTCAGTGGTTAAGCACCTCTGGGTTCAATCCCTGATAGCAATAAACAAACAAAAATAAATAAATAAATACTTTAAGATTTGTCTAAAGGCCAGCCTCACCAGAAATAAATCTCTGACTCTCATGGCTCCAAAGTTGCTAAACTTAAACTCGTTTAAAATTGTTGTTTAAAAGATAGTTTTTTGTTGTAAAAATTTCTGTGATCTCAGAATAAAAAGGACTGTAATACAAAACTAAAATTTTGCATAAGTTATAAAAGTATTTAAAGGTTGCAAAAGAATTTTAAAAGAATGTAAAAACTTGTAAAGGATTTCACATGTGATTGGGTGGGGTAAATTTATGGATTTTTTTTTTAAATTTACCTTCTGCACTGCTGGCTGCCATGAAGTAGCCCAACTGAAACCTTATATTTATTTTTTGGTACTGGGGGTTGAATTCAGGCCACTCAAAACTCTGCCACATCCCCAGCCCTTATTTATATTTTATTTAGAGACAGAATCTTGCTGAGTTGCTTAGGGCCTGACTGAGTTACTGAGGTTAGCTTTCAATACATGATCCTCCTGCCTCAGCCTCCCAAGCCTCTGAGATTACACTCCTCCACCCCAAACCTCATTTTAATCTGCTTTATGTCCTTGTGTTCAGTCTCTTCAGAGTTTAGCTAATCTCTCTGAGCTTCAGGACTCTATCTGTATAATCATGTATATTCCCATAGGGCTGCTAGGAAATAATAAAGGAAAAATTTGTTCCAGCTGCAGAACTAGCCTTCATACATTTGTAGGTTCAATCCCCAGTAACAAAAAAAAATTTTAAAAATTTAAAAAGCAAATTGTTAAATTGTTTCAATAGAAAGAGGAACATGAAGATTCTCTGATTCAGGAAGGAGAGAAACTATTAAGCATTGGTTGCATTTTTTTCACATGAAGTTTAAAAAACCTTCTAAGTATTATTACCTTCTCCCACACATTCGGGAAAGTCAAAGGTCCCAGATTTGTGAAGAAAATTCAAAGGCATGCAGTTTCTTTGGGAAATGGAGATTTCTGTTCTATCAGAGGACTGTATGAAGAACAAGATGAATTAAGAGGGCACTTTGGTGCATACCTGTGATTCCAGCTACTCCAGAGGCTGAAGCAGGAGAACTGCAAGTTGGATGCCCCCAACAGCAAATTAACAGGACCCTGACCCTCCCACCCCAAAAGGCAGGGGCTGGGGGATGTAGCTCAGTGGTAGAGTGTCTCTGGGTTCAATCTCTAGTACTGAGAAGAAAAAAACATTTTTTGACAAACTATCTAAGGCTCATAAAACTATAATCTGATGTCTTATAATATGTTTATTCAGTTTCAATCTGTGGTGTCTCCGGCTTCCAAGCTCAGAGTTTCCTGAGAGGAGGAGAAGAGGAGGGCAGAGAGAGAAAGGAAGAGAGCAGAGAGAAAGAGAAAGAGAGCAGAGAAAGAAGAGGAAGAGGGGAGAGAGGAAGAGGGCAGAGAGCAGAGAGAGGAGAGAAAAGAGGAGAGGGAAGAGAGAGGGGAAGAGGGCAGAGAGAGAGAGGAGGAAGAGAACAGAGAGGAAATTTATGGATTTTTTGAAGGGGCTAAATAGATACCAAAGATACACTAGTATTATAAAAATTATGTTTCTTGGTTCAACGCTATTATACAAGTTCAATATGTTTTTGCACTTATTAATTTCATTTTGTATTTTCTTTGAAGACTTAGAACCATTTCATGTTAGTATTTTGAAGAATACACTACAACAAAACGACCTGAGTTAAAACAAAACAACCTGAGTTAATTTAAATACTAAACCATCACCTACAGGATAGATATGAGATAATGCCACCTCCCAATACTAATACTGACCTTAATTAAATAAAAGGGATAACTGAAAAAATTATAGATATTAAAGTTAAAACCCATTACTCCCACTTTAATATTGGTGAATATTAATATCTGGCCTGCTAGATGTTTAAAAACAAAGCTTGGAGCCCTTTGACATGGCTCATGTCTATAATCCCAGTGACTCCGGCAAGGAAGGAGGATCATAGGTTCAAGGCCAGCTTCAAAATTTAGTGAGGCTCTAAACACTGTAGCTCAGTGGTAGAGTATCCCAGGGTTCAATGTCTAATACCAAAACTAGGAGTCAAAAGCCAAGGAAGTAAAGGGGCTAATGGAGAAAAAAACAGCCAATATTTTGGCCCTTGCCCTCTCAGGTCAGTCAGGACTCATCTCTAATGGCCCTGCAACCCTGGTTGAGTCACCTGACCTGCCAATAAGGGGAATTGTGAGGACCTTAGAGAACAGGAAGCCAAAATGTACATTTTGCCAAGAGGAGGGTCACTAGAGAGGAAAATGTCCCTGGTGCTTCCATGTATGGTCAGCAAGGCCTTGAACTCATCCTGGCAGATGGGACAACTGGTAGAGAAAGTTAAAGAATCCAAGAGGCTTTTCACAAGTTCCCAAGAGTAACCCCTGAGGAATCTCAGCTAACCCTAATAGTAGATAGAAACATGGTCAATTTTTGACAACTTGGTTTTAAACACCTGGCAGTAAATATAACCCAAATACAGTCATACATGGACATTTCAAAGGTAAGACAGCTGGGTATGGTAGCACATTGCCTGTGATCCCAGTGACTCGGGAGGCAGAGGCAGGAGGATCCCAAATTTAAGACCAGCCTCAGCAACTTAGTGAGTCCCTAAGCAATTTAGTGAAATCCTATCTCCAAATAAAAAATGAAAGGGGCTGGTTGTGGCTCAGTGGTTAAGTGCCTTTGGGTTTAATCCTCTGTACAAAAAAAAAAGTAAGACAATATTTCTTTTAATATAACTTAAGATACATGCTTGTGTCAGCCCTACCAAAAGCAATCAAATTTGAGAGGTTATAGAGAAAGGGGTTTTTGTCTGATAATAACTATCAAAAGAGACTGTTAAAATCATGTTTACTCTGAGTTAATTTAAGTCTGATTTGACAGACATATTTTTGAAAAAAAAATTCAGATCCTGAGATGTATACAGGCAAAAAATATTAAAGCTTACTTAGTCTTATATAACTGTTACCAATATTAGGACCTCTGGTAACCATACTTCAGCTCCCATCCCTCAGCCAATACCATTGTAATCTCCTAATAAATTTTCTTTTTTAATTAATTTTTTAATTTATATATGACAGTAGAATGCATTATAATTCTTATTACACATATAGAGCATAGTACATCATATCTCTGGTTGTATACAAAGTATATTTACACCAATTCGTGTCTTTATACAGGTACTTTGGATAATTCCACCATCATCTCTAATCCTATACCCCCCCTTCCTCTTCCATCTCTCTGCCTCTATCTAGAGTTTGTCTATTCCTCCCATGCTCCCCCCCCTACTCCACTACGATTCAGCCTCCTTATATCAGAGAAAACATTCAGCATTTGTTTTTGGGGGATTGGCTAACTTCACTTAGCATTATCCTCTCTAAATCCATCCATTTACCTGAAAATGTCATGATTTTATTCTCTTTTATTACTGAGTAATATTCCATTGTATATATATGCCATATTTTTTAATCCATTCATCTATTGAAGGGCACTTAGGTTGGCTCCACAGTTTAGCTATTGTGAATTGTGCTGCTATGAACATTGATGTGGCTGTGTCCCTGTAGAATGCTGTTTTTAAGTCCTTTGGGATAGTCCAAGGACTGGGATAGTCAAATGGTGGTTCCATTCCCAATTTTCCAAGGAATCTCCATACTGCTTTCCATATTGGCTGGACCAATTTGCAGCCCCACTCCTAATAAAGTTTATATTTTCCATATTAAACAATCCTACAGTAAGAGGATGGCAACACAATATTTCCAACCCATTCCCACAACTATGACCAGTGTCTATCTCCTTTAGATCAATCAAGATGAGACTTTTTTTATACTTGAACTAGAACCCAGTGGTGCTTAACCACTGAGCTACATATCCAGCCTCTTTTATATTTTATTTTGAGACAGGCTCTCACTAAGTTGCTGAGGCTAGTCTCAAACTTGTTATCTTTTTGTCTCAGTCTTCCAAGTCACAAGATTGTAAGTGTGTACCACTGCATCCAGCTCAAGATGAGACTCTTGATCCCTGACTAGACAGAGTCATTGTCCCTTGCCAACCTGAAACAGCCCTAGAAGATAGATCTTCACCCCTCACCAACTCTTTATTTTTTCTTTTATTGGTACTGGGGATTATTCTAGATGTGCTTGACCTCTGTGCCATACCTCCAGCACTCTCCCTTTTTGTTAAAATTTTGAGATAGGGTCTCACTAAGTTGTTGAGGCTTGCTTTGAACCTGCGATCCTCCTGCCTCAGCCTCCCAAAATGCTAGGATGACTGGGGTCGCCATGGCACCTGGTCTGAATTGTCCTTTGAATGCAAATTTCTTGCCTTATTTACCTCAAAGGCACCTCTCTCTTGAGATGGCCCTAATCTCCCTTGAATGTGTATCTACTTTCCTAAACACACCTCCATCTATGCCTTTGACTGGCATGTACTGAAATTCTTTTCCATCACATATTGCAAAATCCCTGCTGGTTCTAAATTCTACCTTCTCTGTGGGAACTCCCTGGACCCTTTTGGAGACATGTCTTCTCTGGTGACAGATGAACAGGAAGGAGTCTGTGCAGTCGCTAACATTTCTTGTTACCCATGGATAAACACATCAGGCATCACAGGAACTCACTTGTACAAAATTTAAGAAACACATTTCTTGGTTGATAAGTAGATTCCTAGCTCGTTCTTTGATCTATTTGATTTTATCTGATCTGGTTCATGTGTACCCTAAGGAGCATATTCTCTCTCTCTCTTTCCTCTCTTTCTCTATATATGTATATGTATATATATATACATGTATATATGATTATTTAATCATATATATTAACTTATATATAACATCACATGTTTATATATAAATCAAATATGATGTATATCATATATATGATATTATATATATGATTATATACATTTATATATAAATTGTTCCCTTGTTCTCACCTTATAAAACCCAAGGTTCTGTACTGACACAATAAAAGCTTTCACTTTATTTTATACAATAAAGGCTGCCTCATTCATAATTTTCAATTTGAAGCCAATTAGATTTATATCTAAATTATTGAAACTTTGTCTTTTGATAAGCTTAAGAAATAAAGGTTGGAGGACCAAATTCCTCAATTACAATCCACATTCCCATCAAATTGAAGGCAACACACTCTAAAAGATGGTCAAGAACTCCAGGAGCCTTCAACTGACTTCCTCACCAATTAGTCACCTAGTGGCCCAAGGTGAGCCCACAAACATGGATTGCTCGGAAACTCACTTTCTCTTGCAGCAAGCGCGCTGGCATTTTGGCTCTCAGATGCTGCGATGACTTTCTCAAGGCTGAAGTTGCCAAGTGGGGTTCTGTACTGCCAGGATAGAAGGTGGACTTCTACTCCAGGCTTTGCCTGAAGAGCAGCAATTCTGTGCTGTGCTCTGAATGCTTCTCTAACCTCACAGAGTGATGCTGTCCACGCTGGACCTTGCTCTGTGTGTTATCTCCCTGAGATGAAGATTTAAAGGCTACAGCTAGCAGTGGTTGAAATTGTCCCATATTTCCTCTACCTTTTATCTGCAGCCAATAAGGGGCAAGGTTCACAGAAGCTGTCTGGCTTAGGCAGCCCTGATTGGAGGGGAGGGGAGGGGACAGAAAACAAAGGCAGGCGGGGTCCAGTTAGAGTGACTGGAGGCTACAAACAATAACAATGCTAATGATCCCGAGACAACACTAATGACCCTTATGTCAACTCTGGCTCCTCACTAGCCAAAGAAAATTTGGTGCCTCCTCATCCTACCATTATCATTGGCTTAGCACAAACTGATGTTCCCTTGCCACCAGCTCCTTGATTTCCTTCTGTTTTTTTCACCTTCTTGGCTTCTCTTCCAGGAGTTGTTGGATGTCTGCCCAGTACATGGGGCCTCAGGAGTGTTCTGAAGATTTCTTTTTGGAAGAGCTTGAGGGCCTAGTTCAGCAGTGAGGGTTGTATCCAAGCCTAGGCAGGCCCTGGTTTCAAGGTGAATTGCTGGGCATTGGGGCAGTTGCATAGGAAAGTGTGGGGAAGCCAACGTGGGGCAAACCACTCAACTCCATCCAGTCTTACCTTTCCTCCCGGTGTCTGGGACCTTTTCACACTTGGAAGGCCACACACTTAGCCTCTAACCATCCCCCTTGACTCACCTGCCATAGTTTTGAGCCAAACACCTGGGTAGAGCCTGCTTACTTAGTTAGCTAGTGACCTGTGCTCCCACGGGGGGAGGTGAGCAATCTCTCTGCCCCCCCATCCCACCCCAGCTCTAGGATAACAGAGATCATTAGAAATTCTGGTGACACTGTAGAGGCACAAATGGATCTTTTCTCCTACAAGAGCCCAACAAGCTTAGACATTGGGCATGCTCCACAGAGAAAGGACATCTGCAGGCACCAGTAGGCAATGATATCCCCTTGTCTACTCTTCCAGAAAGCATGCAGGATGATTTGGAGATTCTTCTGATTGTCAAGTTGGAATACTAGAGACTTCTTTATGGAAAAAAGCAGGAATTACACACAGTGTTTTCTCCCAGCAGCAGGCCAAGGGCTAGGAATAAGAGTAAGGAGCAGGTGATGAAGAAACCCTGCAAGCCAATTCACAAGAATTATTTTGTTGAACCCTCACTGTGAGCCTGTGAGGTGGGTTTTGCATGGTTCCATTTTAAAAAAAAAAGAGGAATGTGAGATATGGAAAGATCAAATGAATTGTCCACCATCACAGCAATTAGCAAATTGTGGAGCTGGGAAATAAGCACAGAAATGTGATGCTGGAGCCCAAGCTCAAGACCCTGTTGCCCTGGAACCCTGCAGTGCTCTGACCTCAGATCTTTCCATCAGGAAATAATCTCTGGGTCTGTGGGAAGTCCTGCTTGGAGAGCTTGTAGCCAGGCAGGCTCTGCATCCATTCCTCCAGGGTGGTTCCATGCCCAGGTCTCTCCATTGATGTCCCATTCTCCTCTGGGAAGGGGAAGGTACTAAGGAGCTCTGTGAAATGACTAGCTTCTCAGGAAGAGAGGCACCTGGGATTGCCTGGGAGCAGGACAGAGCTCTGCCCTCTGGTTTCAGGGGCAGGCCAACCCCCTGACCAGTGATCAAGCACCTCTATTTCCAGACACACTCACTGGCCAGTGGGAAGGTGCCAAATGAGCCTAAGTGATCTCAGAGGTGGAAGCTCATGTGGTGATGGTTCAGAAGTGCAGAGTGTGGAATCCAAGTCCACCAGTGCTGCTCCTCTTCAGGTTCTGTCAGCAATGTGTACTAAATTCCCTTGCCAACTGCAGGTTTACTCCGTCCTGGTCCAATCCAGGTTGCTAGATGTACTACTATAGACTGGATGACTTTTTCAACAGAAATGTATTTCCCATGGTTCTGATGGCTGGAAGTATCCATTGAAGCACCAGCAGATTCATTTATGATATAGTGATGTTTACAAAGTGGACATGATTGTGTATAATGATGTGAGCTCAACAATGTAGAAAATATTGTAGAAGGGAAAAAGAAAAAAAGAAGTTATTAGGCTGAGATCTGTATTCTGAAATCTACTGAGATAGAGATAACTTTGAAAAATTTGTTCGTGAGCTTCAATGTTCTCATCTGTAAAATGGAGATAATACTATTCATTTTGGAAGATTGCTTCAAATATGAAATCGTGTATTAAGATCAGTAGAGTACTCTACACAGTGTAAGTTGCAATTGTTAATGTTTCATTTAGATCCAGTTTCCTTCATTTCAGTATTCAAAGTGATTCATGATTGTACTCTGAATGTTCTCTTCCAGCCTTAATTCTCACTTCCTGCTTGGTATAACTTACACCTTCATCAGACTGTACTCCTCCCAATTTCTGTACTTGATCTTAGCCACAAAGCTGTGAAGCACTAACTACTACTCATTTCTAAACATATTCTGTCTTCTCAACTGTCTTTGCACTCCATTCTCTATGTCAAGATATTACTCATGAGCCACAAATTCCACTCCTACTTATATACCCCAGAGAATTGAAAACAAATATATATACATATTCACAACTTGCATAAGAATATTCATAATGGCATTATTTATAAGAGCCAAAAATAAAAACAATGAAATTGCCCATTTACTGATGAATAGATAAATAAGAAGTATATCCATATATATCCATGTAATGGAGGCGATGGCTAAGGAGTCTAGGTTTCATTTTGAAATAAAACATTGATTGAGGTGATTAACCATATGACTACAAGATATTATATTGTAGTATTTATTTTTTTCCCTTTTGTTATTCATATTTATTTTTTGACATACTATGTTTTATTTATCTTTCTGAGTATAATATAAACTTCAAGAGGGAAGGGGTTTGGGGCTGGTTTGTTCATTACTGTATTCTTAACCACAAAATAGTACCTAGCTCATAGAATGCACATAATAAATATGTTAAAGTTCAATCCATAGATTGAAGAACAAACCATAAGGCTGGAAATGTACTTCTGTGGTACAGTGGAGAAAGGTCAAAAAAAGGGGGGAGGCAGGAATACACCAAAATATTTCAAATTAATTATCTTTTCCTTAAAAAATCTCTTACATCTCTTACATATGCACATACAATGGATCTATCAGGCAGCGTACACTGTGTCTTTGTTGAATTTTTTCTCTTGAATGGTACTGGAGCAATTTGGGGAAACAACATCTTCACTATCAGAAGACAAATCAATATACTGTATTCCTCTTTGATTCTTGCAATACAATATACTTGCTTTCCTTTCATTATCTGGAGTGTCTGGAACATTAGAATCTTCTGTTTTTTTCAGTTATATCTGAATCAGGGGTGTTTGCCCTGCTAACTTCCCCTTCAGCATTCTCCTCTTCAGCACTAAGAAAAACTGGTGAAGAAGGGCCGGGCTAGGAGGGCTGGGGGGTTGCTTCGGGAGCTTCCTCAATCTTACTCCTTTTCTCAAAGCGAAAACGGTCCAAATTGAAAAGATTCATTTTGGTGGAAACCACCACGCTGAGGGCAGGGGACTTTAAATGAACTATCGGGATGCTCAGAGGTGGATGAGCTCGGACATCTCTTAAACGCTCACTCGCTACCTGGCCTCTTGGCTCTCTTTCTTCCTTCAGTACTTACTGCCTTGCAGCCTCGGTGCGATGTAACAAAGGTCAAAAAGAAAAAGCTATATTGTAGTATTTAAGTAGAAAAGTTGCATGATATAGAAATTGTAGGTCAAAAAGCCTTCTTCTATTCCTGCTCACATCAGCCACTACAGATCGTGAGATTGCCAGCTTGCCCAAGCAAACAAGCCCTAATGACCTGAAGTTATGCAACCAGCTTCACTATGTGCCCATCCACACTACACATTGCTTCATGGCATTGGGACCGGAGGTCAGAGCTGCAAAAATGGCCTCCATAACTTCAAAGCTCTCAGGCTTTCCCACCTCAGAGGGCAATGTGGAGAGAGAAGGTAGAAGCCATCACCTATTCCTGCCCCAATGTCAGCCCCAATCAGTTCTCTGGGCACAGAGAAATGGGAGAGTTCTCCTAGGTTATGGGTTCTTTGATGTCCAGTGGTCCAAGCTGTGTCCCAAGTACCAGACAGCCAGGAAAGATGGTATGAGTGGATTCCTCTCCCCCCTACCCAGGGGACAGGGCCCAGGGTGGTCTATTCTTTTGTGGCCCATCTGGGCAGCACTAGCTCTGGACAAGATGGGGTGAAACAAGCAATGGGGGCCCCATTGCCATGAATACAGTTCCTTCATTCAGAGAATGTTTATGAACCACCCACAAAGCCCCAAGCTCAGGGAAAATGCAGGTCCCAGGAGCTCCATTTGGGCAGTTCTTGTGATGGACAATATGTCCATGCCTCTGCTGATGGGCCTCAATACAGGGCATTTTAAGAGCTGCTGTCAGAAGGACATTGGCCAGACCACCCTGGGAGAAGCAGAGAAGAGAGCCCGATGGGAAATCCTACCTTAAGTATGAAGAGCAGGTGACAGTTTGGAGGCCCATGGGAGGGAAAGAGACTCTAACATGACACTTCACTGACTGGGATCCTCAAAAATGGCTCTTCCCAGGCCCAGGCTTAAGAGATGGTGCCTCAGGTCCTCAGCTGGGTGGCCCTCATAGAAAAGAGGCCAGTGCATTCATCTAGCCCAACTCCCTGGGTTACCAGTTGTGTCTGTCCATGCTCAGAGCTGCTGACTCCCCTCTCACTCCAGCCCTTCTTCCCCTGCTTCTCCCCTGTCCAACACAGCACTGGAGTGTATGGGGGCCCTCCCCAGACACAGGCATATTTGCAGACACAGGTTCCTGGACTAGGGGGAGGCTACTACTACCTATCTCTGGGAACTTGCAGCAGTTCTACAGATTAGAGAGTGAGTGTGACAGGGCAGCTAATGTCTCAGGACAGTGTAGTAATTGTGGGCTGATAGCTAGGGTAGGCAGGAACTAGGATCAAAGGTCTAAGGACAGGATCAGGGTTGGAGATTTGTGCTGTAGCCTGACCTAGCAAGGTTAGCTCTTCCCAGAACACAGGCCACTCCCTACCACCTCCTCTGGAGTTGTGCAGAGGATCTTTCAAGCTTTCCAGAACTTGGAGAACCAGGCCCACATCTACGCATTCCACCTAGGATGGACACAGAGAAGACAGGCAGACACAGCCCTAGAGCCTCCAATGACAAACTGATGAGCAGAAAGTCTTTCCTGCCTCAAGTCAGTCTCTAGGACAAAATGGAGAGAGAAGAGAGCTTAACCTTGATGTGCATTTGTGGTTAAAGAGATGCATCCCCATTAGCTTCCTGAAGTGGCCAAGAGGGCCGCAGACTGGGGGTACAGTCCCAATCATCCTCCAGATTTCTGAACCAGCACCGTCCTCTCTCAAGTATACAAAAGAAACAGATCCCAACCATTGCTGTCCCTTTACCCCACTCTTTTCCCCTCCTGAGCTGCTGCCCTTACAAAGTTCCTTTCCTGAGTCCATCTAGTCTCAAGTGCAAAGGGAGCACTAGCAATCAGTACACCCTCCTGGCCTTCCCTTTTCTCTACAGTAACCTTACCACACTGATGTCATCTGTGCTTTCCACTGACAGCACTGAGCTGGCCACAGAAGGGCTGCAGGGTCCAGAGGACAGCTGGCACTGTCCTAAGCCAAGCTTCCCCAGAGCATTTCCCAACCAGGAGTGTGTGTCTCTCCCATCTCATCCATGGTGCCAAGGTATCCACCCGGGAGTTGGGTGCTGACTGTGCCTCTCTGTGCCCGCTGGAAAGCAAATGCTCTGCTCTGTTTGGGGAATGAAGCCAAAGCTCTGCTGCAACACTGGGGAGCTCACGGATTTCTAAGAGAAATGGGACAAAGCCCAATAGCAAACCACAAAGGTCAGCTGCCGCAGTCTGGCTGGGCACAATCAGGAGCCACTTGTCAAAAGAAACTAACTTTATTTTTAGAACCACACACGCCAAACAAAACAGCCTCTCAGGAAAAATCCTCAGAACCTCAACTGCCACCACCGGCTTTCCACAAGCCTCTCTCTCCCACACAAGCCTCTTTCCACCTTCCACAATCCTCCTGCTCTTGAGGCCGATTGGCTGGGTCACGTGGGCGGAGCCAAAAAAGTCCCCCAATGAGCAGCTCCGTGGTCTGAAAGGGCAGGGAAACAGTCCAATGAGCATCACCGCAGAGGAGCCAATCAGCTAGATGTTGCTGGGGCCGAGGAGCCAATCAGCTAGATGTTGCTGGGGCCGCTGTGAGCCAATCATCAGCCGGCAGCTGGAAGTTTGCTGGGGCCCCTTTGGCTGTGGCTCTCAACAGTCAGCATCTAAAGGGCACAGAGTGTAAACACACCATATCAAATGGGTAGGAGTTCAGGGAAGGGGAAGAGAGGCCCTTCCCAACAGAGGAGCCCCTAGGATTGGGTAGGCAAGAGAATGGCTTTGAGGGCCAGTGAGATGGCAGTACTTCTCTCTCTCTCTCTCTCTCTCTCTCTCTCTCTCTGTCTCGACGGGGGAGGGGGGAGTACCCAGGATTGAACTCAGGAGCACTGAATCACCGACTCACATCCCCAGCCCTATTTTATATTTTATTTAGAGACAGGGTCTCACTGAATTGCTTAGTGCCTCACTTTTACTGAGGCTGGCTTTGAACTGCAATCCTTCTGCCTCAGCCTCCCAAGCTGCTGAGATTACAGGGGTGTGCCCCTGGGTCCAACTAAAGCTTCTCTTTACATGCACTGTACTAGGTGTTCTGACAATCTAGTAACATTCACCCACAAAATACCCTTACTTTGCAAGACTCAGAAAAGGTTGCTGGGTGGGAAATGCTATGGCAGAAATGTTCTATCATCTGCCAGGTAGGTGCAGAGATTTAGAATATTTTTTTTTTCCGATAGTTATTTCCAACAACAGAACAAACACGTTAAGCAGAGAGTCAGAAGGACACTTGGTGTGCCTCATGTCCCACCCCTTACCAGGGCCCCACTCCAGGCTGCAGACACCCTGAATACTGGACGAGGTACAGTCTGGAAGGCCCACTGGCCAGCTAGAGGCAACCTCCTTCTACTCCACGACCCCACTGCACCTTCCTCCCTTTCCCTGATCCTAGAGGGAAAAGAGGAAATCCCAGGCAAGCCCTCAGCTTTGTGCTTGGCATCCAAGGTTTAAGTGACTGTAATCCTGGTGGACTGCCAGGCTTCTCTCTGCTGCTCTCCCCCCCAGGGCTTGGCTCCATCCTTTCAGAGCAATCCTTTTGTTTCCAATGGGAACTTTGGATTTGTAATGTCATCTGACCCAGATGTGCTCTTGGGAAATCCTTGATTTTCCCATGTTTTCCTTTCAAGTAGTGGCCTAGAGAGTCACCCACAGCTGAGGACCAGCAAGAGGGGGAGGAACCAAGTCCAAGAGCCCCACATGGAGCAGCACCAACCCCTTCTCAAATCTTCCAGCCTCAAGAACCTCCCAGAGGCCCAAAGGAGGCTAGAGAACTGTCAGTCCCCAGAACATGCCAGACACCCAGCATTCTCATCTCTTAACATTCTTTTCACCAAACTTCTACTTTCAACAGACAAGTGCCCATGTCTTCTTCCTGATGCCCAACAGCTACCTGAGCCTTTGGGCCTTTTGGCCAAGCATCAAGTGCCCAATGACATAGCTTGGCCTTGGCTGAGACCACCCCCACACTGCTGACTCTGGTGTCAGGGGAGGGCCACCTGAGAAACAGAAACCCCAGAAAAGAGATAGGACCTGATGACAGCCAATTAGCTTCCTGCCAGGGCAGGCTGGTACCTGGGGCTGAAGCCAACAGCCAGGTAATCCCATTATCCCTTCGTGGTTTAGGACTATTAAGCGTGAAGAAGTCAAAGGCAAAGGCAAGACAGACCTAGGATTTGTTTGGTGGGAGAGTGTATCTGGATTCATCCATGAGAGCAGGAACAGAGTCCCATTCAGGGGTGGGAGGACACTATGAACAGGTCACTGGGGAAGGATTGGGAGAAGGGTGTGAGATCAGCACAGGAGGTGAGAGGTGAGGGGTGAATTATCTCTCCCCGAGGTTGGAGCAGACATAGCACTTAGTAAAGAGTCCTGAGGATGGAGGATGCTCCTTCTCCAAAGGAGGGCAAGGGGGCCATGAGGATGGGCTTCACAGACTGCCGGCTACAGGGCGAGTCATTGACCAAGAGCATTCATGTGGGTCCAAACTTCTCAGGGATTCTCTCCCAGTCCAGACAGAATCAGCTAGAATAATGAAGTTGGACAAGCCTGTCCCCGGGAGACACAGGACCTCCCTGGTGGCCTATTTTGTTTCCCTAAAGGTCTCACAAACCCTTTCTTAGGCTGTACTGCAATTTATCCAATCTCCCCTCCCTGCCACCCCCATCTAGCTCTCTAAGGGTCAGACACACATCATGCCTGACAGCCCTGGGTCTAACTGGGCCCCCTCCCTCTGTTCTCTCACAGTGTTTCCCTCACTGAAAGCCATGCCACTTGTCCACTCTCAGGTCTGCTTCTCAGAGGACTCAGCTTCACACAGATCTCCACCAGGCCTCTGGAATGATGAATTCCTTTGAGCCTACAGTGTTACTCAGAGCAAATGGGAAAGTAACAGGAAAGAGCTGGGGAGAGAAATGGTTCCAGGACAGGGACTCTTTGTGTTTGCTTTTCCTTCAGAAAAGAGCAGCCCTTCTGTACTGAGACAGGGTGATGTTTCTGCTGCCACCTCGTGGCCATTTCAGGTAAAGCATTTTAGTGGCCTCTGCTGTGCTGTGATAGAGCTGGAGAGGGAAGAAGTCGAGAATTTGCTCTGGTGTTTGGGGTCCTCTCTCCCCTGTGTATAGAAGACGTTGGAGGAATCCTAACTTCTCCGAATGTGTATTCTTCCATAAAGCCCTGTAGTTTTCCTCACTTCCTGCCCTTGCTCACGCTGCCTTCCCTGGATGCAGAGAGGAAGTCAATATCTTGACCATGACAATCCCGATTCTGAAGCCTATCACCAGCAGTTGTCTCTCTGATCCTGGGTTTCTTCACCTGTAAAAAAAGATAATAATAATAATTTTAAAAACCCATCCCAGAAGATTCCGTGAAAATTAACTAATCTCTTATACTATAAAATGCCTGACTTCTGCATGGTTAACAAATGGTAGTTAATTCTTTATTTCTCTCTTCATACATTATCCATTCTTCAAAGTCCACCTCAATGGCCATTTCCTTCCAAATTTCCTTCCTGTCCCAATTACTCGCCTTCCTCTGCACCACTCTGAGCCTCTGTCCCTCAAGCTGCTGTTGTCACACATTCCACCCATACTCCTCCCAGCTGGGATCTCCATGCAAGTGGCCATCAGTATAGTGTCTTGTTGCAAAGAGGTAATAGGCAAACCTGCCACAGGTCTGGCTTCTATATCAAGAATAGACTGTCATTGTGGGGTGCAGTGGCACACACCTATAATATCTGTGACTCAGTGAGGAGGATTGCAAGTTGGAGGTCAGCCTGGGCAACTAAGCAAGACCCTAACTCAGAAAATGAAAAAAAGGATGGGGATGCAGTTTTGTGGTAGAGTGCCTCTGGTTTCTATCCCCAATAACAATAAATAAACAATTAAAAATTTTAAAAATCCACTATTGTGATTCCTGCTGAAGTGGAGAGCTGGTGCTGTGAAGATCAGCAGCCAAGACTTTCTCTGAGTCTGGGATCAAAATGAGCAACAAATCTCCTAGTACTGACTACTATCTTTCCAAAAATAATTGTTTTCCTGAATATGACAGCACTCGTGATCATTGCAGGAAAAAAAACAAAGATAAAAATCACCTATAGGACTAGGGCTGTAACTCAGTGGCAGGGCACTTGCTTAACACGTGTGAGGCACTGGGTTCAAACCTTAGCATAAAAATAAACAAATAAAATAAAGGCATGCTGCCCATCTACATCTACAAAAAAATAAAAGAAAAGAAAAATCATCTGTAATTATACCATCCAGAAATTACCCCTGATAATTTCTAATTCATTTTACTCTGTGCATCAAAGTAAGTATAACATACATTTAAAATTGCTATATTATAGGCGTGTATTCCAGATTTTTCACACAACATGTGAAGAGGAGTTTCTCTTGACATTAAATATAGTTAAATGTTAATTTCTGCATGATTGTTCTGATGTGAAGTATCATAATTTATGGAACTTTTTTCTAAATGTTGAAACTTTAGGATCTCTTTTTTCTGTTTTAAAAAACTGTTATCAATGATGCTGATGGGAATATCAGAATAGATTCTTAGATTGGGATTATGGGTTCGAGGGAATGAAGGAAAGGAGCTCTTGCTTCTGAATTCACATTCAGGAAACTGTTGATTGCTGAGTAGTTTCACCAGCTTCCCACTCAGCTATTCTAATATAAGGTGTTCAGCAATGGTGCAGTTCCCTGACCTTTTTTCCCCAGAGAAAACAGTCACCTCAGAGTGCATGTCAGTCAGTGTTTGGTACGGAGGAGAGATGGGCACTGGGCATCTAGGAAGACTCACTGACAGTCACGACTCATTCCAGTCCAAGCAGGAAGTTCACCTCCTTCCTAATGTCTGGACCTAGGACAAGAGATTCATGCAGCTGACTCAGGTACAACAGCGGGGTTTCAAACCAGTCTTAGAGCTGCGCGCTTAGAAGGGGCACACTGTGTTATCCAATGGCTCAGTCCAACTCTGGGTTTTCTGGGAGCAAGATCTCCTTATGGAAACACTCCAGACTGCCAGGCACGGTGGCGCACGCCTGTAATCCCAGTGGCTCAGGAAGCTGAGACAGGAGGATCGTGAGTTCAAAGCCAGTCTCAGCAATGGCAAGAGACCTGAGGTAGAGAGAAAGCAGACCAATCCCAGTATCTTTTGTATTGCCATTTTGTGCTCTTGACTGCAGTTCTAGGCCCAGTATTAGAGTTCTAGGCTGGGTCCAGATACCCACTCCACCCACCACCTCCATAAGGAGTCCCAGGTGATATTGTCCTTGCCCCTTAACTCTCTCATCCATTCTTTCCAGCAGGACACAGACTTCTCCTAAATTGAATCCAATACCCCCAAAACACCCTTATATGGGTGTGCCTCATCCATGAGCCATGGAGGGCAAACCTCAGAAAAGAATCCAATAATCTGGATTATTAGATTAATCCAATAACCTCTTCAGTCCTTTTTCAATCCCCATCAGGGGTCAAAGAATCTGTCCCCTAAGATCCAAGGCAGGGGCTTCTCCTGCCATTATTCTTTCCTGTGGCTATGGGGGTGGGTAAGGAAGGGAAATGCCCTTCACCACTCACTAGGGGACAGACAGTTCAAGAGGAGACCTTGAAGAGCCCATTGGCTGAGCCTGGTAGGGAGGCAGCACCTCTCAGTCTCCATCCCCGGCTTTGGTCCCCACCCCGATCCATGTCGGCCCTTTGAGGTGCTTTTAGTGGAAATCAGCTCCAACCTCCAGTGAAGTCTGGCAGCTTCCCTCTTCCCTCAGCTCCTCTTACTACCCTTTCATCATCTCTTCCACTGGGACTCAGGACATCCCTCCCCAGGCACCATCTGCTCCCCCAGCACTCACCTCTGTCACCCATCCCACTTCTGCTCTACCTGAACATCACCTTCCCCTTCCCCTCTTTCTCCTCTTTAAACCCTGACTCCAATTTCCCTCAAAGCCCCTTTCTTTTGTGCCCTGAGACTGAGAGAGAGAGAGAGAGAGAGAGAGAGAGAGAATCCCTGACAGGATTGATGGTCAGCCCCATGCTCTGTCCTTCCTTGCTCCCTCCCCTAGCCAGTCACAGACTCCCTCCCAAGGCAGGAGGCAGAGGCTGGGTGAAAGCAGTTGCTCTCAGAATCCCTTTACCAGGCCTCTGTGGGGTAGGCCAGGCTGTGCCTTTGTCCCCCATTTCTCCAGGAGAGAGTGGGCACCTGGAGTGCCAGGATCCCACCTCCATCCGCATGAATGCCATGGAAAGTCCCGAAGGGCAGGAGATGCAGAAGCTGGGGAACAGAGCTTGGGACAACCCTGCTTACAGTGGTTCCCCTTCTCCACATGGGACGCTGAGGATCTGCACCATCTCCAGTGTGGGGCTCCCACGGGCACAACCCAAGAAGCCTGAAGATGGACCCCAGGAGAAGACACAAGGGACCCTGGTGTCCAGCTGCTGCCTCCATATCTGTCACAGCATCAGAGGTACTGGGTGTGGGGAGGGCTTCTCTGGGGTATTGGAGCCAGAAATTTTGAGGAGTGAAAAGGTACTGAAGAAGAGGTGAATTCTCAGTGTCCCTTTGTAACTTGCCTGTGTTGGAGCCTGGCCCCAGGACACACAGGCCAGTCTTATGGTCTGCCAGGGGGGCACCTGGCACAGTCATTCCTCTGGGGGCCCATTGGGGTGCATGGGAATCAGGTTGAGGGAGGACACAGCTGGGATGAGGCCCTAGACCTCCCCACCTGGAACAGGTGCCTAACTTTCATGACTTGGCTCTCTGCAACTCTGAGCCCTCACCCATCTGCTTCAGGGAGATTGGAACAGGGCTGGCCTGGTGTGGGAAGAGGAACCAATTCTGTCAGGGGACAAGGGATGGGTAAGGAGATGGGGTGAAGTCCAAGGACAGGTGGGAGGGGTACTGGGGGGAAACATGTTGGCATCCCTCCAATACTCTTAGGACTCTGGGGAACAACCCTGACTGAGAACACAGTGGAGAACCGAGAACTGTATGTCAAGACCACCCTTCGAGAGCTTCTGGTGTACACGGTGTTCCTGCTGGACATCTGTCTGTGTAAGTAGCATCTGCCTCCGTGGACGTCTCAGTGGGCGGTATGTGCAACATCTGCATGCACATGTGTGTGGGTGATGCCTGTAGGGCCGTGTCCACCTGTGTGAGCAGACTGCACCCTGGGAGCTATGTATATCAACATTCAGCTCCTGTTTACTGCCTTTTCAGCCTAAGGCATTTCTTTGACAAAGAACTTGTCACTGCAATCAGTGAAAGAAGGTGGGTTCATGAAAGTGGTTTTGTACAGAATAACAAGGGGAACCCAGGTTTTAAGTGCAAATTCCTGACACTGACTCAGCAGCCACTGTTTTCTGCTGGAAGGTGGAAGTTTTTTACCTTTCTGGAAAGAATGGAAGATCACTCCTTTCTGTTTGTGGTTTTCATGTGGTTAGTTACTGTGCTACATTTGGTCCATGACTCTTTAGGGGCAGGAAGAAGACAATTGTGGAGCCTTCGAGCTCAGATCCCTGAGAAGAGAGTGAGGATGGAGGGTGTGGTGGAGTCCCAGGGGAGAGCCTGTCACCCACAGGCAGCTGGGGCAGCTTCTATGAAGCTCTAGCTGTGCACCCAAGCTGGGGAGGTTTGGTGTCTAAGCTCAGAGAAGCAAGTGGAAAGATCACAGGGAAGCCTATGACAGATAAACTCAAAGGACTGTAGGTGATAATGAAGTTGAGCCATGCAGAGGCTCCTAGGCTGTACAGATGAGGGCAAAACCTTTATATTCAGTTCCTTCCTTCCTTTAAGAGGGGTTTTACCTGCTTGCTGGTGATGCCTATATAGTTGTATGTGTGTGTTGTGTGTGTGTGTGTGTGTGTGTGTGTGTGTGTGGTGACTGACGCTCAACCCAGCTGTGGTGCCTCCTTACTTACTCATCCTCAGCAGGCTCTGTGATTTGAGGGTGCACAAATCCTTGGAAAGTGAGATGTAAAGTTCTCATAACAGAGGTGTTGATAGGAAATGTCATCATCTCTGTGAATCATCCCCACTGTGTGGGACCCCTGGGGGCTGGACAGATGTACTTGCTTCTGCTGTGTGCTGTGGGGACTCACTGTGCTGGGCAGAGGGGTCTGCTCTGGGGGCTTTCCTCCTATACACAGCACAGTGCAGAGGAGACTGTGTAGGGACAGTGGTCAGACCAGGATTCACATTGTGGGGCCATTGGATTCCTTTCAGAACATGACTGTCAGAGACTCATTTGTTGATGTACTGATTTTCCATTCTAACCATCTGCTAGGAATGAGGGTCCTCTCCTTCCTCACATCCCATGACTGCAGCTGAAATACACAAACAGCCTTTTTCTGCAGATGATCAAGACATCTAGGTGGAAGCTAGAGTCCTGAAGCCCAGAAGTCCCATCATCCTATGGTCTCCTCTTCCTAAAAGCTCAATGCACTTGTGAGTGCCAGATGGTCTGTGACTTGCCAAAGTTTAAATCAAAGACTCAGTCTAATAACTATAGAATCTTCGAATGAGGGTATAGAATAAGCAGAGAACTCTTTCCCTATTACCCCTCCTGCGTGGCTTTGCTGATGTCCAAGCGGGCACAGCCTGGGGAGTGTCCATGGGGATTTCACAGTCTCACAGGGAACCCACTTTGCTGTGGGCAGCTCTCTTTCTTTCCATTTATGGAGCTCCTTCTGCTGTGCCAGACATTGAACTGAGGGACAGAGATGACTGATACTTGCGCCTTTACCCAGAGGGCTTCACCTTCTCCTTTTTAGGATTTTCTTCAATCGAGCCATCTACTTTCCATTTATTTTCTGATGGAATAGCCTTTCAACCGTTGGAATGAACATAGTGACCATATTTCTCCTTAGTCATCTGTTCCCCAGCTTAAATAATGTCTATTTTCTCAAGAAAGCAGTCATCATAACATGGTGTTCAGGGTGGTATTATGTGGAGATTGAAGGTGTAGGCTCTGAATCTGCACAGATTTGGCTTCAAACACCACACTCTGCCATTTACCATTTGAGAAAACTTGAGCAAGTTGTCTAATTTCTTTGATTGTCAATTTCCTCACCAGTAATTACTTGATCCAATATGATTGTGTGAGTATTATGTGGGCTACTCTCCCTGAAGGCTGAGACTCAGTGCCTGACATATATTAAAACCCATTTCAGAGTGTTCACCATGCTGGTTTTCCTGTCTCCAGACTTGATCAATTTGATGCCCATTATTGGACAAAATACTCCTTGGGCAATCTGACAGCTAAAACCTGGGATGCTATTACTTCTGGTGGATCAAAAAGTGAACATTCAAAGAAGTGAACATTCAAGCTGAGAATTGAGAAAGAGGATTTAGCCTCTTGAAAGGAAAATGAAGAGATAAGAAGTTTCTAGGAAGAGAGGTTGGCATGTGCCCAGCAGGGATAGAGGGCACAGTTTAGTGAAGGTGCATCATTGTGGCTGGAGCAGAGATGGGGAGGAGCAGAGAGGTGAAGAGATCAAGGCTGCTGTGTAAGCAAGGAAGGCCAGCAAGGGCCTGTTTGGGCATGTCATGGAAGGGACACTGAAGGGGCCACTGAAGGAGCCACTGAAGGGTTCAAAGCATAGGAGTGACATGATACATTTGAGTTCTCCTAATTCTGGAGGGAGAAGAAAGTCCTGGGCACAGAGGTGTCTCTGGGAAATTTGAGCAGGAAAGGTGATGGTCCTGTGCTGAGCACATCGGCCGGTATATTTTATTTAACCCTCACACCATTCTTACCAGGGTCACTGAGTCAGTTTAGTTGATTTAGCGTGCTGGTTAAGCACTGGAGCTCTTAGTCAGACTGTCTGGGTTCAAGGCCTGGCACTTTCGAGTGTGATCTGAGCAAGTTTGCTAATTTCTCTTAGCCTTGGGTAGTGATCACGTCCACCTGATAAGATGGCTGTGATGGTGGAATGAAATAGCCCCCCAATATTGTGCTAAGAATTTAGCATGTCTGTCTGTCTCTCTGGCACATGGTAAGTGAGGTCTACTGTGCAGACTATAAATCTGTACTGCAGCATCATGAACCCAGGGAGCAATGGAGGTTAAAGGAAGGAGAAATAACCTGATACCTTTAAATCTCTGAAAACCTTCAGCTTCTCTGGAGTTGGGATCTTAGTACTCCTTGAAGTCATTTCATTCATTATATGACCTGAAGATGTGCCATTGAACTGCCTTTGACCTTGAGAATTAAAGTCTTCACCCTCAAAATACCAGACTCCTCAAGAATGCTGTGAAACTTGGAAAACTTCATATTCTGAGGGTTCTTCCAACAAATAGTAAAATAATATTCATGCTAATTCCATCCTTTCCCTGACTCTTCCTTCTTTCAGGTAAATTTTTGGGCATTATGGACCTTGATTATGGTCTCAATAAGTCTATTTTCGCACTCTCCAATATGCTGGCCTCAACATCCTAGCGTCTGCGCCCTGTTCTGTTAGCCTCCCTGAACTCTGCCATCTGCAATTAGGTGATACATTCTCAATGGGGATCAAAGTTACTTAGTTGTATTATGTCACACACCTTCATTTAGAAATCCATCTTAAATATGTTCTCATGTTTCTGAGTATTTTATAAATTTTCATTTTAATGATTATAGTTATACTGCAATTAAATAAAACATTTACATTATTATTTCAATATCTGCCTTTTATGGGTATACACACACACATACATACATACACACACACAATTCTTTTTTTCACTTTTGTTGATTGTTTCCTTGGGAACTTCCAAAGAGTCATAATATTAGACCAATAGATAGGATTGTTTCCTTGGTACTAGAGACAAAATGCTATCATTTTGTCTCTATGCCACTACTGCTATAAGATCACATCAATTTCATCTTAACCTCATGAAAATTGGATTCTCTCATTCTTACCTTTTAGTATTAAATAGGTATAAAATGGTACAATTGCCTTAATTTTCTTGGGTTTGATTACTAATGAGGGTGGATAGTTTCTTTATGTTTTAGAGTATAACACTTATTTTGTGTAAATTGCATAAGACACTCTTTAAGAAGGAAAAGGAGAAGGGAGGGATCATGGAGAAGCTGGACCTCCAGACCCTGGGTAGGGAACCAAGCACCAGGGCTCTGATTTCCAGCACCTGGTTCCTGGGAGCTAAAAGAAAAAAACAACACATTTGCACATCACCTGGGCAGCAATCTGGCCTGGGATGGGCCCTAGGAGCCTAGCTCAGACAGCTGTACTGACCACATCTCTCCCCACTATGCTTTATCCCAGGAACTTAGTGGCTATTCGGAGACTGTTCTGGCTGAACAGAGCTATCTTTTTTATGCAGGCAATGTGGGGGAACCATCAATCTTCTCACCATAACAATATCAGCTGTGCAGCCCTTGAAGCCTCACAAAGAGCTTTCACACCTAGGATCTCATTGCACCCTGACAGCAATCCTGTAAGGGATAGATGTTATTATTTCTATTCTGAAGATAAGGAAAATGACATTACAAATACAGTTCCTGAGTGGTGGAGTCCATCCTGTCCCAGGTATTGTTCAGCAGGGAAAGTGCTAGAGAATGAAGGATCTTCCTGCCTGTCTCTCCTGCCTGCCCCAACACCACCACCATGATATGTAAGGGTTTCCAGCCCTTTCTTTGTCTTTTCTGAAAGAAGAATGGCTATGACCTTTTGCTGAGGAAGGAGACACTGAAGGTCTTTGTGTAGAAACAATGGCTGCTTGTTTTAGGAGACATGTTGTTATCTCAAAGGTACACCTGGGACTGGCCCTGTGTAAGAGATGCTCTGAGCCAGAACAAGACTGGGTCTGATTACCATGGAGTGGGGAAGAGGGCAGAAACCTTTGGCCTTTGATGACTCATGTCTGCCCAACAACTAATGTTGACTAGATACTTTTTACCCATTGCTGGCTGTGAAGAAAAGCCTACCTTGATTAGCTCTGCTTCCTTTCAGTGGGTTTCAAGGTTCTATCCATAGTTTGGTAGAATCATTCATTATTTGGAGAGGATGAAGTGATCTTGGAGATTGGAATATAATTGTCTTTCTTCCCCCATTATCCCCCCACTTCAAATCTAGGGATTGCATATACTAGGCAAGTGCTGTACCACTGAGCTACATCCCTAGCCCTTTTTTTTGGGGGGGGGGGATGAATTTTTATTTGGGCTTCTCACAGTGGTTAGAGCCACTCTGTCTTCAGAACAATCACAACACAGGAAATGCGTCACTGAGACTGCCCAGAAAAATCTAACCAGCTGAATCTTATTGCTTAAAATACACATATTCACAATAACTGACAAATGGTGATGTGCCTCACACAGGAATGTGTTAGCATTTGCAAATCTTCCGACTGTAGCATCAAACCCTCCACCAATCCTTTCCTTCTCATTCATCTGGAAAACCAGACTCAACCTAGTCTCTCTGACCCCCGACTATTCCTTCAGTTCCCTGTCTCCTCTGAGCAGGAAGCCTCCAGCAGCCGTGGCCAACTTCGGCTTACTAGTTAAGCCCAGCTTGGCCACTGTGCTTCTTCTCAGGCCTTCAGGGTAAGATGCTTCAGTGAAGCCAACAGTCAATACTCAGACCAGCTCCCCGCTGGGGAAAGAAACCTAGAGGGTCAGATTCATCCATTTGATCAGTTAAATGAAGAAGGATTCCTTTTGGTAAAACTTGTTCTCCTTGGAGACACTTCAGTGAGTTGTCTGTGATTTCGAAAGGAAGGTGGAAGGTAGGCATCTGAGGACTGCTGTGCTGTGGCACCCCTCTGGCCACACACCAGTCCGCCTGTGTCCACTGAATTCAGCAAAGGAAGGACTGTGCTGTGGCACGGTGAGTCTGCCAAAGCCTCCTGGCAATTCTGGGCAGGCTGATGTCTGGGCCACAGCAAGACCAAGCTTGTCACTGAAGAGCCAATCAAGCTTCTGTCTGAATTCCACTTTTGCCTTCTGTCCCAAGTGGTTGTGGACACCCTCTGGGGGCTGAGATCGAAGGCAATGAGTAGCGGAGGGAGGCAGACAGGTTCAGAGCACGCTTCCATTAACAGGGACAGAACACAGGCCTCTGAGCGTCCACGGAGCAATGTGCAAATTGCAGTGATGAGCAGAGTGGAACCTCTACCTTGAGCGCAGTATCTCAGGCAAACACAGGGGGGCGCCGTCGACAATGCTGCCAAATACACTCGAGTACACAGACGTTTGTTTGGTAAACAGTAAATGCATAAAATAAATTACCTTGAGAGGGCCATGTTTGCTTCAGACGTGTGGTTAACGTGAGCAGGATGGCTGCCATTCAAAGTATCTTCACAGGAACAGAGGATGTGGGGCTCACACACAAGAGACACCTGTAATCCCAGCAGCTCAGGAGGCCAAAGCAGGAGGATTGCAAATTCAAAGCCAGCCTTAGCAACTAAGCAAGGCCCTAAGCAACTTTGCAAGACCCTGCCTCAAAACAAAAAAAATAAAAATTAAAAAGGGCTGGGGATATGGCTCAGGAGTAAAGTGCCCCTGGGTTCAGTCCCTAGTGGGATTGAATTAATAATAAGAAGAAAAATAAGAAGTTGTTATTAAACACCAGGCACTATGCAAAATGAACAAAGCACAGTCCTTATCCCTGAGGAGCACATAACAGGATTACTGGTAGGTATTGAGCATCTGCTGTTTTCCGTGCAATTTAAAGACATCATCTTTAACTTCACAACTTGTAAGAAAGGTACTATATTCCTTTCCTTATAGCTGAGAAAGCTGAAACTCAGAGGCTAAGTCTATATTGTAAGTGGCAGAGCTGGGATTTGAACCTAGGTTCTGTCTGGCTTGAAATTTATACTCATTTGATGACACCAAGTTTATTTGGGGCCATCTTCCTCAATAGAACTTTTTGAGGATAGAAATCATGATACATAGCAAGGTATTTTGTACAATTGTAGATTTTTGAACAATGTCTGTTTAATATATATAAGAAGTCTGTAATAATTCACATTCATAAACTGATAATTTTGTCTATTAAATATCAAAATGTGGAGTATTTGAAATAGTTTGAGCTTCACAAAATAGTGATGGAAAGCATCTCTCATTTATGTTCACTCCCACTTACATATAATTACTGTTTGAGCGTAAATTACAGACATAATGCTTCATTATTCCTAAATACCTTAAGGTGTACCTTTGCACAAAGTACAAAATTTTCAGAAATAAGAATTAACAAGGAAGAGAGGGTATTTAGATAGAAAGAAGGTGTTAAATAAGTACTAAACCAAGTTTAGACCCTCACTTTAAAGGGTTTTAAGTTTCCTTCTTGATCTTACCAATTCAATGTATTTTAATCAGAGTTACAAAGAAGTATGAATACTGAATTTCCATGTGTCAAGAAGCATTTGACCAGGTAAATTTATCTTAGAAGGCCATTTATCTTAGAAGCCATAATCTTTACTGTCTTGAGTAATGATTGTAGATATTATGCCTCCATAAATTATTGATAGCCCTCCAGAGCAATATTAATTCTGGACATTTAACTTGGAATCAGAGATGAAAAAAGGCTATCACAATGAATACCATCTATTGGTCATTCATGAGGTTTAATCAGCCTATGTCATTAGGAAAAGTTCAGTTCGGTTCATAATTGCTATGTGATCTCTCAGCAGACAGAAGTTAAGTTTCCTGCGGGAATCCACTTTTCATATCCAGAAAACACCATTTTCCAGATACTAAGGCCAGATGTGAGTTAGAGAGAAGTGAAGGTGGTATGTCTGAACTTTGTTAACAGAGTAGAGTGGGGAAATGTGAAATAGTGCTTTCTTCTTTGTTGATTCCCTGGACCCCAGCCTGCAAGAAGTATGATGTTAAGTACCAAATCAGGGTTCATTCGTTGCCCCCCCCCCCCCGCATTTCCTCCAAGATTATAGACAAACTCCTATCTACCCCAGTTGTTCCCTTTCTGGGATGGTGACATAAAATATGGCCCAAGATCTGATAAAGAAAATTCTTGAAGGGAATTGCTCACAAGAGGCTGATAAATACTATATTAAACATTTTCATGTTTTATATATATATAAACAAAGTTCAGACATACCACCTTCACTTCTCTCTAATTCACATCTGGCCTTAGTATCTGAAAAATGGTGTTTTCTGGACATGAAAAGTGGATTCCCGCAGGAAACTTCTGTCTGCTGAGAGATCACACAGCAATTATGAACTGAACTGAACTTTTCCTAATGACATAGGCTGATTACACCTCGTGAATGACCAATAGATGGTATTCATTGTGATAGCCTTTTTTCATCTCTGATTCATATATATATATATATATATATATATATATATATATATATATTTCCTACTCTTTACCCAGATATGAGTATTTTACACACACACATACACACACACACACACACACACACACCACTACTTTTAAGAGTAAATTGCAGCCGGACATACTTGTGCATGCTTGTAATCCCAGTGGCTCGAGAGGCTGAGACAGGAGGATCATGAGTTCAAAGCCAGAGCAAAAGTGAGGCACTAAGCAACTCAGTGAGACCCTGTCTCTAAATAAAATACAAAATAGGGCTGGTATGTGATTCAGTGGTTAAATGCCTCTGAATTTAATCCCCGGTACCTACCACCATCAAAAAGAGTAAACTGCAGCTAAAATGTCCCATTATTCTTAAATACCTTAAAGTATATTTTTAAAACCGAGAATATTCGGGCTGGGATTATGGCTCAGTGGCAGAGTGCTTGCCTCTCTCATGTGAGGCACTGGGTTCAATCCTCAGCATCACATACAAATGAATAAACAAAATAAAGATATTGTGTCCATGTATAACTAAAAAATACTTTTAAAAAACTGAGACTATCCTCTTATCAAAAACAGGAAATTATCATTGATCCATCATTGTTATCTAATGAATAGAATTTATTGCAATTTCACTAATTAATAGCTATTAAAGCAAAAGAAAAAATTATAGTCCAAGATCCATTACAGGATCTCATATTACATTTAATTTTTATTTTTGTTTATCCCCTTTTAAGGTTGAAAAGTCCTTACTCTTTCTATGTCTTTCATGACCTGGCCCTCAAATTTTGAGTAACAAAATAAACAATAATAACAAATTACAACCCATAGTAAGGGGAAGCCAAGAATCCATGAGTTCAAACTGATACACATAAATGAATAAGGAGCAAGGGAAATTCTTTCTCAAAATAATACAACTAATTAATTCAGAAGGAATAATGGATTGAAAAAAATCACCATTTGGTAATCATATTAATAATAATCAAAGTTATCAATAGACTTTCATCTAGTAGGTAAGAGATTGGTGAGTAAGAAGATATCTACATGGTATCTCCACACAATGCATATTAACCATAAAATGAAAAATCATAATTTGCCACTGGAGAAACCTGGTAGACACTACCTTAAAAAGGAATCAAAGTTAACTTCCCCAGTAAGGAGACAAACAAATAGTACGTCCCTCCTGATGTGATGCTCTGAGAAGAACACAATATTACCAGTATGACACTCCTCCTTAAAATGTGTAAGTTAAATTTAATCATAAGGAAGTGCCAAACAAACCAAAATTGAGAGACAATCTATGAAATAAGTGATATATTCTCTTCAAATCCTCTCTTTTAACCAGGAATCCTGGGGAGGGTCCCTTGAGAGATCCACTTTAGGCACATGGGACTGGGTGTGTGCTTATGAGCAGTTGAGGGAGATCCAGGTCTTTTTAATCTGGGATGCTCTGAGTCCCTCTCTCAGGAGACAAATGTGCCCATCAGGATGCACTAGCCATGCCTGCTGCTCCCATGATTGCAGAGTCACTGACTCAAGAAGCCAGGAGACCACATCTGTATTGTAAATTTAAGAAAAAAAAAGTGTTGTATTGTAAAGTGTTTGGCCAGAGTTTTGGAGTGATCTAGAATTTGGAGGCACTTCCAAAAGGCATAAAGAGAAGAAAAATAAAAGGAAGCACCGTCCAAAGCAGATGACAGAAATATCTTGCCTCTGGGGAGTAAATACTAGGAATTAAATTGAGTCAGGAGAGAAAAGTAAAATTCTAGAATGGCAATATCAAGAGAGAGTTACTGAGTGGAGTTCAGTCTCTCTGAGGTGAGTTGGGAGGAAAAGAGGAAGCCTTGTGGCCTTACCCTTCCCTAATGCATTCCCTAGTTTCCCCCAGAGCCACCATCAGCCTCCCCAGCTATCTCTAAGGGTAGGTAGGCAGCACCTCTGTTCCAAGGGCAGTGGGCTTTCCTGTCACCTCTGGGGAATGGAGATGGGAACTATGAGAATGACACATTCTCTGGGGTTGTTTTCTAGTGACCTATGGGATGACAAGCTCCAGTGCCTATTACTACACCAAAGTGATGTCTGAGCTCTTCCTACATACCCCGTCAAATACTGGAGTCTCCTTCCAGGACATCAGCAGCATGGCAGACTTCTGGGATGTGAGTATGAAATTGCCTCCTGTCTATCTTCTCCTTTTCAATGGCCTGAAATCACAGGCCAGAGCATGGGGATGCCAGACACCAGGCAATGGACCATATGCTCAAAGATAAGGTCAATCAGGAATCAGGCTGAGTCATGAGTTAGCCTGGAGTTGAGGTAGAGGTGGGGGAGGGATCTGGATGTTGATAAGAGAACGAATCAGAGGTTAGACCAGAATTGGGAATAAGAGGGTGGGCTGAACCTCAAAATGCATTTTACACATAGAGTCAGTTCAGGATCTGGTCAAGGTCCCTGGGTCAGTTGGTCAGTTGAGGGCTCAAACAAAAGACACTGGAGACAAACTGGTGACCAGAGAGTCAGGATGAAGATCAGTAGTCAGGAGGAGGCTGGGTCAGCCCAACCCAACCTGTGGTCCAGTTTGCCCAGGGCCCACTCTTGGACAGTCTGTATTGGACCAAGTGGTACAACAACCAGAGCCTGGGCCACGGCTCGCACTCCTTCATCTACTATGAGAACCTGCTCCTGGGGGTCCCAAGGCTGCGGCAGCTGCGGGTCCGCAATGATTCCTGTGTGGTGCATGAGGACTTCCGTGACGACATTTTGAGCTGCTATGATGTCTACTCTCCAGACAAAGAAGAGCAACTCCCCTTTGGGCTCCTCAATGACACAGCGTGAGTGAGCCCCCAACCAAGGCCATAGGGCTGCCCCTCTGAACCTGACATCATCTCAAGGAGTGAGAACTACTTCTGCCAAGGCTTCAAGGGCCTTAGGGGTTTACACTTCAGGGGACTTGATGGGCATCTCCCTGAGTCCCAAGTGCAAACTGTGAGGACATTGGCGTGTGTCATTCAGGCATAGAGGAGACAGACTAGCAGATAGTCTGTAGCCTCTGAACCTCTTTCCACATACAGGTCACAATTACACTGACCCTTCTCTGCAGGCAGTCCCCACAGGGAAAGCATCTCTGTGCAGAAGTCCCTTGGGAGTGTGATGAAGGGGTGAAGTTGACACTGTCACACAAGTCGTGGCTGGAGAACCCAGCCCTTGAGACTCATGGGGGAGAAACAAGAGGTTTCAGATGGATGAGATGAGGGAAGTAGAAGAAGGGGATGGACAGGACAGAATGGGGAGGAAATAGGGGTCCAGCTTAGAAATTTGAGGTGGTAGAACGGGGAATCTGTGGGTCAAACAGCCATGAGAGCAGTAAGAATCTTTTCTGTATTTACAGTCAAGGTACCTCCCTTATGGAGCCTGCTCTGGTTTGGGCAAAAGTGGAACTTGTCTTTGTCATTGAAAAAATAGTGGAAAATGAGGAGATTTACATTTGAGTTTCCATTCTGTCACTATATAGCTACTTATCTTGGAAAACTCTGAATCTCAGTTTCCTCTTCTGTAAAATGTGGATAATACTTACTCCCTTCTCACTTCTTGTTGTTATTAGAATCAACCAAAATAATATGTGTGAAATACATATTGTATATAACATGTATATATATATCATGTTATATATACATGCATACACATATACATATGTACACACATAGTGTGTGCATAGATATATGATGTATATGGAAGTGTAAGGTCCAGGAAATCATAAAGCATTACCATCATCTTGGAGATGAGCTTTTGAGCTGGCTCAGACTCTCTTTGCTCAGATGGCTTTTTCTGTGGCAGGTGGACATACCACTCCCAGGAGGAGCTGGGGGGCTCCTCCCACTGGGGGAGGCTCACAAGCTACAGCGGAGGTGGCTACTACCTGGACCTTCCAGTGTCTCGACAGGCTAGTGCAGAGGCACTTCGGAACCTTCAAGAGGGGCTGTGGCTGGACAGGGGCACTAGGGTGGTCTTCATTGACTTCTCTGTCTACAATGCCAACATCAATCTTTTCTGTGTTCTGAGGTGGGCCCTTTTCCTGTTGTATCCTTCTATCCCTGGCTGCTGGTCCCTGTGTGCTATGCTTGAGATACTTCCCTAAATATAGGCCTTGGATAGATGTGGGAAGGAGGGAATATAGGAGGAATTCTCTCAGTCTATCCCCAGTCTCTGCTCCCCTACAGACTAGTGGTGGAGTTCCCAGCCACAGGAGGTGCCATTCCATCCTGGCAAATTCGCACAGTTAAGCTGATTCGCTATGTGAGCAACTGGGACTTCTTCATTGTTGGCTGTGAGATCATCTTCTGCATCTTCATCTTATACTATGTGGTGGAGGAGATCCTGGAGCTCCACATGCACCGGCTTCACTACCTCAGCAGCATCTGGAATGTACTGGACCTTGTGGTCATTTTGGTGAGGGACAAATGTTTGGGACATGGAACATACTGGGGAAGGAGGGGCATCCATCTTGGTGGGAGCTCCAAGTTCTTCCTTTTGAAGACTAAGCCCTCCTTCTGAGTTCGGGTCAAATCACTGTGCCACAGCTCCCTGGGTGAGAGGGTGAGGTTCCCCTGACTCAGCCCTTGGGGGACCCTATCTCCTACATGTCCTCTCCTCTCCTGTGGTCTAGGCCTCTGCTTTTTACACACTTGATATTCTTTCCTCTCCTGTTTTTTGCCCTTATGACCTGTCCCCCTGAAAGCCCTGCCTTTTCTTTTCTGTTCAAATATTCTGCTCCTTCATTTTCATCTATAAACTGATCAAGGTTTGAAAGTGGTGGGGGTGGGAGAAATATTTTTCTTGACTCTGGTTCCTTGTGGCCTTATACATTTGCCACTGGCCCTAAAGCCTTCTCTCGGGCTTTAGAACACTCAAACTGCTCTCAGTCACCCTCTCTGGCTTTATCTAAACCTGAGCTAGTGAACACCTCAGCAGGAGGGGTGTTTCTAGCCCACCTGTCTTACCTGCCCCATCTCTCTTGTGGGACCTCATCTTTAAACTTCCCTTGAGACTCCCTGACAACCCCTTGATCCCTGTGTGACAGCTTTCCATTATGGCCATGGGTTTCCACATATTCCGAACCCTAGAGGTGAATCGGCTGATGGGGAAGCTCCTGCAGCAGCCAAACACATATGCTGACTTTGAGTTCCTGGCCTTCTGGCAGACACAATACAACAACATGAATGCTGTCAATCTTTTCTTTGCTTGGATCAAGGTACCTGGGGCTCTCCTTTCCCAGACCTGTCTCAGGGCACTTACTCTCCCGTCCTTAATGCCTATCTCATTTGTTAATTTCTGTGGCCTCCATAGTTCCCCTGGGATGGGCTTTTTTTTTTTTTTAACATTTTTCACTTTTTCTTCACCACTGCATTTGTCATGGCTTTTGCAGATATTCAAGTACATCAGCTTCAACAAAACCATGACCCAGCTCTCATCCACACTAGCCCGTTGTGCCAAGGACATCCTGGGCTTCGCCGTCATGTTCTTCATTGTTTTCTTTGCTTATGCCCAGCTTGGCTACCTGATTTTTGGGACTCAAGTGGAAAACTTTAGCACTTTCATCAAGTGCATGTGTGTATCCCACTCTTCACCTTCTGCCCTTCACCTTCCAGCTCCTTGGGGAAAATGGGGGACACATGTGGGTATATCTGTCGTTAAGGTGTCTGGGTTAAAGTCTCAGGAAGCCCAGGAGAATGCCCAAGTAATTTACTAACCTGTTTTGTATCAGATTGGGTCAGAGGTGGAGTGATGGGTCTGTCTGAAGTTAGTTAAGTGGGATGGGATATGGATTGGGGCTAGAGTTTGTTTAGGCTCTGGGTGAAGCCCAGACTTGGTCTCTCAGTTTCACTCAGTTTCGGATAATTCTTGGGGACTTTGACTACAATACTATCAACAATGCCAACCGCATCCTGGGCCCTGCCTACTTTGTCACCTACGTCTTCTTCGTCTTCTTTGTGCTCTTGGTGAGGATCCCCTTGGGGGATATGGGTGGTAACATAGGGAGCATCCAGGGTGGAGTTTTGACCCCTTCTGTACCCTACTCAGGATTATGATGGGTTATTACTTTAATCAAGGACAGAGAGTGCATGTGTGCATGTGGTGGGGGACATTCCTTTGAACCTTCCCAGAGCTGGCTAATGTGGTCAGCATGTCCAACATAGTCAGGAGGTTTTCTTCCCTGAAGGAAAATCAAACTCCTACCCTCCAAGGATGGAAAGGGAGAGGGAAATGCCTCCTGAGAAGTAGCTGCCCCTAGAAGCTTCTATGCCTATTTTCCTAAGATGATCCTTCCTCTGGAGATCTTTTATTGCTTTTACTGATTTCTACTGTTATGATTTGGTGGTTGTTTTCTCTCCCTGCCAACTGGGAAATATCTGGGATCTGGATTTGATTTTTATTAACATGGCCAGCAAGTCAGTCTTTCTTTCTCTTTCTCTCTCTCTCTCTCTCTCTCTCTCTCTCTCTCTCTCTCTCTCTCTCTCTTCTCTTCTCTCTCTCTTTCTCCCCACTAGCTCTCTTCTTCCTCCTGTACTACTTCTTCTTCTCCCTCCTCCTTCCACCCTCCCCCTCCTCCTCCCTTCTTCCCTTCTTTTCCTCCCCTTCTCCTCCTTTTTCTTTCAGTTCTAGGGATAAAACCCAGGGCCTTGCACATGCTAGGCAAGTGGTCTGCCTCTGAACTGTGTCCTAAGCCCCAGAAGTTTCTTTGTTTGATCAATCACTAGGGATACAGACACCAATTGAGGAACAGATGGTAAAGAGAGCACAGTTCTACTCTCATCTTGAGAAGAAGTTCCTAGCTTCAACAAGTGGCATGTTGGGGTATCTGTGTCAGAAAGATTATGCAGCAACTGAGAATGAGAATGCCAGGTTGATGAGGGAGCAAGATCCATCCCTAACAGAAATGTGCTGAAAGGCTGGGCTCTCTGACCCTGAGAGGCAGGGTGGGCTACAAAGCTGAGGTTGGGACCATTGGGCCCTTTAGAACATGTGTCTGTGGCATGAGTTTAATGTTTTTAATGGGTCTGAGGGTGAGGACCCATGTCCCCACTTTATCCTCCAGAACATGTTCCTAGCTATCATCAATGACACATACTCAGAGGTCAAGGAGGAGTTGGCTGGACAGAAGGATGAGTTGCAACTTTCTGACCTCCTAAAACAGGTGACTATGCAGTCTCCTTGAGTTCCTCTCTGCATCTGCCTCTGTGAATGATCTATTTCTGGCTGTCATAGGAGCCTATGCTGCCCTTTTGACTTTTTCCTGAAAGCCTGACATATTTTGGGTGGAGGAGGAATCCAAGGATGATGAGATGTCTATGGGGACTTTTGCCTGTTTCC
Organism: Marmota marmota marmota; assembly: GCF_001458135.2. Lineage (NCBI taxonomy): Eukaryota > Metazoa > Chordata > Mammalia > Rodentia > Sciuridae > Marmota > Marmota marmota. The sequence goes on along the minus strand of NW_025999999.1, from coordinate 5,633,707 downwards.
TTTCCCTTTCAGGGCTACAACAAGACCCTCCTACGGTTGCGTCTGAAGAAGAAACAGGTTTCAGATGTGCAGAAGTTTCTGCAGGGTGGAGAGCAGGAGATCCAGTTTGAGGATTTCACCAAAACCTTGAGGGAGTGAGCAACCAGACATTCAATCTTCTTTATTTTGGTCAATAAGTTCTTGATTATTAACTATACATCTTTTGTCTATAAGCTTTTGGTCTTGGTCTGTGCACCTCTGACCTTTGCTCATAGGTTTTTTTTATCCTGACCTTCAGAATTGTGTTCTTTTGGAGACTAAGGTATCTGGGCCATAGTCTATAACATTCTGGACCTTTCTGAACAACTCTTAGTTGTTCTTATAACAACATAATTCCTCATTATTGTTTAAATGCCTCATTCCACAAAACATTGAACAAACACATTGGGAATACCAGTTGTGGACCAGGCACTGAGTAAGGGACAACATAACTAAATGAGACAAAGCCTTTGTCTTGTAGGAGCTAATAGACACATAGGAAAATAAATCAAATCACAGAAGTGACATGAAAAGAGAGGGCACACGGAGAAAAGAGAGTTATCAATTCTATTTAGGCTTAAGTGTCGGCTTCCTGGAAGAGGTTATTTCTTAATAAAGTTTTGGAGGATGAATAGCTTGTGAGTGGACAAGAAGAGGAAGGCCTTCTGAGACATTAAGTCATATACACAGGCATAGGAATGTGAAACTAAGAATTCATAAAAGAGAAATAAGTAGCTGAGCATTGCTAAGGTTTCAAATAAAAGGTGGGTTATAGCAGGAGATGAGGTCAGAGAAAAGGGCAAGGGCCACTTTTGGAAAGGTTTTTTCTTTGAACATCAAATCTATCCACACACTAGAATGTCCAGGAGGGGTTTTTAAGCAGGGAAGGGGTATATTTAGACTTGCATTTTATTTTACTTATTTTTTTGAGACAGGGTCTCACTATGTTGCCTAGACTCCTATCAAACTTGTGGACTCAAGTAATCCTCCTACTTCAGCTTCACAAGTATCTGGGATTATAGGCATGAGCCACCATAGATAGCTATTAGACCTGTGTTTTAAAATGTTAGTGACTCTAGTTGTATAATGAAGGATGATGAATTTCAGGAGCACGAAGTAAAGGGAAGCTGGGCATAGGGAGTGGCAGATTGTTTAGAGGCAAAGAGATGTGGCAATAACCCCCATAGGAGATCATGAGGCCCTAAATCTAGTCATCAGGAGTCAGGGCAGGAAGAAGAAATAGATTCAAGCAATTTATTGGAGGTAAAATTGCTAGATTTGGGGGATTCTGGCTTTCCTGTGTGATCCTCTTCATTCCCAGAAAGCAAGACTCAGTCAAGACTCTCCTTTTTTTTGGGTGGTGGTGGTGGTGGTAGCGGTGCCGGGGATGGAAACCAGGGCCTCACAAATGCTAGGCAAGTGCTCTATCACTGAGCCACAACCCCAGCCTTAGAGATCAAGACTCTAACTAGAGGCTAATAAAAGGGTTAGGAATCCATAGTTGAGTGATCACATCCTCAACATGTCAGAAGTCATTTCATGATCCTGTTCTCCTCAGACTGGGGCATGCAGAGCATGAGATCACTGAGCTCACAGCTGCCTTCGCCAAGTTCGACCAGGATGGGAATCACATTCTGGATGAGAACGAGCAGGAACAAATGCGACAGGACCTGGAGGAGGAGAGAGTGAGCAGGGCTGGCTGGTGGGGAGTCAGTATAAGGATGTTGCTCCCCTTCCTCTCTCCCCAGCACGCCTGGATCACAAACCCAAACTGAAAATGTTCCCATAGATGAGTAGGAAAGAGCTCTCTAGAATAGTGATTCTCATACTGTTGCACATTATATATCCCAAGGAACCTTTAAAAATCCTTATACTCAGGCCACACATTCTAGACCAATTAGATCAGAAGCTGCGGGAGTGAGGCCCATACTTCAATACTTTCTAGAGCTTTCTAGGTGATTCCAATGCATAACCAAGGTTGAGAACAAGTACTGTAAAACAAAGACTTAGGAAAAATGGACCAGTTGTCCTGACAATTCCCTCTGAAAATCTGCTTCTTCCTTGGGATTTTCAGTTCCTCAGCTGTTCCTACTCAGCCTGCTCCATCCCTATACACTGTAGACTGAAAAAATCAAGGTCAGGTGATAGCAGCCCAGAGAGAAAGGATGAAAAATTTTGGTACTGTCTCTCCTCTCCCGAATGGAGTTGGATTCTAGTGAACACCTCATTTAAGACTTTGAAGAGTTCACATTTTGTTTCTTTGGGAAGTGATTCCCTCTCCAGAAGTTAATTCAGCACCATCCTGACCCTATTGTCTCCAGTCTGGGAGGAAAGGGGGATAGAAAGAACTGAAGCTCAGAGCTCATTAGAGCAGATAATAGAATACGAGCTGATGCCTTCCCAGAATCATCTTATCCCCTCTAACCTCTGACTTCCTGATCAGGTGGCCCTCAGTGCTGAGATTGAAAACCTGGGTCAGGCAATTGTGCACAGCCCAACAAGCAAGTTGGGCCCAGAGGCTGCCAGAGCAGAAGGCTGGGTTTGCAGAGAAGAATTCTACTTGTACGTGAATCCAGGAGCCCAGGGTAGCTGTGTCTGTAATATCCTATGTTGAGTTTCTTTCCACAACCTTCCAATTCCCTGTCCTAGTCCAGGGAGAACTTTTGCTCCCCTGTGATTCTCCCTACAAGGTTGGGCAACACCTTCCTTATTCCCATTCAAATACACATCATTCTGTTATTCCTGTCCCTGTAGATACCCATCTCTCCAATGATCTGCTCCCTTGGTCACTCTTCAGTCCTTCACAGGCTCACGAGGAGAGTTCTGCAGCTGGAGACTGTTCTGGAGGGAGTTGTGTCTCAGGTTGATTCTGTGGGCTCAAAGCTGAAGATGCTGGAGAGGAAGGGGTGGCTGACTCCCTCCCCAGCAGTGGTGAGTGGCCCTTCATCTGGGTCCTCTAAGTTCTCCAGAGATGAACTCTACTATCTTTCCCCACTCATTTAGGGGTGGGGAGACTTTTTGTGTATGTGTGTGTCTGTCTGTGACACTGGGGATTGAACCCAGGGGTGTTTTACTACAGAACTACATCCCCAGACTTTTTTAAAAATTTTATTTTGACAGGGTCTTGAATATTCAGTTTCCCAAACTGGTCTGAAATTTGTGATCCTTCTGCTTCAGTTTTCCCAAACACTGAGATTACAGACATGGGCCACCACACCCAGCCCCTCAGTGGTGGAAAAAGTATAACATTTTTGAAAGACCTATGTTTTCAGGGTCCTAGGGAAACATGTTCATAGTTGTCAGCATATCAGTGGAGGTGATGATGTAGGAAAGGTTTGCAAGTTGTTGCCCTGGCCTAAGGCCTGCCTTGGCCTCTAAGCAAGGTCTGTGTTTAAGTCTATTTGGCTTGTGGTAACAATCATAAACTGAGGGCTTGCAAACAACAGAAATATATTTCACACAATTTGGGAGGGCTTGCTTCTTGGTTCATAGATTGCTGTGCCCTCACATAGTAGAAGGAACAAGGGAAACTCTTTTTTTTTTTCTCAGTATCAGGGACTGAACTTAACCATAGAGCCATATCCCTAGTCCTTATTTGTTTTTAAATTTTGAGACAAGGCCTTGTTAAATTGCTTAGGACCTTGCTAAGTTGCTGAGGCTGGTTTTGATCTTGCAAATCTTCTGCCTTAACCTCCCAAGCCACTGGGATTACAGTTGTGCCCCACTGCACCCAGCTGGGAACTCTCTTTTATAAGGGCACTAATCCCCTTCATGAGGGTTCCACACTCATGACCTAATCACTTACCAAAGGTCTCACCTCCTAATACCATCACATTAGGGGCTAGCATTTCAATATATGATTTTGTGAAACAAAAACATTCAGTCTCTAGCAGTCTGGATTATCTGTAATCAGATCCAGAGAAAAGAAAGGTGGGAAACATACTATTCCTTAAGATAACTTATTTCTTTTTATTCCAACAGGAGGATCAAGCAATTTGGGAACACCTGCAGCTAGCCACAGCTGTGACTCCAGCCCCATAGGAAGTCCAGGAGAATGGAGGAAGAGTCCTAAAGCATCAGTAGCAGGCTCCTCTCTCTGTGTCTCCACAGAGGCTTCTTCTCTACATGCTCTCCACTTCTAGGGCAGTAGGTCCCACATGGCTGTTGCTGAGTCCCACCCTTTACCTGACTCTTCAGCCAATGTTACTGTGTGTAGCTGGGCATCATGTTTAGGTTTGTGATTCAGTGTTTCTGTGTGTAGCCACATAGCTCTGTGAAATGACATTTCCAACTGGGCTTCTTACTGCATGTGCACTTAGCTCTGCAATAGTAATAAAACCATGTCAATAACAAACAGGATAAAGGAAGGGAGGGTAAGGACTCTCCCTAAGCACCTAGGCAGACATGATTTGTGAAAAAGATAGAAGCTAAGAGAGTAGGTTGTGTCTAGCTGTACTTGCCAGTAAATCTTACTCTTATTTGTGCATCTAGATCTCTATTGCCAGCATCCATGGGTTTCTTGTAATCCCTTATAGAGTTTCCATGTAAAAGAGAAGGGGAAGCCTTAGAGGTGAGTAGACTCTGATGAGGTAAGATTCCAAAGTTGCAGAGTTGTTAGAGTGTTGCTCTGCCATAGCAAAGTCAACAAAGGCTTTTCCGGAGAATTCTGTCTCCTGGAGTTCCACTTAACACTGGGAATTGAGGGGGCTGTAATTCAGAAGATGAAATGGAGCCTGAAGGGAATTAGGCAAGAAAATGACCTCAGGATTCAGACATCTTTGGAATATGTGTTAGACTCTGATTCTATTTTTCCATAGGATAATGTGGGTTTCCCAGGTGACTATCAATAAAACTCTTTCAGAAAACCAGGTTTTGTATTTGGTTCTGGGACTATAGCAGTAAGAAAAGAGTTTGGAACTGCAAGCCATTATGTGCTTGGTCTGGAATAAGTTCATATTCTCTTGAAAGTATGGAGTAGGAGCAGTGACAACATGAAGGAGATGGGCTGCCTCAGGAGTCCTGAAATAAGAACTTTTGGCTTGTAGAAATGTTTTGAAATGGAGGGTACTATGATTGTTCCATATGGAAGAATTGAGACAGATGACTTAAGGAGACCCAGTTCTCAGTGGGGAAAAAGTCAGATTAAGAGGGGTTGGAGGTGGGGGTAGCTTGCATGTATGTTTGTGTATGCAGAGGGACAATGACTAGGGATAAGATAAGAAACCCCCACACTAAGATTTTGAGTGACCATGACCCTATATTCTGAGACTCGAAACTCTTCCCTTTCCTGTGACCTTTACCCTTATTCATTTTACACCTCACATTGCTTCCCAGTCACTTTTTCTCATTCAATCCCCTCCTCATCTCTGTTCTCCCATCCCACTAAGTACTCTATACTCTAGGAAACTTATGAAATTGTTAAATGCAGTTAAAACAACCAGAGTATATCCTCAACCCTAAAAAGTTACGTTTCAAGCTCTCTTCAAAAAAGGTTGTATCTGCCAGGTGCTGTGGCACAGGCCTGTAATCCCAGAGGCTCAGGAGGTTGAAGCAGGAGGATCGCAAATTAAAAGTCTCAGCAAATCAGCGTGACCCTAAGCAACTTTCGAGACCTTGTCTCAGAATAAAAAAGCCCCCCACCCCCACCCCCAAACACAAAGTGTGTATCAAAAGAGAAGCAGGTGCCAGCCTGCACTTAAAAGAAACTGGGATCGTTGAATTGGTATTAATCCAGAACACTGAGAAGGTGAGTATTTAGGGTCAGGGATCAAGACTTGAAGGTTTTCCAAAGCCTGAATAAGACTACCTGCACAAGCAATATTTTGGTCACTAACACCTGCCAGGGTGCGGAGCGTCTGGGGAGGAAGTAACCTGCCTCCAGTGACTGGGTCAGTAAGCCACTCAGCGTGGACTACCCCCAGTACAAGCCAAGCGAGCGCTCCAGAGTGCGATGTTAGGGATGAGTGCATCCTCAGTCCCAGACGTCCAGACTCTCAGCAGCAGATCGATTCATGACAGGCAATCTTGGCTTCAATTCTGGCTTTCCTGCTTATACTTTGCTAAGAGTCATTTATTCAAGGAGTGACTCAGAAGGACAGGGCTGCCGAGGCGGGGCACGCCCGGTGCGCACGCGCAGACACCCAGAACCGGAAGCAGCGCTGGGCGGGCATGGCGGCGGCGGCGGCTGAGGCTGTCACAGCGCCGAGACGCGAGGAGCCCACTCGAGGTACCCGGCGAGATGGAAACAGTACCTGGCGTAGATGGAAATGAAGTGTCCGGCGGGAGTCCTGGGGTGAAGTGTCCTGCCGGGAGCCCCGAGATGGCGGGGCTGATGTGTAGTCGCAGGGGTGGGCAGGGCGGAGGGGTGCACAGGTCCTGTCAGAGCCACTGAGTTGTTTTGGTCGGAGGGTCGGGAATGGGCGAGGGGTCGGTGCAGAGGAGCAGAGTTGGCATGTCATTGGTGCAAGGACGAAGCGAGGGGAAAATGTGGCAGGTGGAGAGTGAGGCCGACTTGATTGAAGACAGGTGCGGAGGGATGTGGGAAGATGCTGCTTGTCTGGATTAGGACGCGGTGTGAGGCAAGCTACTTAATCATTCTCCTTTGGCCCAGACGATGCCGCCGTGGAGACAGCTGAGGAAGCAAAGGAGCCCGCCGAGGGTGACATCACCGAGCTTTGCCGGGACATGTTCTCCAAAATGGCCACTTACCTGACTGGAGAACTGACGGGTGAGGCGCGGACTAGGTTGACCGAGGTGGTGTTCTGAGCCACCCACTGGGGCTGGGTTTCGCTTTGTAGAGACCTGGGAAGTGTTTCAGCCACAGTCGGTGGCTGCCTTTCTTACCTATAGTGCACTAAGACCTGCCAGTTGGAAGTCTGGGAAGGTCATGAATGGGAGGGAAAGAACTTCATTCCTTCCCTGGAGAATCTTACAAACCACTTTCAAAAACACATGCAATACCTGTTAATACAACTCTGATGGATCCTGTAGTGTTACAGTGACGGGGTGGGGGTGAGGTTAACATCCAGCGATATTAACCAAGAAGTATTTCCCTGGGAGAGGTGTACTTTGAACAGGATGCTGAAGGGAATGAGTGGTGGAAAGTGGGGAAATGATACAATTATTGTATGAAGTGGAATAAGCAAGCAGAAGATGTGTTTAGCAGAAATAAAATTGGGGAATGGGGAGTGACCTGTAGGTTTAAGGACCTGTTAGGTTGGTCTGAGAATTGGGTGATTCATACTTTGAGACATAGTTAATTTTTGGTCCTGTGTGTGTTTCTAGGAGGACACATGACATTCGTGTGGAGGAGAGTAAGAAAATTAAGTAATGATGGTCTGAGGCAAAGTGATGGTAAAAGGAATGGAAAAGAGTGCAGGTGCAAGAATATCATAGAAGTAGACTTTATAGGACTTGTTGAAGTAGGTATTTAGCAGCCTAGGATGTTTCTGAGTTTTGTAAGCCTAAGTAGTGTCATCAACCAAAATAGAGAAGCTAGAAAGAGGAAACATGTTTAGTGTGAAAACTGTTTTCAGTTTGGGCTTGACTTGTAGATATTACAGAACATTCAGGTGACTTCTCTCAAGGCACTCAGGTGACTTGCACATGTGAGGCCAGAGCTTAGAAACTGATCAGAGCAGAAGCAACAGATTAGAGAGTCACCTGCATAGTGATGTGAGTAGAGGCTGTGAGATCACCAAGAAAGAGCTTAGAGATACCCTTCTTAAGGGCTTAGACTAAAATCTCAGGGAATGTCTGTATGAGGCAGTTAGTTTGTTTTTAATAACAGTACTTAAAGTACCAAAGCTTCCAAATGATTTATTTATTACAAAACTAATTTTAAGGATATTATTGTTTCCCCATTATTGTCATTACTTGCACAAATGCTTTTTTGAGTTTGAGAGGAAGCTAGTTTAGCTCTGGGAATGTGCTACCCATGTAAACATCATTTATGTGTAATAGCTGAGAAAAAGTTGAGAACTGATACTTAAAGAGGTTGAATGAGGGGCTCGGGTTTGTAGCTCACTGGTAGTGTGCTTGCCTAGTATGTGTGAAGCACTGGGTTCGATTCTTAGCACTGCGTATAAATAAATACAGTAAAGATATATCGACACTAAAAAATGTTTAAAAAATTTTTTAAAAAGAGGTTGAATGAGAAAGGATTTGGCACAAAAATCTAAGAAGACAAGTCAGAAGGAGATTTTAAAAAATCAGCATAGTACAATACCAAGGCAACAGTTGCCTTGTTGATACTATTCCAAAGTGTGTGAGAGTAGTAGCATCAGATAAAATAGAAAGGTTTAGGAGTATCAGAACTAAGAAATGCCATGAATTTGGTGGTTAAGACACCAGTGACCTTAGTGCTTGTAATTTCTTTGGATGGTGGGGGCAGAGACCAGATTACATGGGTTTACATAAGTGAATGGTGAGGAAGAAGTAGTGAGTGTTGGCTACTATTTAAAATGTTTTAACAATACAGCCTCATTACTTTACTGAGCAAATAATGTAGATGTGAGGGGAAAGAAAGTGTGCTTTTGAACTGGAGGAAACCTAAATATATTTCTATATAGAGAGAAAGGTGCCAGGATGGAGAAAGAGTTTGGAAATGCAAGTTAGAGAAGATGATTGAAGAGAGGCCTGAAGAAGTAGAAGGGTTTGGGTTCAAAAGCACAAGAGGAGATGTCTTAGAATAGGATCTTTTGCTTCTTGAGAAGGTACAGAGAAATTTAAGAGTAAAGCAGAGGGATTGAAGCACTTTGTTAGTGAATTTGGCTTTTGGGAAAATTGGAGCAGAGGAATGGTTATTTTGGGAGGGGAACGGGAAGAGAATTGAGAATATGGGAAACAAATGATTTAGAAAAGTCACTGCATAAAATGAAAGAATTATACATAGTAATGAACAAGTTACTAAGAGGTATGTTTTTATGCTATACCAGTACTATATCACCTCCCGCTTCTTAGTACATGAATTTATCATTTCCCTTTCTAACCTGAACCTGAACCTTCTGGGTCTTTGTGTATGTGCATGTGCACGTGTGTGCACGCTCATACTCTACCACTAAGCTATAGCCCCAACTTTCACCTTTTAGATCTTGTTTGATTTAAACAGTTTGCCGATTACTGCCTGAGTTTCTACTTAGATATTCAGAGTATATAGGCTGAGTATAAGTGTCATAGTTCAAAAGTGAGCTGCTCAAAATTTGTGAGTGATGACTATGGTTGCACTCTGTAGCTTTACAACAGAAGACTGCTTTTTTTTTTTTTTTTTTTTTAAGGATATTGGGGTCTAGTTCAAGCTCAGTGGTCTTTCACATTGTATTCTTTGAGCCTTGTAATAAAATTTGCTTTGGGTAATAATTCTTTCCTAAAAAAGAAAAAGAAGGGAAAAGTGGGCTACTCCTTTGACATTACCTAGGTTCTGCCTTGAACTAACATTTGGCCTAAAATTCCACATTTCAATGATATAAGACAGATTTTAAAGGCATCACATTTTCTATTTATTTTAAAGCCACCAGTGAAGACTATAAACTCCTGGAAAATATGAATAAACTAACCAGCTTGAAGTATCTTGAAATGAAAGATATTGCTATAAACATTAGTAGAAACTTAAAGGACTTAAACCAGAAGTGTAAGTAATAATTTTTATAATTAAACATGTTTGTATTTAATGTTCTTTTATGTTTGGGACCTAGAAGAAGGAGAGAGTAAACATGGCATCACTATCTTTTGGAAGCTTGTTTTCTAAAAATGAATTACTGAGTCAAGGTGAATTTCTTTCATTCTGAAGATCACCATGCTTTGGTAGAATGGTTATATGTGCTTCCAAATTTTGATTTTGTAAGTTTATTCCTGGAAGGGGAAGGGGCAACAAAGGGGTAATCAGATATTAGTGAATTGATTTAACATTGAAATCCATAAAGGATTGTTCTATAAATAGAAAACAGAAAAATCTATAAATGGAAAATGCTAATTTAGAGTGGTCAAATATATTTTTTCATTGACTTATATTTGTGTTTTTGTCAGTAGGACATCCTTGCTTAGTGTGGGAGTGCCCAAGAAACTGAATCAGTAACAGATTGCTTGAGAACAATAAATTAAAAAGAAAGGAAAATTAATAGATGAGAGCGACTTATTTTGGCTAGGTCATGATTGTGCTTGATTAGTTAGGCACAATCCTCTAAAGCATCTACCTAGCTAATGATGAGAACCATGTCTCTCCACCTAGTCTATCTGAGGCATATCTAGAGAGACACTAACATTCTTACTTTCCCCCTCTTTTTCTAAACTTCTTGTTGAAGATGTATAAATATGTGATTTGTTTTAAAGATGCTGGACTACAGCCTTATCTGGATCAGATCAATGTAATTGAGGAGCAAGTAGCAGCTCTTGAGCAGGCAGCCTACAAGTTGGATGCATATTCAAAAAAACTGGGTAACCATTTTTATTTCTGTTTTGATTTAATAAGGAGTATCTCTTAACAGTATGCCCTTAACTAATATAATATTTAACATTTATAGAGTACTTATTTATAATCCTCCTTTAAAGCCTTATCATTATTATTAATAAAAAGAACATCTCCTATTCTTAATGATTTTAATACTCTACTAGGCACTGTTCTTAGTGCTTTACATGTATGTATTATGATTTTTATCTTTTATATGTGAGGTAAGTACATAATTTTTTATTTTTTCCTATTCCACAGGGGAGAAAAACATGGTTTAAGAGGTTAAGAAACCTGTTTAAGGACACAAAATTAGTAAAGCATATGAATGAGCCATATTCCAAATCCAGTCTGTTTGACTACAATGGTCAATCTTTTAGTTGTGGACTAGCATTCTGAGTCATCTTTAATAATGTAGATACGTATGTCTGTAAAAAATGGAATAGTCAACCAAAGGTTTACTTGAAAGACTAATTCCCTTAAAGATAGAATTCGTATTTTTAGTATTGCTCACTGGCTCTGTCTGTTATATCCCTGGTGAAAACAGTGAATTTGTTTTTAGCCTAGGTAACAGTTACAGATTATTGTATTTTCATCATTGATAATTGTTGACTACTTCAAGAAAGTAGTTTGTGCAGGCTGAGATTTGACATAGGTAGTGATCAACAATCAGTTTCATTGCCTACAATTACATTTGGAAACTTTTCACTGTGAACCTTACCATGTAGAAGGCATGAGATAGAATTAGGTGCTTCTGAGTTTTTTTAAAAAAAAGAAAATGTCACAGCAATAGGCTTATTTTATGACCTCTTAAATCTCCATATCTTTCCAAATTGCTTTCCTGGAGTGAAAAGTAAGGCTAAGAATATAAAAGGTGAAAAATATATTTATACTTCCTCAGGATTCCAGAGGGCACCTGGGATAGGATCTGGAAAGGCAGTTTCCAGTGCTTAATTAAGGTTTTCTGATAGATCAAGTTACAGTAATCTGCTTAATTCTAATGGTGCTGTCCAAGCAGCTGCTGTTGACAGAACTTAGTGAACTTGTTTTGGGCTCTCAATTCTGGGTGCATATGTTTGACTTGTTATTTCAAATTGTATAAATTGATAATCTGTATATTTGGACAGATGAAAGTAATGAATTAAAAAATATAATAGGCATATCTGAATTTACTTTGAAATGCTAAAAAAAAAAAAAAGAAAAGAAAAATGTATCTTTGAGAACCACTGTTAAAAGCTGTAATGCCCTCCTCTCCTTTACATAGAAGCCAAGTACAAGAAGCTGGAGAAGCGATGAAAAATGAATTCCTATGGGATAAAGTCTTTTAATGTGGAAGAATGTTTCATAACACTCGAATCCTGAGGCTGATGAATTGTCAAAGCTCTTGAAAAGGCAACTATGCTGGTCATCCCAGGAACATCCCAATGTTGGGTAAACTGGAGGACTGTGGCTGCTCCTGAACCTCCTTTGAGGCAGTGTCCCTCAGAAACTCACACAGCTCCTTACTGTTTACTTGAATGCTTCATTATCTATTCAGGACAGAGACTCTCAAAATTCAGGAAAAACCTGGGCTTGCCAGTGGAATCAAATGAGAGGACCTGTTTTCTCTGATAGTGGTTAAGTACCACAATATTTTCTTAAATGACTGGTTTTTGAGTTACTGTGTAAATGGTTTTTTTTTTCTATTAATGATGCTAATGTATTGTTAACAAGATTCTAAATTAAAAAAAAGGAAAAAAAATGTTCTTTGCAGTTTATTACTTTCTGAATGTTAGTAACTTAGTTTTCCATAACATTGCAATAACAAAATCTTAAAAACAGTCAAATCTTATAGACCAAACAGAACTAGTAAAAGGAGTTTCAATAGCTTAGTATATGGGATGGGCCTCACTTATCTCTTTTTCCTTTATGAATCAGATGACATCTTTTTTTTTTTTTTTTTGGACACAGTACTTTTATTTATTTTTATGTGGTACTGAGACTCAAACCCAGTGCCTTATATGTGTGTGTTCCCTTTTGAAAATGTGATAAAGGCAAGATGTGTATGTGTTGGGGGAGGAGGGAGTGGTTATATTCATAAAATGAAGTCTTTTAAAATATTTCCCACTTGTGTTTGTGGGGCTAAGGAGGCTTCTGGGAACCTTATTGTCATCCTTTCACACCAAAGATACCAGGGGATAGGGGTTACTGAATGACCAATTCAGTTTGGAAGAAAGGCAACCTTATCCAGAGTAAGGTATTAGCAGCTAATGAGGTGCCTGAGAGTCCCACTTAAATTTGCAAAAGGACTTATGTCTGTCCCTGTCCCCCCATTTTTGTTTGTTTGTTTCAGACCTCCACCATTTATCCTCTGCTCTTCTGGACTATTGTAAACCCTTCTTAACTGTCCTTCTAACCCACCCTCCGCACTATTGCCACAGCAGTCTTTCTAAAATGTAAACTTAGCCACATTATTCCTGCTTAGAATTCTTTAGCGATTTCTCATGGCCTTTTTGAAAAAGCTGGATTTCTTGTCATGTATACAAGGCCCTTATTTTTTAAAAAATTTTATTTCCTGTTACTCCTACACTTACACTGTGTTTGACTATCTCCAGCTATCGTAAATTTTCGTGGATGAATTTTCAAAAATTTTTAGAATAGATTTAGATCTATGGGAAAGTTGCAAAGGTAATATAGAATTCCATGGATGAGTTTTCATATCTTACTGTTATTTCCTCATCTTGGAATTATTACCTATCCATGTTTGGAAAACTACTTTCTTAAAGATGTAGTTTTTATTTTTAATATTTTTTAGTTATTGATGTACCTTAATTTTTTATTTATTTATATGTGGTACTGAGGATTGAACTCAGTGCCTCACACATGCCAGGCAAGTACCCTGCCACTGAGCCACAAGCCCAGCCCCTTGAAGACTGCCACTCTGGGCAATGCTATATTATTCAAAAAGTAGAGAAGCTAGGCATGGTGGTACACTCCTATAATCCTAGCAGCTCAGGGAGCTGAGGCAGGAGAATCAGAAGTTCAAAGGCAGCCTCAGCAACTGCGCTAAACCCTGTCTCAAAGTGAAAAATAAAAAGGACTGGGGATATGACTCAGTAGTTAAGTGCCCCTGGGTTCAATCCTTAGTACCAAAACAAAAACTAAAAAACAAGAAGTAGGGGAAAATGCATGTTTGGTGTGCCAATAAAGCAGGAACATCAATATTTATGAGGCAAGGGACTTGGTATTTCCCCACAGCTTACACAAAATTGTGAGAAAACCCAGAGCCTTGTGTCCTTAAACTTATTTTAATTTTGAATTATTTGAGTATCTCTCAGTTGTTAGGAACTCTCCTGTTTTCATTTCCTTGTATATTGTTGTCTCCTGATTGGCTTGAACTCTTCAGAAAGTCCATGTGGTAAAATAGAAAGCTAAAAAGGTAGGTGGGCATTAGTCGATTAAGAGAACAAAATGGAAGTGTGAACTTGATTGGTTCCTTAGTGAAAATAAGCCCCCAGGGTAAAATCAATTTGGGGGGACAAATGGGAGAATTTTAAATATGTGTACAGTTAGAGGACAATGTGCATGTTCCTATCCTTAGGAGACGCATGCTGAGGTATTTCTGAACTTTGCACTTTACTTTCAAAAGATTCAATGGGAATAAAAGTGCTTGGCCATCTTGGCAAAAAGACAGAGCTGGCAAGCAAATTGTGGCAACATGCTGACACAAAGAATTGAAGTGATGGCCATTATTCTTTCACGTTAAAACATTATAAAGTGTACGCCAGGCACACTGACATGTGCCTGTAATTCCAGCAACTCGCCAGACCTAGGCAGGAGGATCACAAATTCCAGGCCAAACTGGGCAACGTAGCGAGACCTAGTCTCGAAATAAAAAATAAAAAGGGCTGGGCATGTAGCTCAGTGGCAGAGCGCCACTGGGTTCAATCCTCAGTACTCTAGGTTAGGGCCTAACATTGTGCAGGAAACTTACTAGCAGCTCACTAAATTCAACTCCTCGGGAAGGGGAGGGCAATTATGATCGAAATTCTGTTGGTGGTTTCTCCTTCCTCCCACCGCGCTCCTCCCTTCTTGAATTCTTCCTTGGAGCGGAACCACCCGAGCGAGGCTTCTGTCCCTGGGCGCTCTCCGTAAGTCACTGAACTCTCATTGGCTGGGGATCACCGACGTCCCATTGTGTCGCGGGCTGACATTTTTCCGGGGAGCGCGGGTTCGGATTCCAATTTTAGGTGATCTTATCAACCTAAGCTATTGGAACAGATGGCTCAGAAACCTCTGCGCCTGTGAGTTACCCTGAATCAGAAGGCTCTGTGTGTGTGTGTGTGTGTGTGTGTGTGTGTGTGTGCGCGCGCGCACGTGTACATACGCTTGGAGACGGGCCGGGGTCCTTGACAGGAAGGAAAAGGAATAGGGCTAGGGGTCGCAGGGCTGCTGGGAAACACCGGTCAAATCTTTGGGCTCTTGGGGTCGGCCCCTTTCCCGGGTCCTGTTCACCCTGAGAGGGGACTCTCTAGGCAACACTCACGGAAGCACCCGGACTCTGGTCTTCTCCGTCTTAGAGTGTTCAGGCCTAAGATATATCATCCCCCCATTAATCTCTTTCTTTACCCCATTTATTTGTTAACCAAATGCTTATAGACCTTAAGCCCATTGCTGGGTTCTGGGCAGTGGCAGATAGGATACATAGATAGTGCCATGGCCCTGGCGCACTTTTTAATGGGAGAGAAGGGGACGTTGGGTTGCAAAGAGAAGTTCATTGACGCATTCAACAAGTATTTATTTAACAACTTCGTTGTGTCAGGGACAGTGCTAGGCGTTGCAAAGATGGAGTTCCTGCTTTAATGGAGCGTATAATCTGTAATCAAAGAATACAAATAAATGTAAAATTTTGAAAATAGTAAATGTCCAGGCAAAAAGTTTCACAGAGGATTATAATAGTGGTATTTAACTTAATGGAGGGAATCAAGGACTGTTTCCCCCAAGGAATTGAGGCTGGAGCCCTGGTAAAATTTTTTTTGTGTTTAATCTAGAGAAGCCATTGAAACGTTTAATAACGCCATGGTATGGTCAAATTTTCATTTTGGAAAGTGATTCTGACTGCAGCGTAGGAAACAAATCAAAACCAAAGTAGAGGACAGCTAAGATTAGGTTGAGTTATGATATGGCAGAGGAAAAGTTTAAGGCTTGAATATTCATTAAGAAGGTGAAATCAATCTTGGTGATGATTTGGTTGTGAGTTAGGAGTTGTCACTGTTCTGTCATTGACGTCTCTTTCTTCCCTAGGGTAAGGAACACTACAAAATGCCCAGATGAGGAGCTAGTGAATTATGATGTACAAACTGCACAGTGTATCTCCCAGAAACAATTATAATTCCATGTTACAGCTACTGTGATAGAAGTATAGAATCCTGTGGGAGTACCAGGAATGGTTACTAATAGAGACTGGAAGGCTTCCTAGAGGAAGTGGTGCTCAGAACATAAATAAAAATACTTAATAGTTTATGACGGAACTTGGTCCTAGATGCTATGTGGGTTTCTGAGATTTTGAGAAAGGAGTGACTTTCCAAACTGTCAGGAAGGCTTTAGAGATGTGCTAGGCCTAGAAAGATGGGGAAAACTTAGACTCAGGATGGGTAGGGAGGGACTATTAGTAGAGGTAACTATCCTAGGGAGTGGCAGAGGCAGAGTGACCAAATTGATAATATTGGGAGGTTTCAATTAGGAAAACTTGGAGCAAGCACTGGAGAGACAGGCAAGACCTGTGGAAAACTATATTTCTACAGGCAGTAGAGAAATCTCTTATTTAATGTTCTTTAGGAAGAAACATAAACTAATGGCTTTATGTAAGATGATTAGGAAGAAGAGAAGGTATTAGAGAAATATAAGTGTATTCTACACTTTGTGAGAAGGTGTTAGAGAAATATAAGTGTATTCTGTACTTTGTGTCCAATGCTAGATTGTTTCTGTCATATCACAGGACTCTGAGTTGTTCAGCCTTGCAGTTATTCTCCATTCCTTCTTCTTCCTCATTTCCCATCCTACTTCCCACTTTATAATTTGTGGTTAAATTCTAAATTATTTATTTCCTTTCTCCCTTCCTCATGTTCATTAGACATTGCCCTTTTTGTTGATATATTTGCTTATGGTTACTTTTTCCTTCAGTCCATCTTTCACTGTTATTAAAACAATCTTTTTATAAAGTATATAAGATCATGTCACTACCTTGCTTGAAAATGTTCAGTGATAAGGATAATAAAAGGACACCAGAAAGACATACTGACAAAACAAAAAGGAACTATAATACTTGGAGTTATAAGACACTAAGGAAATGATATAAATAGTGGAAAAATTATATAAGTCAGAATCAGAAGAACTCAGAAATGAGATGATAGAACAAGTCACTTCATAACCTGGGACTAGTCCATCTAACCTCAGCCTCTGCCATTTTCTACCTCCCACCCCATAACATTTTGCTCAGATTTGTTTCACACCCCTTTTCGTATGTTTATAATAACTAGAATGTCTTCCCTTCACTGATTATAAACTTTTTGAGGCTTTAACTGAGTCTTTCTCCTCTTTATACTCATTCTAACATGTTCTTAGTATAGGACTTGACATATTACACTTAGCATAGTGTAGGTGTCCAAAACATGTTTATTGAATGAGTGACAGAACCCCTGTGTTAAGGTGGAGACGAGAGAAATAAAAAATTCAAAATGTGAAAAATGTTTGGAAAAAGGGCTGTGTTACTTGGTGGGGGATTTTTGATGTTTGGTCATCAAGACATATGGACAAAACTTGGGAATAAGAAGAAGCTGACTCAACTTGGAGAAAAGGAAAAGCTAAATTTTAGAGTTAAAGGCATTGGTGACATCTTCAAGAGGTGCTGCCTCATGGTTAGTAATAGTTTATATGCATTAAACCTCTCAAGGTAAATTGCAGAGGGACTGGATCACATATCTTCCTAATCTAGAAGATCTGTGTGTGTGTGTGTGTGTGTGTGTGTGTATGTGAACATTTACATATATATAGATAGACACACATATTACACACACACACACACACACACACCCCTGGTAGACCCACTTGTGTTTCCTGAATTGCCATAATATTTATTTCTTGTTTGCAGCTTGGCTTGTGGAGATGTTGAAGGAAAGTTTGATGTTTTATTCAATAGAGTTCGAGCAATTCAGAAGAAAAGTGGAAACTTTGATGTAAGATTCCTTTTTACTGAATTTTATTTTACCATTGTGGTCAAACATACTAAAATAAAATTTGGACTCCTTTATTAATTTCTTGATTGAATGCAGATTCTCCACTTTTATTAGATTGAATTACTTTTGTGAGTATGAGCATGAGAATTCAGTAGCTATAATGTGATGGGGAAGAGAGACCTACATACTATAGAACCTTTTATACTTCTTGCATTTGAATCTTATTACTTTATTACTGCACAAAAAAACTGGATTTGGGGGCTGGGATGTAGCTCAGTGGCAAAGTGTCTTCCTTGCATTCGCAAAGCCCTGGGTTCAACCCCCAGTTCCAAAAAAATAAAAAAAAACAAAAACTGGGTTTGGGAAGCACAGATCTATTTCACAAGTGTGTGATATGGGTTAAATCAGATAATCTATCTACAAGATGCTTCATAAACCAAAGAGCTCCAAATCAATGTTATGTATGGTTGCAACTAGACTGTAAACTAGAATACAGAAGAGTATTCTAGACATGGAGATAATTTTTCATTAGGTTAAAGGTCAAATAAAGACAAGAGGCAGGAAATGTGGTTTTTATGCCCTGTATCTCTCAAGGTATCTGATATTTTAAGTTTTATATTTCACAAGGGATTCTTTAGAGATCCACTTTTCTATCGCTATATATTCTACGGAAGAAGAAAGACGGTGGAATGACGGTGTAGGACTGGGAATATTTGAGGAACACCTGAATTCTCATTTCTTTTGGAAGTTCAGTTCCCTGACTCCCTCTTCCCTTTTCCCAGCTTGAATTTGACAGTCCGTGAGAAAGTTTAATAATTCATGGAATTAATAATATGACAATGACTGTGAACTGTGTATTGAAGTTCTTCAAATTGAGGAGGAGTAAAAACCTGGTCTGAGAGACCATTAAGTAGGACAATTAGCTGAATGTTGCTATCAATAATATATTATTTAATATTTAAAAATCTCATATGTCTGTTTAAAAAACTCATTTTAGCTGCTGTTATGTGTAGGAAATTTCTTTGGCTCTACCCCAGATGCTGAATGGGAGGAGTACAAGACTGGCATCAAGAAAGGTATAGAAACTATTTATATTTAACATGATTTCTACAAAATTTTGGGAGCTACAGTTATTGCTGTGTTGTATTTCACAACTTAGTTATTTAAGAATTTCCCTCTTGAGCTTTGTATTGTGCTGGAAAGAGCGTACATGCATATTTCACATGTTCACATTTTGAATTTGTTTCAATTTAGTTCCATAAAAATTATACTTGTCTAAGTTGACAGAACTGAATAATATGCAACCAAATGTGTCCTCTGCTTTTTCCAGTTTTAGTGTTTGGTAAGCTTTTTTAGGGTCTGTGTTTCCTGCTTATACGTTGAGCATCCACTTTAAATGTCACTTAATTGGCCTAGTGATATCATTTAATAGTCAAGCCACAAGGTTGAGTATAGGATATCCTTAGTGGAGAGCAGGTTCTACATTTAGGATTTCTTTGGGGTAGTGTATAGACTATATTTGCTAAGGGTATTTTTCCTGCAGAGAAGCATTTCTCTAGTTCCAAAGCAGATCTAGTAACCATATGGTGTCATGTCTGTTCCTCTTACCAGCTCCTATTCAGACATACGTGCTTGGTGCCAATAACCAGGAAACAGTAAAATATTTCCAAGATGCTGATGGGTGTGAATTAGCTGAAAACATTACTTATCTGGGTAAGTTGATATTTTTTGTGTTTGTAATGAACATAATAATGTATTTTCAGGAATTAATCTTCCAGGAAATTTTTGGCTGATTTCTTCTGACATTACTACCTGAGAAAATGGCGACTTGGTTGCAGGGAAGCAGATTCCCAAAGTTTGTGTCTGTGCCCTTAAGGCAATGTTTTTTTTTTTTTTTTTTCCCTTTGTTATCTTCCCCACTTTCCCTCAGTCTCCTTTGTTTCCATAACCCAGTATAGACTCTTTCAGCCAACTTGCCTATTGGGTATGGAGTACTTAAGGTATAAATTATGTCAAAATAAAGGAAATTCTACTTTGTGGTCTTACCTTAAACCTTGCTGGATATATACTGCTTTCTTGTGAATTAGGCTCCTAATTGGCTCTAGATTTCATTCTAAGGTTTTGGCAACTTGCAAGTTTTTAGTGTTGATCTTTTTATTCCCTTTATACTTTTTCTAGTTTCGGATCCACTTTTCAATTCCAGGTTAAAGTCCCTCCCTGCCCCCACCCCAACAACCCTCTGTATTGTATGTATTGGTTCTTTAGTAGGTTTCTTACTCTAAATCTAAAAACTACACTGATAATATCTGGCCACTTTAAAAAGCACTCAAATTTTGCTTTTGTCTTCCCCCACCTGCTTACTATTCTGCCTCTTTTATCATTCAACTCATTTTGCCTAAAATGGTTTCACTGTTGTTTTCATTTCCTCTTTGTTGTCTTATTTCTCTAGAAGCAGGTATTTCCTTTACTATAAATGCCCTCTTTCTCCCTCCTCACCATAGTCCATCTTGGCCTTTAGTGTTTATATTTCATTGTGGCCCTTCAGTAAACAGTCTCGTCTTGCTCTCATTACATGAGATTCCTTTAAACAAAAAACTGAGGAAAGACTTTCTATTTTTATTTATTTTGTTTGTTTTGCTTTTATTTTTGTTTTATTTGTTGTATTTTGTTTTTATGGTGCTAGGGGTGGAACCCAGGGCCTCACATTTGTCAAGGTTGTGCTCTACCACTGAGCTATGTCCCCAGCACCTATGCTTGTTTTTAACCACAGTTTTGAGACATACATTTTGAAATCCCATTTTTGTAGCTCTTAGGATAGGCCTGATTTGTGGCAATTATCAGTGTAATTTTTAGATTTAGAGTAAGAAACCTACTATAGATATTTGGCAGTCATTTTTGCGAGATGAATAGTTCCAAAATACTTGGCTTATTTCTGTGAAATGAGTTTTGAGATCCAGTGAGAGAGTTATGGCAAGATTGCAGTAAATCACCAAGTCCATTTTGGAGCAGGAGATGGAACCTTTATTCACCAGCTGGCGGTCAGAATCCACCAGCTGGCAGGCCAAGGGGAAGGCTTCAGGTCTACACTCTTCGCCACCTCCCCCCCCCCCCCCCCCCCC